>NC_137752.1:12103226-12426226 GCF_963264785.1 Psittacula echo | reverse complement strand
TCAGCGCCCTGCGGCTGGATCTGGTAAGTGAACCTAAATAGGCAGTTTAGGAAAATGGACTGAACTTTAAAAGGTAGTTCACATTGCCATGCTGATGACCCTGGAACACTGTAAACTCTGAGCAGGTGATTCCCAGCACCCTCTTTCTGGCCTCGCACCTCCACGGTGGGAGCAGTGGTTGGAGCTGTCAGCTGAATTCCAAACCAGATTTCTGCTCTGCCTCCTGCTCCAGAGAAGCAGAAGCTGTGTGTTAGCACTTTCAGATACTTGCTTGTACCGTTTTAGGCAGGAAAACTGTGCTGCTTTGACATGCTGGAGACAGTGTTGTAGAGCTCCGTTGTGGCTGTTTAAGCCGAGCAGATGGCTTTTTTTATGTAAACTGCGCTCTAAACGCTTTAACTGCAGTTTTGGAGTCTCTGCGCTGTTCGCATGGATCTGGTGAGTGAACCTAAATAGGCAGTGTAGGAAGACGGAATTAACTTTAAAAGATAGTGCAGATTGCCATGCTGATGACAGTGGAGCACTGTGAAATCAGTGCAGGTGATTCCCTGCACCATATTTCTGCCCTTACACCTCCAGGGTGGGAGCAATAGATGGTTCTGTCATCAGAAAGTTCAAAGCAGCTTTCTGCTCTGGTTCCTGCTCTGTATAAGCAGAAGCTGTGGGTTTGCACTTTGAGAGACTTGCTTCTATCCTTTAACACAGGAAAGCTGGGGTACATTGACAAGCTGAAGACAGTGCTGCAGAGATCCCTAGTTACTTTTGAAGCACGGTAGAAATTTTTTTTTCTACTCGTTTGCAGTGTGTGAGCACTCGAATGTCATAGAGGTTCAGCTCTAACGAACATTTTGGAGGCACACCAAGGAGCGAAAAAAGTGCGGGTGACACCGTTGCAAAGCTGACTGTCTGCAGAAGAGGCACAGCTCAAGTTTTTTGCCCTGGCTCTTCGGCTGTGGGAGCAGAGGCCAGCCATTCGTGCTCTACTCCCTGGGATGCTGAGCAGCCCAGCACGGGTGCCAAAGAGGTTCCATTGTAATGGACTTTGAGTTGGGAAATGGAGGAGCAACAGCAATGCGGATGGCACCGTTGCAAAGCTGACTTTCCACAGAAGAGGCACAGCTCAAGTTTTGTACCATGGCTCTTCGGCTGTGGGAGCAGAGGCCAACCGTTCGTGCTCTACTCCCTGGGATGCTGGGCAGCCCAGCACGGGTGCCAAAGAGGTTCCATTGTAATGGACTTTGAGTTGGGAAATGGAGGAGCGACAGCAATGCGGATGGCACCGTTGCAAATCTGACTTTCTGCAGAAGAGGCACAGCTCAAGTTTTTTGCCCTGGCTCTTCGGCTGTGGGAGCAGAGGCCTAATATTCATGCTCTACTCAGTGGGGTTCTAGTCAGCCGAGAGGGGGAGCCATGGACGTTTCGATTCAAATGGACTTTTAATTGGGAAAACCTGCAGCGAAAGAAACGCAAATGGCACCGCTACAAAATGTACATTCTGCAGAAGGTGCACAGCTCAAGTTTTTTCTCCTAACTCTTCGTCTGTGGGAGCAGAGGCCAACAATTCGTGATCTACTCCCTGGGATGCTGGGCAGCCCAGCACGGGAGCTGTGGATTTTTCGATTCAAATGGAGTTTGAGTTGGGAAATGGAGCAGCGACAGCAATGCGGATGGCACCGTTGCAAAGCTGACTTTCTGCAGAAGAGGCACAGCTCAAACTTTTTGCCCTGGCTCTTCGGCTGTGGGAGCAGAGGCCAACCGTTCGTGCTCTACTCCCTGGGATGCTGGGCAGCCGAGCACGGGTGCCAAAGAGGTTCCATTGTAATGGACTTTGAGTTGGGAAATCGAGGAGCGACAGCAATGCGGATGGCACCGTTGCAAAGCTGACTTTCCACAGAAGAGGCACAGCTCAAGCTTTCTGACGTAGCTCTTCGGCTGTGGGAGCAGAGGCCAACCGTTCGTGCTCTACTCCCTTGGATGCTGGGCAGCCCAGCACGGGTGCCAAAGAGGTTCCATTGTAATGGACTTTGAGTTGGGAAATGGAGGAGCGACAGCAATGCGGATGGCACCGTTGCAAAGCTGACTTTCTGCAGAAGAGGCACAGCTCCAGCTTTTTGCCTAGGCTCTTCGGCTGTGGGAGCAGAGGCCAACAGTTCGTGCTCTACTCCTTGGGATGCTGGGCAGCCGCTTGTGGTTGCCAGAGAGGTTCCATAGTAATGCACTTTGAGTTGGGAAATCGTGGAGCGACAGCAATGCGGATGGCACCGTTGCAAACCTGACATTCTGCAGAAGAGGCACAGCTCAAGATTTTTTGCCCTGGCTCTTTGGCTGTTGGAGCAGAGGCCAACCGTTCGTGCTCTACTCCCTGGGATGCTGGGCAGCCCAGCACGGGTGCCAAAGAGGTTCCATTGTAATGGACTTTGAGTTGGGAAAAGGAGGAGCGACAGCAATGCGGATGGCACCGTTGCAAAGCTGACTTTCTGCAGAAGAGGCACAGCTCAAGTTTTTTGCCCTGGCTCTTCGGCTGTGGGAGCAGAGGCCAACCGTTCGTGCTCTACTCCCTGGGATGCTGGGCAGCCCAGCACGGGTGCCAAAGAGGTTCCATTGTAATGGACTTTGAGTTGGGAAATGGAGGAGCGACAGCAATGCGGATGGCACCGTTGCAAAGCTGACTTTCTGCAGAGGAGGCACAGCTCCAGTTTTTTGCCCTGGCTCACCGGCTGTGGGAGCAGAGGCCAACCGTTCGTGCTATACTCCCTGGGATGCTGGGCAGCCCAGCACGGGTGCCAAAGAGGTTCCATTGTAATGGACTTTGAGTTGGGAAATGGAGGAGCGACAGCAATGCGGATGGCACCGTTGCAAAGCTGACTTTCTGCAGAAGAGGCAGTGCTCCAGTTTTTTGCCCTGGCTCACCGGCTGTGGGAGCAGAGGCCAAATGTTCGTGCTCTACTCCCTGGGATGCTGGGCAGCCGAGCACAGGTGCCAAAGAGGTTCCATTGTAATAGACTTTGAGTTGGGAAATCGAGGAGCAACAGCAATGCGGATGGCACCGTTGCAAAGCTGACTTTCTGCAGAAGAGGCACAGCTCAAGCTTTTTGCCCTGGCTCTTCGGCTGTGGGAGCAGAGGCCAACTGTTCGTGCTCTACTCCCTGGGATGCTGGGCAGCCCAGCACGGGTGCCAAAGAGGTTCCATTGTAATGGACTTTGAGTTGGGAAATGGAGGAGCGGCAGCAATGCGGATCGCACCGTTGCAAAGCTGACTTTCTGCAGAAGAGGCACAGCTCAAGTTTTTTGCCGTGGCTATACGGCTGTGGGAGCAGAGGCCAACCATTCTTTCTCTACTCCCTGGGATGCTGGGCAGCCGAGAACAGGTGCCAAAGAGGTTCCATTGTAATGGACTTTGAGTTGGGAAAAGGAGGAGCGACAGCAATGCGGATGGCACCGTTGCAAAGCTGACTTTCTGCAGAAGAGGCACAGCTCCAGTTTTTTGCCCTGGCTCTTCGGCTGTGGGAGCAGAGGCCAACCGTTCGTGCTCTACTCCCTGGGATGCTGGGCAGCCCAGCACGGGTGCCAAAGAGGTTCCATTGTAATGGACTTTGAGTTGGGAAATCGAGGAGCGACAGCAATGCGGATGGCACCGTTGCAAAGCTGACTTTCTGCAGAAGAGGCACAAGTCCAGTTTTTTGCCCTGCCTCTTCGGCTGTGGGAGCAGAGGCCAACCGTTCGTGCTCTACTCCCTGGGATGCTGGGCAGCCGCTAGTGGTTGCCAGAGAGGTTCCATTGTAATGGACTTTGAGTTGGGAAATGGAGGAGCGACAGCAATGCGGATGGCACCGTTGCAAAGTTGACTTTCTGCAGAAGAGGCAGTGCTCCAGTTTTTTGCCCTGGCTCACCGGCTGTGGGAGCAGAGGCCAACCGTTCGTGCTCTACTCCCTGGGATGCTGGGCAGCCCAGCACGGGTGCCAAAGAGGTTCCATTGTAATGGACTTTGGGTTGGGAAATGGAGGAGCGACAGCAATGCGGATGGCACCGTTGCAAAGCTGACTTTCTGCAGAAGAGGCACAGCTCAAGCTTTCTGACGTAGCTCTTCGGCTGTGGGAGCAGAGGCCAACGGTTCGTGCTCTACTCCCTGGGATGCTGGGCAGCCGAGCACGGGTGCCAACGAGTTCCATTGTAATGGACTTTGAGTTGGGAAATGGAGGAGCGACAGCAATGCGGATGGCACCGTTGCAAAGCTGACTTTCTGCAGAAGAGGCACAGCTCAAGTTTTTTGCCCTGGCTCTTCGGCTGTGGGAGCAGAGGCCAACCATTCGTGCTCTACTCCCTGGGATGCTGGGCAGCCGAGCACGGGTGCCAGAGAGGTTCCATTGTAATGGACTTTGAGTTGGGAAATCGAGGAGCGACAGCAATGCGGATGGCACCGTTGCAAAGCTGACTTTCTGCAGAAGAGGCACAGCTCAAGTTTTTTGCCGTGGCTCTTCGGCTGTGGGAGCAGAGGCCAACCGTTCGTGCTCTACTCCCTGGGATGCTGGGCAGCCCAGCACGGGTGCCAAAGAGGTTCCATTGTAATGCACTTTGAGTTGGGAAATCGTGGAGCGACAGCAATGCGGATGGCACCATTGCAAAGCTGACTTTCTGCAGAAGAGGCACAGCTCAAGCTTTCTGACGTAGCTCTTCGGCTGTGGGAGCAGAGGCCAACCGTTCGTGCTCTACTCCCTGGGATGCTGGGCAGCCCAGCACGGGTGCCAAAGAGGTTCCATTGTAATGGACTTTGAGTTGGGAAATGGAGGAGCGACAGCAATGCGGATGGCACCGTTGCAAAGCTGACTTTCTGCAGAAGAGGCACAGCTCCAGCTTTTTGCCCAGGCTCTTCGGCTGTGGGAGCAGAGGCCAACCGTTCGTGCTCTACTCCTTGGGATGCTGGGCAGCCGCTTGTGGTTGCCAGAGAGGTTCCATTGTAATGCACTTTGAGTTGGGAAATGGAGGAGCAACAGCAATGCGGATGGCACCGTTGCAAAGCTGACTTTCTGCAGAAGAGGCACAGCTCAAGTTTTTTGCCCTGGCTCTTCGGCTGTGGGAGCAGAGGCCAACCGTTCGTGCTCTACTCCCTGGGATGCTGGGCAGCCCAGCACGGGTGCCAAAGAGGTTCCATTGTAATGGACATTGAGTTGGGAAATGGAGGAGCGACAGCAATGCGGATGGCACCGTTGCAAAGCTGACTTTCTGCAGAAGAGGCACAGCTCCAGTTTTTTGCCCTGCCTCTTCGGCTGTGGGAGCAGAGGCCAACCGTTCGTGCTCTACTCCCTGGGATGCTGGGCAGCCGCTAGTGGTTGCCAGAGAGGTTCCATTGTAATGGACTTTGAGTTGGGAAATGGAGGAGCGACAGCAATGCGGATGGCACCGTTGCAAAGCTGACTTTCTGCAGAAGAGGCAGTGCTCCAGTTTTTTGCCCTGGCTCACCGGCTGTGGGAGCAGAGGCCAAATGTTCGTGCTCTACTCCCTGGGATGCTGGGCAGCCCAGCACAGGTGCCAAAGAGGTTCCATTGTAATAGACTTTGAGTTGGGAAATCGAGGAGCAACAGCAATGCGGATGGCACCGTTGCAAAGCTGACTTTCTGCAGAAGAGGCACAGCTCAAGCTTTTTGCCCTGGCTCTTCGGCTGTGGGAGCAGAGGCCAACCGTTCGTGCTCTACTCCCTGGGATGCTGGGCAGCCCAGCACGGGTGCCAAAGAGGTTCCATTGTAATGGACTTTGGGTTGGGAAATGGAGGAGAGACAGCAATGCGGATGGCACCGTTGCAAAGCTGACTTTCTGCAGAAGAGGCACAGCTCCAGCTTTTTGCCCAGGCTCTTCGGCTGTGGGAGCAGAGGCCAACCGTTCGTGCTCTACTCCTTGGGATGCTGGGCAGCCGCTTGTGGTTGCCAGAGAGGTTCCATTGTAATGCACTTTGAGTTGGGAAATGGAGGAGCAACAGCAATGCGGATGGCACCGTTGCAAAGCTGACTTTCTGCAGAAGAGGCACAGCTCAAGTTTTTTGCCCTGGCTCTTCGGCTGTGGGAGCAGAGGCCAACCGTTCGTGCTCTACTCCCTGGGATGCTGGGCAGCCCAGCACGGGTGCCAAAGAGGTTCCATTGTAATGGACATTGAGTTGGGAAATGGAGGAGCGACAGCAATGCGGATGGCACCGTTGCAAAGCTGACTTTCTGCAGAAGAGGCACAGCTCCAGTTTTTTGCCCTGCCTCTTCGGCTGTGGGAGCAGAGGCCAACCGTTCGTGCTCTACTCCCTGGGATGCTGGGCAGCCGCTAGTGGTTGCCAGAGAGGTTCCATTGTAATGGACTTTGAGTTGGGAAATGGAGGAGCGACAGCAATGCGGATGGCACCGTTGCAAAGCTGACTTTCTGCAGAAGAGGCAGTGCTCCAGTTTTTTGCCCTGGCTCACCGGCTGTGGGAGCAGAGGCCAAATGTTCGTGCTCTACTCCCTGGGATGCTGGGCAGCCCAGCACAGGTGCCAAAGAGGTTCCATTGTAATAGACTTTGAGTTGGGAAATCGAGGAGCAACAGCAATGCGGATGGCACCGTTGCAAAGCTGACTTTCTGCAGAAGAGGCACAGCTCAAGCTTTTTGCCCTGGCTCTTCGGCTGTGGGAGCAGAGGCCAACCGTTCGTGCTCTACTCCCTGGGATGCTGGGCAGCCCAGCACGGGTGCCAAAGAGGTTCCATTGTAATGGACTTTGGGTTGGGAAATGGAGGAGAGACAGCAATGCGGATGGCACCGTTGCAAAGCTGACTTTCTGCAGAAGAGGCACAGCTCAAGTTTTTTGCCGTGGCTATTCGGCTGTAGGAGCAGAGGCCAACCATTCTTTCTCTACTGCCTGGGATGCTGGGCAGCCGAGAACAGGTGTCAAAGAGGTTCCATTGTAATAGACTTTGAGTTGGGAAATGGAGGAGCGACAGCAATGCGGATGGCACCGTTGCAAAGCTGACTTTCTGCAGAAGAGGCACAGCTCCAGTTTTTTGCCCTGGCTCTTCGGCTGTGGGAGCAGAGGCCAACCGTTCGTGCTCTACTCCCTGGGATGCTGGGCAGCCCAGCACGGGTGCCAAAGAGGTTCCATTGTAATGGACTTTGAGTTGGGAAATGGAGGAGCGACAGCAATGCGGATGGCACCGTTGCAAAGCTGACTTTCTGCAGAAGAGGCACAGCTCAAGTTTTTTGCCCTGGCTCTTCGGCTGTGGGAGCAGAGGCCAACCATTCGTGCTCTACTGCCTGGGATGCTGGGCAGCCGAGCACGGGTGCCAAAGAGGTTCCATTGTAATGGACTTTGAGTTGGGAAATCGAGGAGCGACAGCAATGCGGATGGCACCGTTGCAAAGCTGACTTTCTGCAGAAGAGGCACAGCTCAAGTTTTTTGCCCTGGCTCTTCGGCTGTGGGAGCAGAGGCCAACCGTTCGTGCTCTACTCCCTGGGATGCTGGGCAGCCCAGCACGGGTGCCAAAGAGGTTCCATTGTAATGCACTTTGAGTTGGGAAATCGTGGAGCGACAGCAATGCGGATGGCACCATTGCAAAGCTGACTTTCTGCAGAAGAGGCACAGCTCAAGATTTTTTGCCCTGGCTCTTTGGCTGTTGGAGCAGAGGCCAACCGTTCGTGCTCTACTCCCTGGGATGCTGGGCAGCCCAGCACGGGTGCCAAAGAGGTTCCATTGTAATGGACTTTGAGTTGGGAAATGGAGGAGCGACAGCAATGCGGATGGCGCCGTTGCAAAGCTGACTTTCTGCAGAAGAGGCACAGCTCAAGCTTTTTGCCCTGGCTCTTCGGCTGTGGCAGCAGAGGCCAACTGTTCGTGCTCTACTCCCTGGGATGCTGGGCAGCCCAGCACGGGTGCCAAAGAGGTTCCATTGTAATGGACTTTGGGTTGGGAAATGGAGGAGCGGCAGCAATGCGGATGGCACCGTTGCAAAGCTGACTTTCTGCAGAAGAGGCACAGCTCAAGTTTTTTGCCGTGGCTATTCGGCTGTGGGAGCAGAGGCCAACCATTCTTTCTCTACTCCCTGGGATGCTGGGCAGCCGAGAACAGGTGCCAAAGAGGTTCCATTGTAATGGACTTTGAGTTGGGAAAAGGAGGAGCGACAGCAATGCGGATGGCACCGTTGCAAAGCTGACTTTCTGCAGAAGAGGCACAGCTCAAATTTTTTGCCCTGGCTCTTCGGCTGTGGGAGCAGAGGCCAAACGTTCGTGCTCTACTCCCTGGGATGCTGGGCAGCCGAGAACAGGTGCCAAAGAGGTTCCATTGTAATGGACATTGAGTTGGGAAATGGAGGAGCGACAGCAATGCGGATGGCACCGTTGCAAAGCTGACTTTCTGCAGAAGAGGCACAGGTCCAGTTTTTTGCCCTGGCTCTTCGGCTGTGGGAGCAGAGGCCAACCGTTCGTGCTCTACTCCCTGGGATGCTGGGCAGCCGCTAGTGGTTGCCAGAGAGGTTCCATTGTAATGGACTTTGAGTTGGGAAATGGAGGAGCGACAGCAATGCGGATGGCACCGTTGCAAAGCTGACTTTCTGCAGAAGAGGCAGTCCTCCAGTTTTTTGCCCTGGCTCTTCGGCTGTGGGAGCAGAGGCCAAATGTTCGTGCTCTACTCCCTGGGATGCTGGGCAGCCCAGCACGGGTGCCAAAGAGGTTCCATTGTAATAGATTTTGAGTTGCGAAATCGAGGAGCAACAGTAATGCGGATGGCACCGTTGCAAAGCTGACTTTCTGCAGAAGAGGCACAGCTCCAGTTTTTTGCCCTGGCTCTTCGGCTCTGAGAGCAGAGGCCAACCGTTCGTGCTCTACTCCCTGGGATACTGGGCAGCCGAGCACGGGTGCCAAAGAGGTTCCATTGTAATGGACTTTGAGTTGGGAAATGGAGGAGCGACAGCAATGCGGATGGCACCGTTGCAAAGCTGACTTTCTGCAGAAGAGGCACAGCTCAAGCTTTCTGACGTAGCTCTTCGGCTGTGGGAGCAGAGGCCAACGGTTCGTGCTCTACTCCCTGGGATGCTGGGCAGCCCAGCACGGGTGCCAACGAGTTCCATTGTAATGGACTTTGATTTGGGAAATGGAGGAGCGACAGCAATGCGGATGGCACCGTTGCAAAGCTGACTTTCTGCAGAAGAGGCACAGCTCAAGTTATTTGCCCTGGCTCTTCGGCTGTGGGAGCAGAGGCCAACCGTTCGTGCTCTACTCCCTGGGATGCTGGGCAGCCCAGCACGGGTGCCAAAGAGGTTCCATTGTAATGGACTTTGAGTTGGGAAATCGAGGAGCGACAGCAATGCGGATGGCACCGTTGCAAAGCTGACTTTCTGCAGAAGAGGCACAGGTCAAGTTTTTTGCCCTGGCTCTTCGGCTGTGGGAGCAGAGGCCAACCGTTCGTGCTCTACTCCCTGGGATGCTGGGCAGCCCAGCACGGGTGCCAAAGAGGTTCCATTGTAATGCACTTTGAGTTGGGAAATCGTGGAGCGACAGCAATGCGGATGGCACCATTGCAAAGCTGACTTTCTGCAGAAGAGGCACAGCTCAAGATTTTTTGCCCTGGCTCTTTGGCTGTTGGAGCAGAGGCCAACCGTTCGTGCTCTACTCCCTGGGATGCTGGGCAGCCCATCACGGGTGCCAAAGATGTTCCATTGTAATGGACTTTGAGTTGGGAAATCGAGGAGCGACAGCAATGCGGATGGCACCGTTGCAAAGCTGACTTTCTGCAGAAGAGGCACAGCTCAAGTTTTTTGCCCTGGCTCTTCGGCTGTGGAAGCAGAGGCCAACCGTTCGTGCTCTACTCCCTGGGATGCTGGGCAGCCCAGCACGGGTGCCAAAGAGGTTCCATTGTAATGGACTTTGAGTTGGGAAATGGAAGAGCGACAGCAATGCGGATGGCACCGTTGCAAAGCTGACTTTCTGCAGAAGAGGCACAGCTCCAGTTTTTTGCCCTGGCTCTTCGGCTGTGGGAGCAGAGGCCAACCGTTCGTGCTCTACTGCCTGGGATGCTGGGCAGCCGCTAGTGGTTGCCAGAGAGGTTCCATTGTAATGGACTTTGAGTTGGGAAATGGAGGAGCGACAACAATGCGGCTTATCTCCGTTGCAAAGCTGACTTTCTGCAGAAGAGGCACAGCTCCAGTTTTTTGCCCTGGCTCTTCGGCTGTGAGAGCACAGGCCAACAGATCGTGCTCTACTCCCTGGGATGCTGGGCAGCCGAGAACAGGTGCCAAAGAGGTTCCATTGTAATGGACTTTGATTTGGGATATCGAGGAGCGACAGCAATGAGGATGGCACAGTTGCAAAGCTGACTTTCTGCAGAAGAGGCGCAGCTCAAGTTTTTTGCCCTGGCTCTTCGGCTGTGGGAGCAGAGGCTAGCCGTTCATGCTCTACTCCCTGGGATGCCTGGCAGCCCAGCACGGGTGCCAAAGAGGTTCCATTTTAATGGACTTTGAGTTGGGAAATGGAGGAGCGACAGCAATGCGGATGGCACTGTTGCAAAGCTGACTTTCTGCAGAAGAGGCACAGCTCCAGTTTTTTGCCCTGGCTCTTCGGCTGTGGGAGCAGAGGCCAACCGTTCGTGCTCTACTCCCTGGGATGCTGGGCAGCCGAGCACGGGTGCCAAAGAGGTTCCATTGTAATGGACTTTGAGTTGGGAAATCGAGGAGCGACAGCAATGCGGATGGCACCGTTGCAAAGCTGACTTTCTGCAGAAGAGGCACAGGTCAAGTTTTTTGCCCTGGCTCTTCGGCTGTGGGAGCAGAGGCCAACCGTTCGTGCTCTACTCCCTGGGATGCTGGGCAGCCGAGCCCGCTTGCCAAAGAGGTTCCATTGTAATGGACTTTGAGTTGGGAAATGGAGGAGCGACAGCAATGCGGATGGCACCGTTGCAAAGCTGACTTTCTGCAGAAGAGGCACAGCTCAAGTTTTTTGCCCTGGCTCTTCGGCTGTGGGAGCAGAGGCCAACCGTTCGTGCTCTACTCCCTGGGATGCTGGGCAGCCACTAGTGGTTGCCAGAGAGGTTCCATTGTAATGGACTTTGAGTTGGGAAATGGAGGAGCGACAGCAATGCGGAT
The DNA here is from genome assembly GCF_963264785.1 of Psittacula echo. Taxonomy (NCBI): domain Eukaryota; kingdom Metazoa; phylum Chordata; class Aves; order Psittaciformes; family Psittacidae; genus Psittacula; species Psittacula echo. The sequence continues at coordinate 12,415,147 of NC_137752.1, read as the reverse complement.
GGCACCGTTGCAAAGCTGACTTTCTGCAGAAGAGGCAGTGCTCCAGTTTTTTGCCCTGGCTCACCGGCTGTGGGAGCAGAGGCCAAATGTTCGTGCTCTACTCCCTGGGATGCTGGGCAGGCCAGCACGGGTGCCAAAGAGGTTCCATTGTAATGGACTTTGGGTTGGGAAATGGAGGAGCGACAGCAATGCGGATGGCACCGTTGCAAAGCTGACTTTCTGCAGAAGAGGCACAGCTCAAGCTTTCTGACGTAGCTCTTCGGCTGTGGGAGCAGAGGCCAACGGTTCGTGCTCTACTCCCTGGGATGCTGGGCAGCCGAGCACGGGTGCCAACGATTTCCATTGTAATGGACTTTGAGTTGGGAAATGGAGGAGCGACAGCAATGCGGATGGCACCGTTGCAAAGCTGACTTTCTGCAGAAGAGGCACAGCTCAAGTTTTTTGCCCTGGTTCTTCGGCTGTGGGAGCAGAGGCCAACCATTCGTGCTCTACTCCCTGGGATGCTCGGCAGCCGAGCACGGGTGTCAAAGAGGTTCCATTGTAATGGACTTTGAGTTGGGAAATGGAGGAGCGACAGCAATGCGGATGGCACCGTTGCAAAGCTGACTTTCTGCAGAAGAGGCACAGCTCAAGTTTTTTGCCCTGGCTCTTCGGCTGTGGGAGCAGAGGCCAACCGTTCGTGCTCTACTCCCTGGGATGCTGGGCAGCCGAGCACGGGTGCCAAAGAGGTTCCATTGTAATGGACTTTGAGTTGGGAAATGGAGGAGTGACAGCAATGCGGATGGCACCGTTGCAAAGCTGACTTTCTGCAGAAGAGGCACAGCTCAAGTTTTTTGCCCTGGCTCTTCGGCTGTGGGACCAGAGGCCAACCGTTCGTGCTCTACTCCCTGGGATGCTGGGCAGCCCAGCACGGGTGCCAAAGAGGTTCCATTGTAATGGACTTTGAGTTGGGAAATGGAAGAGCGACAGCAATGCGGATGGCACCGTTGCAAAGCTGACTTTCTGCAGAAGAGGCACAGCTCCAGTTTTTTGCCCTGGCTCTTCGGCTGTGGGAGCAGAGGCCAACCGTTCGTGCTCTACTGCCTGGGATGCTGGGCAGCCGCTAGTGGTTGCCAGAGAGGTTCCATTGTAATGGACTTTGAGTTGGGAAATGGAGGAGCGACAACAATGCGGCTTATCTCCGTTGCAAAGCTGACTTTCTGCAGAAGAGGCACAGCTCAAGTTTTTTGCCCTGGCTCTTCGGCTGTGAGAGCACAGGCCAACAGATCGTGCTCTACTCCCTGGGATGCTGGGCAGCCGAGAACAGGTGCCAAAGAGGTTCCATTGTAATGGACTTTGATTTGGGATATCGAGGAGCGACAGCAATGAGGATGGCACAGTTGCAAAGCTGACTTTCTGCAGAAGAGGCGCAGCTCAAGTTTTTTGCCCTGGCTCTTCGGCTGTGGGAGCAGAGGCAAGCCGTTCATGCTCTACTCCCTGGGATGCCTGGCAGCCCAGCACGGGTGCCAAAGAGGTTCCATTTTAATGGACTTTGAGTTGGGAAATGGAGGAGCGACAGCAATGCGGATGGCACTGTTGCAAAGCTGACTTTCTGCAGAAGAGGCACAGCTCCAGTTTTTTGCCCTGGCTCTTCGGCTGGGAGCAAAGGCCAACCGTTCATGCTCTACTCCCTGGGATGCTGGGAAGCCGAGCACGGGTGCCAAAGATGTTCCATTGTAATGGACTTTGAGTTGGGAAATCGAGGAGCGACAGCAATGCGGATGGCACCGTTGCAAAGCTGACTTTCTGCAGAAGAGGCACAGCTCCAGTTTTTTGCCCTGGCTCTTCGGCTGTGGGAGCAGAGGCCAACCGTTCGTGCTCTACTCCCTGGGATGCTGGGCAGCCGAGCACGGGTGCCAAAGAGGTTCCATTGTAATGGACTTTGAGTTGGGAAATCGAGGAGCGACAGCAATGCGGATGGCACCGTTGCAAAGCTGACTTTCTGCAGAAGAGGCACAGGTCAAGTTTTTTGCCCTGGCTCTTCGGCTGTGGGAGCAGAGGCCAACCGTTCGTGCTCTACTCCCTGGGATGCTGGGCAGCCGAGCCCGCTTGCCAAAGAGGTTCCATTGTAATGGACTTTGAGTTGGGAAATGGAGGAGCGACAGCAATGCGGATGGCACCGTTGCAAAGCTGACTTTCTGCAGAAGAGGCACAGCTCAAGTTTTTTGCCCTGGCTCTTCGGCTGTGGGAGCAGAGGCCAACCGTTCGTGCTCTACTCCCTGGGATGCTGGGCAGCCACTAGTGGTTGCCAGAGAGGTTCCATTGTAATGGACTTTGAGTTGGGAAATGGAGGAGCGACAGCAATGCGGATGGCACCGTTGCAAAGCTGACTTTCTGCAGAAGAGGCAGTGCTCAAGTTTTTTGCCCTGGCTCACCGGCTGTGGGAGCAGAGGCCAAATGTTCGTGCTCTACTCCCTGGGATGCTGGGCAGGCCAGCACGGGTGCCAAAGAGGTTCCATTGTAATGGACTTTGGGTTGGGAAATGGAGGAGCGACAGCAATGCGGATGGCACCGTTGCAAAGCTGACTTTCTGCAGAAGAGGCACAGCTCAAGCTTTCTGACGTAGCTCTTCGGCTGTGGGAGCAGAGGCCAACGGTTCGTGCTCTACTCCCTGGGATGCTGGGCAGCCGAGCACGGGTGCCAACGATTTCCATTGTAATGGACTTTGAGTTGGGAAATGGAGGAGCGACAGCAATGCGGATGGCACCGTTGCAAAGCTGACTTTCTGCAGAAGAGGCACAGCTCAAGTTTTTTGCCCTGGTTCTTCGGCTGTGGGAGCAGAGGCCAACCATTCGTGCTCTACTCCCTGGGATGCTCGGCAGCCGAGCACGGGTGTCAAAGAGGTTCCATTGTAATGGACTTTGAGTTGGGAAATGGAGGAGCGACAGCAATGCGGATGGCACCGTTGCAAAGCTGACTTTCTGCAGAAGAGGCACAGCTCAAGTTTTTTGCCCTGTCTCTTCGGCTGTGGGAGCAGAGGCCAACCGTTCGTGCTCTACTCCCTGGGATGCTGGGCAGCCCAGCACGGGTGCCAAAGAGGTTCCATTGTAATGGACTTTGAGTTGGGAAATGGAGGAGCGACAGCAATGCGGATGGCACCGTTGCAAAGCTGACTTTCTGCAGAAGAGGCACAGGTCCAGTTTTTTGCCCTGGCTCTTCGGCTGTGGGAGCAGAGGCCAACCGTTCATGCTCTACTCCCTGGGATGCTGGGCAGCCGCTAGTGGTTGCCAGAGAGGTTCCATTGTAATAGACTTTGAGTTGGGAAATGGAGGAGCGACAACAATGCGGATTATCTCCGTTGCAAAGCTGACTTTCTGCAGAAGAGGCACAGCTCAAGTTTTTTGCCCTGGCTCTTCGGCTGTGGGAGCAGAGGCCAACCGTTCGTGCTCTACTCCCTGGGATGCTGGGCAGCCCAGCACGGGTGCCAAAGAGGTTCCATTGTAATGGACTTTGAGTTGGGAAATGGAAGAGCGACAGCAATGCGGATGGCACCGTTGCAAAGCTGACTTTCTGCAGAAGAGGCACAGCTCCAGTTTTTTGCCCTGGCTCTTCGGCTGTGGGATCAGAGGCCAACCGTTCGTGCTCTACTCCCTGGGATGCTGGGCAGCCGCTAGTGGTTGCCAGAGAGGTTCCATTGTAATAGACTTTGAGTTGGGAAATGGAGGAGCGACAACAATGCGGATTATCTCCGTTGCAAAGTTGACTTTCTGCAGAAGAGGCACAGCTCAAGTTTTTTGCCCTGGCTCTTCGGCTGTGGGAGCAGAGGCCAACCGTTCATGCTCTACTCCCTGGGATGCTGGGCAGCCGAGCCCGCTTGCCAAAGAGGTTCCATTGTAATGGACTTTGAGTTGGGAAATGGAGGAGCGACAGCAATGCGGATGGCACCGTTGCAAAGCTGACTTTCTGCAGAAGAGGCACAGCTCCAGTTTTTTGCCCTGGCTCTTCGGCTGTGGGAGCAGAGGCCAACCGTTCGTGCTCTACTGCCTGGGATGCTGGGCAGCCGCTAGTGGTTGCCAGAGAGGTTCCATTGTAATGGACTTTGAGTTGGGAAATGGAGGAGCGACAACAATGCGGCTTATCTCCGTTGCAAAGCTGACTTTCTGCAGAAGAGGCACAGCTCAAGTTTTTTGCCCTGGCTCTTCGGCTGTGAGAGCACAGGCCAACAGATCGTGCTCTACTCCCTGGGATGCTGGGCAGCCGAGAACAGGTGCCAAAGAGGTTCCATTGTAATGGACTTTGATTTGGGATATCGAGGAGCGACAGCAATGAGGATGGCACAGTTGCAAAGCTGACTTTCTGCAGAAGAGGCGCAGCTCAAGTTTTTTGCCCTGGCTCTTCGGCTGTGGGAGGAGAGGCAAGCCGTTCATGCTCTACTCCCTGGGATGCCTGGAAGCCCAGCACGGGTGCCAAAGAGGTTCCATTTTAATGGACTTTGAGTTGGGAAATGGAGGAGCGACAGCAATGCGGATGGCACTGTTGCAAAGCTGACTTTCTGCAGAAGAGGCACAGCTCCAGTTTTTTGCCCTGGCTCTTCGGCTGGGAGCAAAGACCAACCGTTCGTGCTCTACTCCCTGGGATGCTGGGAAGCCGAGCACGGGTGCCAAAGAGGTTCCATTGTAATGGACTTTGAGTTGGGAAATCGAGGAGCGACAGCAATGCGGATGGCACCGTTGCAAAGCTGACTTTCTGCAGAAGAGGCACAGCTCCAGTTTTTTGCCCTGGCTCTTCGGCTGTGGGAGCAGAGGCCATCCGGTCGTGCTCTACTCCCTGGGATGCTGGGCAGTCGAGCATGGGTGCCAAAGAGGTTCCATTGTAATGGACTTTGAGTTGGGAAATGGAGGAGCGACAGCAATGCGGATGGCACCGTTGCAAAGCTGACTTTCTGCAGAAGAGGCACAGATCAAGCTTTTTGCCCTGGCTCTTCGGCTGTGGGAGCAGAGGCCAACCGTTCTTTCTCTATTCCCTGGGATGCTGGGCAGCCGAGAACAGGTGCCAAAGAGGTTCCATTGTAATGGACTTTGAGTTGGGAAAAGGAGGAGCGACAGCAATGCAGATGGCACCGTTGCAAAGCTGACTTTCTGCAGAAGAGGCACAGGTCCAGTTTTTTGCCCTGGCTCTTCGGCTGTGGGAGCAGAGGCCAACGGTTCGTGCTCTACTCCCTGGGATGCTGGGCAGCCCAGCACGGGTGCCAAAGAGGTTCCATTGTAATGCACTTTGAGTTGGGAAATGGAGGAGCGACAGCAATGCGGATGGCACCGTTGCAAAGCTGACTTTCTGCAGAAGAGGCACAGGTCCAGTTTTTTGCCCTGGCTCTTCGGCTGTGGGAGCAGAGGCCAACCGTTCGTGCTCTACTCCCTGGGATGCTGGGCAGCCGCTAGTGGTTGCCAGAGAGGTTCCATTGTAATGCACTTTGAGTTGGGAAATGGAGGAGCGACAGCAATGCGGATGGCACCGTTGCAAAGATGACTTTCTGCAGAAGAGGCAGTGCTCCAGTTTTTTGCCCTGGCTCACCGGCTGTGGGAGCAGAGGCCAAATGTTCGTGCTCTACTCCCTGGGATGCTGGGCAGGCCAGCACGGGTGCCAAAGAGGTTCCATTTTAATGGACTTTGGGTTGGGAAATGGAGGAGCGACAGCAATGCGGATGGCACCGTTGCAAAGCTGACTTTCTGCAGAAGAGGCACAGCTCAAGCTTTCTGACGTAGCTCTTCGGCTGTGGGAGCAGAGGCCAACGGTTCGTGCTCTACTCCCTGGGATGCTGGGCAGCCGAGCACGGGTGCCAACGATTTCCATTGTAATGGACTTTGAGTTGGGAAATGGAGGAGCGACAGCAATGCGGATGGCACCGTTGCAAAGCTGACTTTCTGCAGAAGAGGCAGTGCTCCAGTTTTTTGCCCTGGTTCTTCGGCTGTGGGAGCAGAGGCCAACCATTCGTGCTCTACTCCCTGGGATGCTCGGCAGCCGAGCACGGGTGTCAAAGAGGTTCCATTTTAATGGACTTTGAGTTGGGAAATGGAGGAGCGACAGCAATGCGGATGGCACCGTTGCAAAGCTGACTTTCTGCAGAAGAGGCACAGCTCAAGTTTTTTGCCCTGGCTCTTCGGCTGTGGGAGCAGAGGCCAACCGTTCGTGCTCTACTCCCTGGGATGCTGGGCAGCCGCTAGTGGTTGCCAGAGAGGTTCCATTGTAATAGACTTTGAGTTGGGAAATGGAGGAGCGACAACAATGCGGATTATCTCCGTTGCAAAGCTGACTTTCTGCAGAAGAGGCACAGCTCAAGTTTTTTGCCCTGGCTCTTCGGCTGTGGGAGCAGAGGCCAACCGTTCGTGCTCTACTCCCTGCGATGCTGGGCAGCCCAGCACGGGTGCCAACGAGTTCCATTGTAATGGACTTTGAGTTGGGAAATGGAGGAGCGACAGCAATGCGGATGGCACCGTTGCAAAGCTGACTTTCTGCAGAAGAGGCACAGCTCAAGTTATTTGCCCTGGCTCTTCGGCTGTGAGAGCACAGGCCAACGGTTCGGGCTCTACTCCCTGGGATGCTGGGCAGCCCAGCACGGGTGCCAAAGCGGTTCCATTGTAATGGACTTTGAGTTGGGAAATCGAGGAGCGATAGCAATGCGGATGGCACCGTTGCAAAGTTGACTTTCTGCAGAAGAGGCACATCTCAAGTTTTTTGCCCTGGCTCTTCGGCTGTGGGAGCAGAGGCCAACCGTTCATGCTCTACTCCCTGGGATGCTGGGCAGCCGAGCCCGCTTGCCAAAGAGGTTCCATTGTAATGGACTTTGAGTTGGGAAATGGAGGAGCGACAGCAATGCGGATGGCACCGTTGCAAAGCTGACTTTCTGCAGAAGAGGCACAGCTCCAGTTTTTTGCCCTGTCTCTTCGGCTGGGAGCAAAGGCCAACCGTTCGTGCTCTACTCCCTGGGATGCTGGGCAGCCGAGCACGGGTGCCAAAGAGGTTCCATTGTAATGGACTTTGAGTTGGGAAATGGAGGAGCGACAGCAATGCGGATGGCACCGTTGCAAAGCTGACTTTCTGCAGAAGAGGCACAGCTCCAGTTTTTTGCCCTGGCTCTTCGGCTGTGAGAGCAGAGGCCAACCGTTCGTGCTCTACTCCCTGGGATGCTGGGCAGCCCAGCACGGGTGCCAAAGAGGTTCCATTGTAATGGACTTTGAGTTGGGAAATGGAGGAGCGACAGCAATGCGGATGGCACCGTTGCAAAGCTGACTTTCTGCAGAAGAGGCACAGCTCAAGATTTTTTGCCCTGGCTCTTCGGCTGTTGGAGCAGAGGCCAACCGTTCGTGCTCTACTCCCTGGGATGCTGGGCAGCCTCTAGTGGTTGCCAGAGAGGTTCCATTGTAATGGACTTTGAGTTGGGAAATGGAGGAGCGACAACAATGCGGCTTATCTCCGTTGCAAAGCTGACTTTCTGCAGAAGAGGCACAGCTCAAGTTTTTTGCCCTGGCTCTTCGGCTGTGAGAGCACAGGCCAACAGATCGTGCTCTACTCCCTGGGATGCTGGGCAGCCGAGAACAGGTGCCAAAGAGGTTCCATTGTAATGGACTTTGATTTGGGATATCGAGGAGCGACAGCAATGCGGATGGCACAGTTGCAAAGCTGACTTTCTGCAGAAGAGGCGCAGCTCCAGTTTTTTGCCCTGGCTCTTCGGCTGTGGGAGCAGAGGCAAGCCGTTCATGCTCTACTCCCTGGGATGCCTGGCAGCCCAGCACGGGTGCCAAAGAGGTTCCATTTTAATGGACTTTGAGTTGGGAAATGGAGGAGCGACAGCAATGCGGATGGCACCGTTGCAAAGCTGACTTTCTGCAGAAGAGGCACAGCTCCAGTTTTTTGCCCTGGCTCTTCGGCTGGGAGCAAAGGCCAACCGTTCGTGCTCTACTCCCTGGGATGCTGGGAAGCCGAGCACGGGTGCCAAAGAGGTTCCATTGTAATGGACTTTGAGTTGGGAAATCGAGGAGCGACAGCAATGCGGATGGCACCGTTGCAAAGCTGACTTTCTGCAGAAGAGGCACAGCTCCAGTTTTTTGCCCTGGCTCTTCGGCTGTGGGAGCAGAGGCCAACCGTTCGTGCTCTACTCCCTGGGATGCTGGGCAGCCGAGAACAGGTGCCAAAGAGGTTCCATTGTAATGGACTTTGATTTGGGATATCGAGGAGCGACAGCAATGCGGATGGCACCGTTGCAAAGCTGACTTTCTGCAGAAGAGGCGCAGCTCAAGTTTTTTGCCCTGGCTCTTCGGCTGTGGGAGCAGAGGCCAACCGTTCATGCTCTACTCCCTGGGATGCTGGGCAGCCGAGCACGGGTGCCAAAGAGGTTCCATTGTAATGGACTTTGAGTTGGGAAATGGAGGAGCGACAGCAATGCGGATGGCACCGTTGCAAAGCTGACTTTCTGCAGAAGAGGCACAGCTCAAGCTTTTTGCCCTGGCTCTTCGGCTGTGGGAGCAGAGGCCAACCGTTCTTTCTCTATTCCCTGGGATGCTGGGCAGCCGAGAACAGGTGCCAAAGAGGTTCCATTGTAATGGACTTTGAGTTGGGAAAAGGAGGAGCGACAGCAATGCGGATGGCACCGTTGCAAAGCTGACTTTCTGCAGAAGAGGCACAGCTCAAGCTTTTTGCCCTGGCTCTTCGGCTGTGGGAGCAGAGGCCAACCGTTCGTGCTCTACTCCCTGGGATGCTGGGCAGCCCAGCACGGGTGCCAAAGAGGTTCCATTGTAATGGACTTTGAGTTGGGAAATGGAGGAGCGACAGCAATGCGGATGGCACCGTTGCAAAGCTGACTTTCTGCAGAAGAGGCACAGGTCCAGTTTTTTGCCCTGGCTCTTCGGCTGTGGGAGCAGAGGCCAACCGTTCGTGCTCTACTCCCTGGGATGCTGGGCAGCCACTAGTGGTTGCCAGAGAGGTTCCATTGTAATGGACTTTGAGTTGGGAAATGGAGGAGCGACAGCAATGCGGATGGCACCGTTGCAAAGCTGACTTTCTGCAGAAGAGGCAGTGCTCCAGTTTTTTGCCCTGGCTCACCGGCTGTGGGAGCAGAGGCCAAATGTTCGTGCTCTACTCCCTGGGATGCTGGGCAGGCCAGCACGGGTGCCAAAGAGGTTCCATTGTAATGGACTTTGGGTTGGGAAATGGAGGAGCGACAGCAATGCGGATGGCACCGTTGCAAAGCTGACTTTCTGCAGAAGAGGCACAGGTCAAGTTTTTTGCCCTGGCTCACCGGCTGTGGGAGCAGAGGCCAAATGTTCGTGCTCTACTCCCTGGGATGCTGGGCAGCCCAGCACGGGTGCCAAAGAGGTTCCATTGTAATGGACTTTGAGTTGGGAAATCGTGGAGCGACAGCAATGCGGATGGCACCGTTGCAAAGCTGACTTTCTGCAGAAGAGGCACAGCTCAAGTTTTTTGCCCTGGTTCTTCGGCTGTGGGAGCAGAGGCCAACCATTCGTGCTCTACTCCCTGGGATGCTCGGCAGCCGAGCACGGGTGCCAAAGAGGTTCCATTGTAATGGACTTTGAGTTGGGAAATGGAGGAGCGACAGCAATGCGGATGGCACCGTTGCAAAGCTGACTTTCTGCAGAAGAGGCACAGCTCAAGCTTTTTGCCCTGGCTCTTCGGCTGTGGGAGCAGAGGCCAACCGTTCTTTCTCTATTCCCTGGGATGCTGGGCAGCCGAGAACAGGTGCCAAAGAGGTTCCATTGTAATGGACTTTGAGTTGGGAAAAGGAGGAGCGACAGCAATGCGGATGGCACCGTTGCAAAGCTGACTTTCTGCAGAAGAGGCACAGCTCCAGTTTTTTGCCCTGGCTCTTCGGCTGTGGGAGCAGAGGCCAACCGTTCGTGCTCTACTCCCTGGGATGCTGGGCAGCCCAGCACGGGTGCCAAAGAGGTTCCATTGTAATGGACTTTGAGTTGGGAAATGGAGGAGCGACAGCAATGCGGATGGCACCGTTGCAAAGCTGACTTTCTGCAGAAGAGGCACAGCTCAAGATTTTTTGCCCTGGCTCTTCGGCTGTGGGAGCAGAGGCCAACCGTTCGTGCTCTACTCCCTGGGATGCTGGGCAGCCACTAGTGGTTGCCAGAGAGGTTCCAGTGTAATGGACTTTGAGTTGGGAAATGGAGGAGCGACAGCAATGCGGATGGCACCGTTGCAAAGCTGACTTTCTGCAGAAGAGGCAGTGCTCCAGTTTTTTGCCCTGGCTCACCGGCTGTGGGAGCAGAGGCCAACCGTTCGTGCTCTACTCCCTGGGATGCTGGGCAGCCCAGCACGGGTGCCAAAGAGGTTCCATTGTAATGCACTTTGAGTTGGGAAATCGTGGAGCGACAGCAATGCGGATGGCACCGTTGCAAAGCTGACTTTCTGCAGAAGAGGCACAGCTCAAGTTTTTTGCCCTGGTTCTTCGGCTGTGGGAGCAGAGGCCAACCATTCGTGCTCTACTCCCTGGGATGCTCGGCAGCCGAGCACGGGTGTCAAAGAGGTTCCATTGTAATGGACTTTGAGTTGGGAAATGGAGGAGCGACAGCAATGCGGATGGCACCGTTGCAAAGCTGACTTTCTGCAGAAGAGGCACAGCTCAAGTTTTTTGCCCTGGCTCTTCGGCTGTGGGAGCAGAGGCCAACCGTTCGTGCTCTACTCCCTGGGATGCTGGGCAGCCCAGCACGGGTGCCAAATATGTTCCATTGTAATGGACTTTGAGTTGGGAAATGGAGGAGCGACAGCAATGCGGATGGCACCGTTGCAAAGCTGACTTTCTGCAGAAGAGGCACAGCTCAAGTTTTTTGCCGTGGCTATTCGGCTGTGGGAGCAGAGGCCAACCATTCTTTCTCTACTCCCTGGGATGCTGGGCAGCCGAGAACAGGTGCCAAAGAGGTTCCATTGTAATGGACTTTGAGTTGGGAAATGGAGGAGCGACAGCAATGCGGATGGCACCGTTGCAAAGCTGACTTTCTGCAGAAGAGGCACAGCTCCAGTTTTTTGCCCTGGCTCTTCGGCTGTGGGAGCAGAGGCCAACCGTTCGTGCTCTACTCCCTGGGATGCTGGGCAGCCCAGCACGGGTGCCAAAGAGGTTCCATTGTAATGGACATTGAGTTGGGAAATGGAGGAGCGACAGCAATGCGGATGGCACCGTTGCAAAGCTGACTTTCTGCAGAAGAGGCAGTGCTCCAGTTTTTTGCCCTGGCTCTTCGGCTGTGGGAGCAGAGGCCAACCGTTCGTGCTCTACTCCCTGGGATGCTGGGCAGCCGCTAGTGGTTGCCAGAGAGGTTCCATTTTAATGGACTTTGAGTTGGGAAATGGAGGAGCGACAGCAATGCGGATGGCACCGTTGCAAAGCTGACTTTCTGCAGAAGAGGCAGTGCTCCAGTTTTTTGCCCTGGCTCTTCGGCTGTGGGAGCAGAGGCCAACCGTTCGTGCTCTACTCCCTGGGATGCTGGGCAGCCTCTAGTGGTTGCCAGAGAGGTTCCATTGTAATGGACTTTGAGTTGGGAAATGGAGGAGCGACAACAATGCGGCTTATCTCCGTTGCAAAGCTGACTTTCTGCAGAAGAGGCACAGCTCAAGTTTTTTGCCCTGGCTCTTCGGCTGTGAGAGCACAGGCCAACAGATCGTGCTCTACTCCCTGGGATGCTGGGCAGCCGAGAACAGGTGCCAAAGAGGTTCCATTGTAATGGACTTTGATTTGGGATATCGAGGAGCGACAGCAATGAGGATGGCACAGTTGCAAAGCTGACTTTCTGCAGAAGAGGCGCAGCTCCAGTTTTTTGCCCTGGCTCTTCGGCTGTGGGAGCAGAGGCAAGCCGTTCATGCTCTACTCCCTGGGATGCCTGGCAGCCCAGCACGGGTGCCAAAGAGGTTCCATTTTAATGGACTTTGAGTTGGGAAATGGAGGAGCGACAGCAATGCGGATGGCACCGTTGCAAAGCTGACTTTCTGCAGAAGAGGCACAGCTCCAGTTTTTTGCCCTGGCTCTTCGGCTGGGAGCAAAGGCCAACCGTTCGTGCTCTACTCCCTGGGATGCTGGGCAGCCGAGCACGGGTGCCAAAGAGGTTCCATTGTAATGGACTTTGAGTTGGGAAATCGAGGAGCGACAGCAATGCGGATGGCACCGTTGCAAAGCTGACTTTCTGCAGAAGAGGCACAGCTCCAGTTTTTTGCCCTGGCTCTTCGGCTGTGGGAGCAGAGGCCAACCGTTCGTGCTCTACTCCCTGGGATGCTGGGCAGCCGAGAACAGGTGCCAAAGAGGTTCCATTGTAATGGACTTTGATTTGGGATATCGAGGAGCGACAGCAATGCGGATGGCACCGTTGCAAAGCTGACTTTCTGCACAAGAGGCGCAGCTCAAGTTTTTTGCCCTGGCTCTTCGGCTGTGGGAGCAGAGGCCAACCGTTCATGCTCTACTCCCTGGGATGCTGGGCAGCCGAGCACGGGTGCCAAAGAGGTTCCATTGTAATGGACTTTGAGTTGGGAAATGGAGGAGCGACAGCAATGCGGATGGCACCGTTGCAAAGCTGACTTTCTGCAGAAGAGGCACAGCTCAAACTTTTTGCCCTGGCTCTTCGGCTGTGGGAGCAGAGGCCAACCGTTCTTTCTCTATTCCCTGGGATGCTGGGCAGCCGAGAACAGGTGCCAAAGAGGTTCCATTGTAATGGACTTTGAGTTGGGAAAAGGAGGAGCGACAGCAATGCGGATGGCACCGTTGCAAAGCTGACTTTCTGCAGAAGAGGCACAGCTCCAGTTTTTTGCCCTGGCTCTTCGGCTGTGGGAGCAGAGGCCAACCGTTCGTGCTCTACTCCCTGGGATGCTGGGCAGCCCAGCACGGGTGCCAAAGAGGTTCCATTGTAATGGACTTTGAGTTGGGAAATGGAGGAGCGACAGCAATGCGGATGGCACCGTTGCAAAGCTGACTTTCTGCAGAAGAGGCACAGCTCAAGTTTTGTGCCCTGGCTCTTCGGCTGTGGGAGCAGAGGCCAACCGTTCGTGCTCTACTCCCTGGGATGCTGGGCAGCCACTAGTGGTTGCCAGAGAGGTTCCATTGTAATGGACTTTGAGTTGGGAAATGGAGGAGCGACAGCAATGCGGATGGCACCGTTGCAAAGCTGACTTTCTGCAGAAGAGGCAGTGCTCCAGTTTTTTGCCCTGGCTCACCGGCTGTGGGAGCAGAGGCCAAATGTTCGTGCTCTACTCCCTGGGATGCTGGGCAGGCCAGCACGGGTGCCAAAGAGGTTCCATTGTAATGGACTTTGGGTTGGGAAATGGAGGAGCGACAGCAATGCGGATGGCACCGTTGCAAAGCTGACTTTCTGCAGAAGAGGCACAGGTCAAGTTTTTTGCCCTGGCTCACCGGCTGTGGGAGCAGAGGCCAACCGTTCGTGCTCTACTCCCTGGGATGCTGGGCAGCCCAGCACGGGTGCCAAAGAGGTTCCATTGTAATGCACTTTGAGTTGGGAAATCGTGGAGCGACAGCAATGCGGATGGCACCGTTGCAAAGCTGACTTTCTGCAGAAGAGGCACAGCTCAAGTTTTTTGCCCTGGTTCTTCGGCTGTGGGAGCAGAGGCCAACCATTCGTGCTCTACTCCCTGGGATGCTCGGCAGCCGAGCACGGGTGTCAAAGAGGTTCCATTGTAATGGACTTTGAGTTGGGAAATGGAGGAGCGACAGCAATGCGGATGGCACCGTTGCAAAGCTGACTTTCTGCAGAAGAGGCACAGCTCAAGTTTTTTGCCCTGGCTCTTCGGCTGTGGGAGCAGAGGCCAACCGTTCGTGCTCTACTCCCTGGGATGCTGGGCAGCCCAGCACGGGTGCCAAATATGTTCCATTGTAATGGACTTTGAGTTGGGAAATGGAGGAGCGACAGCAATGCGGATGGCACCGTTGCAAAGCTGACTTTCTGCAGAAGAGGCACAGCTCAAGTTTTTTGCCGTGGCTATTCGGCTGTGGGAGCAGAGGCCAACCATTCTTTCTCTACTCCCTGGGATGCTGGGCAGCCGAGAACAGGTGCCAAAGAGGTTCCATTGTAATGGACTTTGAGTTGGGAAATGGAGGAGCGACAGCAATGCGGATGGCACCGTTGCAAAGCTGACTTTCTGCAGAAGAGGCACAGCTCCAGTTTTTTGCCCTGGCTCTTCGGCTGTGGGAGCAGAGGCCAACCGTTCGTGCTCTACTCCCTGGGATGCTGGGCAGCCCAGCACGGGTGCCAAAGAGGTTCCATTGTAATGGACATTGAGTTGGGAAATGGAGGAGCGACAGCAATGCGGATGGCACCGTTGCAAAGCTGACTTTCTGCAGAAGAGGCAGTGCTCCAGTTTTTTGCCCTGGCTCTTCGGCTGTGGGAGCAGAGGCCAACCGTTCGTGCTCTACTCCCTGGGATGCTGGGCAGCCGCTAGTGGTTGCCAGAGAGGTTCCATTTTAATGGACTTTGAGTTGGGAAATGGAGGAGCGACAGCAATGCGGATGGCACCGTTGCAAAGCTGACTTTCTGCAGAAGAGGCAGTGCTCCAGTTTTTTGCCCTGGCTCTTCGGCTGTGGGAGCAGAGGCCAACCGTTCGTGCTCTACTCCCTGGGATGCTGGGCAGCCTCTAGTGGTTGCCAGAGAGGTTCCATTGTAATGGACTTTGAGTTGGGAAATGGAGGAGCGACAACAATGCGGCTTATCTCCGTTGCAAAGCTGACTTTCTGCAGAAGAGGCACAGCTCAAGTTTTTTGCCCTGGCTCTTCGGCTGTGAGAGCACAGGCCAACAGATCGTGCTCTACTCCCTGGGATGCTGGGCAGCCGAGAACAGGTGCCAAAGAGGTTCCATTGTAATGGACTTTGATTTGGGATATCGAGGAGCGACAGCAATGAGGATGGCACAGTTGCAAAGCTGACTTTCTGCAGAAGAGGCGCAGCTCCAGTTTTTTGCCCTGGCTCTTCGGCTGTGGGAGCAGAGGCAAGCCGTTCATGCTCTACTCCCTGGGATGCCTGGCAGCCCAGCACGGGTGCCAAAGAGGTTCCATTTTAATGGACTTTGAGTTGGGAAATGGAGGAGCGACAGCAATGCGGATGGCACCGTTGCAAAGCTGACTTTCTGCAGAAGAGGCACAGCTCCAGTTTTTTGCCCTGGCTCTTCGGCTGGGAGCAAAGGCCAACCGTTCGTGCTCTACTCCCTGGGATGCTGGGAAGCCCAGCACGGGTGCCAAAGAGGTTCCATTGTAATGGACTTTGAGTTGGGAAATCGAGGAGCGACAGCAATGCGGATGGCACCGTTGCAAAGCTGACTTTCTGCAGAAGAGGCACAGCTCCAGTTTTTTGCCCTGGCTCTTCGGCTGTGGGAGCAGAGGCCAACCGTTCGTGCTCTACTCCCTGGGATGCTGGGCAGCCGAGAACAGGTGCCAAAGAGGTTCCATTGTAATGGACTTTGATTTGGGATATCGAGGAGCGACAGCAATGCGGATGGCACCGTTGCAAAGCTGACTTTCTGCAGAAGAGGCGCAGCTCAAGTTTTTTGCCCTGGCTCTTCGGCTGTGGGAGCAGAGGCCAACCGTTCATGCTCTACTCCCTGGGATGCTGGGCAGCCGAGCACGGGTGCCAAAGAGGTTCCATTGTAATGGACTTTGAGTTGGGAAATGGAGGAGCGACAGCAATGCGGATGGCACCGTTGCAAAGCTGACTTTCTGCAGAAGAGGCACAGCTCAAACTTTTTGCCCTGGCTCTTCGGCTGTGGGAGCAGAGGCCAACCGTTCTTTCTCTATTCCCTGGGATGCTGGGCAGCCGAGAACAGGTGCCAAAGAGGTTCCATTGTAATGGACTTTGAGTTGGGAAAAGGAGGAGCGACAGCAATGCGGATGGCACCGTTGCAAAGCTGACTTTCTGCAGAAGAGGCACAGCTCCAGTTTTTTGCCCTGGCTCTTCGGCTGTGGGAGCAGAGGCCAACCGTTCGTGCTCTACTCCCTGGGATGCTGGGCAGCCCAGCACGGGTGCCAAAGAGGTTCCATTGTAATGGACTTTGAGTTGGGAAATGGAGGAGCGACAGCAATGCGGATGGCACCGTTGCAAAGCTGACTTTCTGCAGAAGAGGCACAGGTCCAGTTTTTTGCCCTGGCTCTTCGGCTGTGGGAGCAGAGGCCAACCGTTCGTGCTCTACTCCCTGGGATGCTGGGCAGCCACTAGTGGTTGCCAGAGAGGTTCCATTGTAATGGACTTTGAGTTGGGAAATGGAGGAGCGACAGCAATGCGGATGGCACCGTTGCAAAGCTGACTTTCTGCAGAAGAGGCAGTGCTCCAGTTTTTTGCCCTGGCTCACCGGCTGTGGGAGCAGAGGCCAAATGTTCGTGCTCTACTCCCTGGGATGCTGGGCAGGCCAGCACGGGTGCCAAAGAGGTTCCATTGTAATGGACTTTGGGTTGGGAAATGGAGGAGCGACAGCAATGCGGATGGCACCGTTGCAAAGCTGACTTTCTGCAGAAGAGGCACAGGTCAAGTTTTTTGCCCTGGCTCACCGGCTGTGGGAGCAGAGGCCAAATGTTCGTGCTCTACTCCCTGGGATGCTGGGCAGCCCAGCACGGGTGCCAAAGAGGTTCCATTGTAATGCACTTTGAGTTGGGAAATCGTGGAGCGACAGCAATGCGGATGGCACCGTTGCAAAGCTGACTTTCTGCAGAAGAGGCACAGCTCAAGTTTTTTGCCCTGGTTCTTCGGCTGTGGGAGCAGAGGCCAACCATTCGTGCTCTACTCCCTGGGATGCTGGGCAGCCGAGCACGGGTGTCAAAGAGGTTCCATTGTAATGGACTTTGAGTTGGGAAATGGAGGAGCGACAGCAATGCGGATGGCACCGTTGCAAAGCTGACTTTCTGCAGAAGAGGCACAGCTCAAGTTTTTTGCCCTGGCTCTTCGGCTGTGGGAGCAGAGGCCAACCGTTCGTGCTCTACTCCCTGGGATGCTGGGCAGCCCAGCACGGGTGCCAAAGAGGTTCCATTGTAATGGACATTGAGTTGGGAAATGGAGGAGCGACAGCAATGCGGATGGCACCGTTGCAAAGCTGACTTTCTGCAGAAGAGGCACAGCTCCAGTTTTTTGCCCTGGCTCTTCGGCTGTGGGAGCAGAGGCCAACCGTTCGTGCTCTACTCCCCGGGATGCTGGGCAGCCGCTAGTGTTTGCCAGAGAGGTTCCATTGTAATGGACTTTGAGTTGGGAAATGGAGGAGCGACAGCAATGCGGATGGCACCGTTGCAAAGCTGACTTTCTGCAGAAGAGGCAGTGCTCCAGTTTTTTGCCCTGGCTCTTCGGCTGTGGGAGCAGAGGCCAACCGTTCGTGCTCTACTCCCTGGGATGCTGGGCAGCCGCTAGTGGTTGCCAGAGAGGTTCCATTGTAATGGACTTTGAGTTGGGAAATGGAGGAGCGACAGCAATGCGGATGGCACCGTTGCAAATCTGACTTTCTGCAGAAGAGGCAGTGCTCCAGTTTTTTGCCCTGGCTCACCGGCTGTGGGAGCAGAGGCCAACCGTTCGTGCTCTACTCCCTGGGATGCTGGGCAGCCGCTAGTGTTTGCCAGAGAGGTTCCATTGTAATGGACTTTGAGTTGGGAAATGGAGGAGCGACAGCAATGCGGATGGCACCGTTGCAAAGCTGACTTTCTGCAGAAGAGGCACAGCTCCAGTTTTTTGCCCTGGCTCTTCGGCTGTGGGAGCAGAGGCCAACCATTCGTGCTCTACTCCCTGGGATGCTGGGCAGCCGAGCACGGGTGCCAAAGAGGTTCCATTGTAATGGACTTTGAGTTGGGAAATTGAGGAGCGACAGCAATGCGGATGGCACCGTTGCAAAGCTGACTTTCTGCAGAAGAGGCACAGCTCAAGCTTTTTGCCCTGGCTCTTCGGCTGTGGGAGCAGAGGCCAACTGTTCGTGCTCTACTCCCTGGGATGCTGGGCAGCCCAGCACGGGTGCCAAAGAGGTTCCATTGTAATGGACTTTGGGTTGGGAAATGGAGGAGCGGCAGCAATGCGGATGGCACCGTTGCAAAGCTGACTTTCTGCAGAAGAGGCACAGCTCAAGTTTTTTGCCGTGGCTATTCGGCTGTGGGAGCAGAGGCCAACCATTCTTTCTCTACTCCCTGGGATGCTGGGCAGCCGAGAACAGGTGCCAAAGAGGTTCCATTGTAATGGACTTTGAGTTGGGAAAAGGAGGAGCGACAGCAATGCGGATGGCACCGTTGCAAAGCTGACTTTCTGCAGAAGAGGCACAGCTCAAATTTTTTGCCCTGGCTCTTCGGCTGTGGGAGCAGAGGCCAACCGTTCGTGCTCTACTCCCTGGGATGCTGGGCAGCCCAGCACGGGTGCCAAAGAGGTTCCATTGTAATGGACATTGAGTTGGGAAATGGAGGAGCGACAGCAATGCGGATGGCACCGTTGCAAAGCTGACTTTCTGCAGAAGAGGCACAGCTCCAGTTTTTTGCCCTGGCTCTTCGGCTGTGGGAGCAGAGGCCAACCGTTCGTGCTCTACTCCCCGGGATGCTGGGCAGCCGCTAGTGTTTGCCAGAGAGGTTCCATTGTAATGGACTTTGAGTTGGGAAATGGAGGAGCGACAGCAATGCGGATGGCACCGTTGCAAAGCTGACTTTCTGCAGAAGAGGCAGTGCTCCAGTTTTTTGCCCTGGCTCACCGGCTGTGGGAGCAGAGGCCAAATGTTCGTGCTCTACTCCCTGGGATGCTGGGCAGCCCAGCACGGGTGCCAAAGAGGTTCCATTGTAATAGATTTTGAGTTGCGAAATCGAGGAGCAACAGCAATGCGGATGGCACCGTTGCAAAGCTGACTTTCTGCAGAAGAGGCACAGCTCAAGCTTTCTGACGTAGCTCTTCGGCTGTGGGAGCAGAGGCCAACGGTTCGTGCTCTACTCCCTGGGATGCTGGGCAGCCGAGCACGGGTGCCAACGAGTTCCATTGTAATGGACTTTGATTTGGGAAATGGAGGAGCGACAGCAATGCGGATGGCACCGTTGCAAAGCTGACTTTCTGCAGAAGAGGCACAGCTCAAGTTTTTTGCCCTGGCTCTTCGGCTGTGGGAGCAGAGGCCAACCATTCGTGCTCTACTCCCTGGGATGCTGGGCAGCCGAGCACGGGTGCCAAAGAGGTTCCATTGTAATGGACTTTGAGTTGGGAAATCGAGGAGCGACAGCAATGCGGATGGCACCGTTGCAAAGCTGACTTTCTGCAGAAGAGGCACAGGTCAAGTTTTTTGCCCTGGCTCTTCGGCTGTGGGAGCAGAGGCCAACCGTTCGTGCTCTACTCCCTGGGATGCTGGGCAGCCCAGCACGGGTGCCAAAGAGGTTCCATTGTAATGCACTTTGAGTTGGGAAATCGTGGAGCGACAGCAATGCGGATGGCACCATTGCAAAGCTGACTTTCTGCAGAAGAGGCACAGCTCAAGATTTTTTGCCCTGGCTCTTTGGCTGTTGGAGCAGAGGCCAACCGTTCGTGCTCTACTCCCTGGGATGCTGGGCAGCCCAGCACGGGTGCCAAAGAGGTTCCATTGTAATGGACTTTGAGTTGGGAAAAGGAGGAGCGACAGCAATGCGGATGGCACCGTTGCAAAGCTGACTTTCTGCAGAAGAGGCACAGCTCAAGTTTTTTGCCCTGGCTCTTCGGCTGTGGGAGCAGAGGCCAACCGTTCGTGCTCTACTCCCTGGGATGCTGGGCAGCCCAGCACGGGTGCCAAAGAGGTTCCATTGTAATGGACTTTGAGTTGGGAAATGGAAGAGCGACAGCAATGCGGATGGCACCGTTGCAAAGCTGACTTTCTGCAGAAGAGGCACAGCTCCAGTTTTTTGCCCTGGCTCTTCGGCTGTGGGAGCAGAGGCCAACCGTTCGTGCTCTACTCCCTGGGATGCTGGGCAGCCTCTAGTGGTTGCCAGAGAGGTTCCATTGTAATGGACTTTGAGTTGGGAAATGGAGGAGCGACAACAATGCGGCTTATCTCCGTTGCAAAGCTGACTTTCTGCAGAAGAGGCACAGCTCAAGTTTTTTGCCCTGGCTCTTCGGCTGTGAGAGCACAGGCCAACGGTTCGTGCTCTACTCCCTGGGATGCTGGGCAGCCGAGAACAGGTGCCAAAGAGGTTCCATTGTAATGGACTTTGATTTGGGATATCGAGGAGCGACAGCAATGAGGATGGCACAGTTGCAAAGCTGACTTTCTGCAGAAGAGGCGCAGCTCCAGTTTTTTGCCCTGGCTCTTCGGCTGTGGGAGCAGAGGCAAGCCGTTCATGCTCTACTCCCTGGGATGCCTGGCAGCCCAGCACGGGTGCCAAAGAGGGTCCATTGTAATGGACTTTGAGTTGGGAAATGGAGGAGCGACAGCAATGCGGATGGCACCGTTGCAAAGCTGACTTTCTGCAGAAGAGGCACAGCTCCAGTTTTTTGCCCTGGCTCTTCGGCTGGGAGCAAAGGCCAACCGTTCGTGCTCTACTCCCTGGGATGCTGGGAAGCCGAGCACGGGTGCCAAAGAGGTTCCATTGTAATGGACTTTGAGTTGGGAAATGGAGGAGCGACAGCAATGCGGATGGCACCGTTGCAAAGCTGACTTTCTGCAGAAGAGGCACAGCTCCAGTTTTTTGCCCTGGCTCTTCGGCTGTGGGAGCAGAGGCCAACCGTTCGTGCTCTACTCCCTGGGATGCTGGGCAGCCGAGAACAGGTGCCAAAGAGGTTCCATTGTAATGGACTTTGATTTGGGATATCGAGGAGCGACAGCAATGCGGATGGCACCGTTGCAAAGCTGACTTTCTGCAGAAGAGGCGCAGCTCAAGTTTTTTGCCCTGGCTCTTCGGCTGTGGGAGCAGAGGCCAACCGTTCGTGCTCTACTCCCTGGGATGCTGGGCAGCCGAGCACGGGTGCCAAAGAGGTTCCATTGTAATGGACTTTGAGTTGGGAAATGGAGGAGCGACAGCAATGCGGATGGCACCGTTGCAAAGCTGACTTTCTGCAGAAGAGGCACAGCTCAAGCTTTTTGCCCTGGCTCTTCGGCTGTGGGAGCAGAGGCCAACCGTTCTTTCTCTATTCCCTGGGATGCTGGGCAGCCGAGAACAGGTGCCAAAGAGGTTCCATTGTAATGGACTTTGAGTTGGGAAATGGAGGAGCGACAGCAATGCGGATGGCACCGTTGCAAAGCTGACTTTCTGCAGAAGAGGCACAGGTCCAGTTTTTTGCCCTGGCTCTTCGGCTGTGGGAGCAGAGGCCAACCGTTCGTGCTCTACTCCCTGGGATGCTGGGCAGCCGCTAGTGGTTGCCAGAGAGGTTCCATTGTAATAGACTTTGAGTTGGGAAATGGAGGAGCGACAACAATGCGGATTATCTCCGTTGCAAAGCTGACTTTCTGCAGAAGAGGCACAGGTCCAGTTTTTTGCCCTGGCTCTTCGGCTGTGGGAGCAGAGGCCAACCGTTCGTGCTCTACTCCCTGGGATGCTGGGCAGCCACTAGTGGTTGCCAGAGAGGTTCCATTGTAATGGACTTTGAGTTGGGAAATGGAGGAGCGACAGCAATGCGGATGGCACATTTGCAAAGCTGACTTTCTGCAGAAGAGGCAGTGCTCCAGTTTTTTGCCCTGGCTCACCGGCTGTGGGAGCAGAGGCCAAATGTTCGTGCTCTACTCCCTGGGATGCTGGGCAGGCCAGCACGGGTGCCAAAGAGGTTCCATTGTAATGGACTTTGGGTTGGGAAATGGAGGAGCGACAGCAATGCGGATGGCACCGTTGCAAAGCTGACTTTCTGCAGAAGAGGCACAGGTCAAGTTTTTTGCCCTGGCTCACCGGCTGTGGGAGCAGAGGCCAAATGTTCGTGCTCTACTCCCTGGGATGCTGGGCAGCCCAGCACGGGTGCCAAAGAGGTTCCATTGTAATGCACTTTGAGTTGGGAAATCGTGGAGCGACAGCAATGCGGATGGCACCGTTGCAAAGCTGACTTTCTGCAGAAGAGGCACAGCTCAAGTTTTTTGCCCTGGTTCTTCGGCTGTGGGAGCAGAGGCCAACCATTCGTGCTCTACTCCCTGGGATGCTCGGCAGCCGAGCACGGGTGTCAAAGAGGTTCCATTGTAATGGACTTTGAGTTGGGAAATCGAGGAGCGACAGCAATGCGGATGGCACCGTTGCAAAGCTGACTTTCTGCAGAAGAGGCACATCTCAAGTTTTTTGCCCTGGCTCTTCGGCTGTGGGAGCAGAGGCCAACCGTTCGTGCTCTACTCCCTGGGATGCTGGGCAGCCCAGCACGGGTGCCAAAGAGGTTCCATTGTAATGGACTTTGAGTTGGGAAATGGAAGAGCGACAGCAATGCAGATGGCACCGTTGCAAAGCTGACTTTCTGCAGAAGAGGCACAGCTCCAGTTTTTTGCCCTGGCTCTTCGGCTGTGGGATCAGAGGCCAACCGTTCGTGCTCTACTCCCTGGGATGCTGGGCAGCCCAGCACGGGTGCCAAAGAGGTTCCATTGTAATGGACTTTGAGTTGGGAAATGGAGGAGCGACAGCAATGCGGATGGCACCGTTGCAAAGCTGACTTTCTGCAGAAGAGGCACAGGTCCAGTTTTTTGCCCTGGCTCTTCGGCTGTGGGAGCAGAGGCCAACCGTTCGTGCTCTACTCCCTGGGATGCTGGGCAGCCGCTAGTGGTTGCCAGAGAGGTTCCATTGTAATAGACTTTGAGTTGGGAAATGGAGGAGCGACAACAATGCGGATTATCTCCGTTGCAAAGCTGACTTTCTGCAGAAGAGGCACAGCTCCAGTTTTTTGCCCTGGCTCTTCGGCTGTGGGAGCAGAGGCCAACCGTTCGTGCTCTACTCCCTGGGATGCTGGGCAGCCCAGCACGGGTGCCAACGAGTTCCATTGTAATGGACTTTGAGTTGGGAAATGGAGGAGCGACAGCAATGCGGATGGCACCGTTGCAAAGCTGACTTTCTGCAGAAGAGGCACAGCTCCAGTTTTTTGCCCTGGCTCTTCGGCTGTGAGAGCACAGGCCAACGGTTCGTGCTCTACTCCCTGGGATGCTGGGCAGCCCAGCACGGGTGCCAAAGCGGTTCCATTGTAATGGACTTTGAGTTGGGAAATCGAGGAGCGATAGCAATGCGGATGGCACCGTTGCCAAGTTGACTTTCTGCAGAAGAGGCACAGCTCAAGTTTTTTGCCCTGGCTCTTCGGCTGTGGGAGCAGAGGCCAACCGTTCATGCTCTACTCCCTGGGATGCTGGGCAGCCGAGCCCGCTTGCCAAAGAGGTTCCATTGTAATGGACTTTGAGTTGGGAAATGGAGGAGCGACAGCAATGCGGATGGCACCGTTGCAAAGCTGACTTTCTGCAGAAGAGGCACAGCTCCAGTTTTTTGCCCTGGCTCTTCGGCTGGGAGCAAAGGCCAACCGTTCGTGCTCTACTCCCTGGGATGCTGGGCAGCCGAGCACGGGTGCCAAAGAGGTTCCATTGTAATGGACTTTGAGTTGGGAAATGGAGGAGCGACAGCAATGCGGATGGCACCGTTGCAAAGCTGACTTTCTGCAGAAGAGGCACAGCTCCAGTTTTTTGCCCTGGCTCTTCGGCTGTGGGAGCAGAGGCCAACCGTTCGTGCTCTACTCCCAGGGATGCTGGGCAGCCCAGCACGGGTGCCAAAGAGGTTCCATTGTAATGGACTTTGAGTTGGGAAATGGAGGAGCGACAGCAATGCGGATGGCACCGTTGCAAAGCTGACTTTCTGCAGAAGAGGCACAGCTCAAGTTTTGTGCCCTGGCTCTTCGGCTGTGAGAGCACAGGCCAACAGTTCGTGCTATACTCCCTGGGATGCTGGGCAGCCGAGAACAGGTGCCAAAGAGGTTCCATTGTAATGGACTTTGATTTGGGATATCGAGGAGCGACAGCAATGCGGATGGCACATTTGCAAAGCTGACTTTCTGCAGAAGAGGCACAGGTCCAGTTTTTTGCCCTGGCTCTTCGGCTGTGGGAGCAGAGGCCAACCGTTCGTGCTCTACTGCCTGGGATGCTGGGCAGCCGCTAGTGGTTGCCAGAGAGGTTCCATTGTAATGGACTTTGAGTTGGGAAATGGAGGAGCGACAACAATGCGGCTTATCTCCGTTGCAAAGCTGACTTTCTGCAGAAGAGGCACAGCTCAAGTTTTTTGCCCTGGCTCTTCGGCTGTGAGAGCACAGACCAACAGATCGTGCTCTACTCCCTGGGATGCTGGGCAGCCGAGAACAGGTGCCAAAGAGGTTCCATTGTAATGGACTTTGATTTGGGATATCGAGGAGCGACAGCAATGCGGATGGCTCCGTTGCAAAGCTGACTTTCTGCAGAAGAGGCACAGCTCAAGTTTTTTGCCCTGGCTCTTCGGCTGTGGGAGCAGAGGCAAGCCGTTCATGCTCTACTCCCTGGGATGCCTGGCAGCCCAGCACGGGTGCCAAAGAGGTTCCATTGTAATGGACTTTGAGTTGGGAAATGGAGGAGCGACAGCAATGCGGATGGCACCGTTGCAAAGCTGACTTTCTGCAGAAGAGGCACAGCTCCAGTTTTTTGCCCTGGCTCTTCGGCTGGGAGCAAAGGCCAACCGTTCGTGCTCTACTCCCTGGGATGCTGGGAAGCCGAGCACGGGTGCCACAGAGGTTCCATTGTAATGGACTTTGAGTTGGGAAATCGAGGAGCGACAGCAATGCGGATGGCACCGTTGCAAAGCTGACTTTCTGCAGAAGAGGCACAGCTCCAGTTTTTTGCCCTGGCTCTTCGGCTGTGGGAGCAGAGGCCAACCGTTCGTGCTCTACTCCCTGGGATGCTGGGCAGCCGAGCACGGGTGCCAAAGAGGTTCCATTGTAATGGACTTTGAGTTGGGAAATCGAGGAGCGACAGCAATGCGGATGGCACCGTTGCAAAGCTGACTTTCTGCAGAAGAGGCACAGCTCAAGTTTTTTGCCCTGGCTCTTCGGCTGTGGGAGCAGAGGCCAACCGTTCGTGCTCTACTCCCTGGGATGCTGGGCAGCCGAGCCCGCTTGCCAAAGAGGTTCCATTGTAATGGACTTTGAGTTGGGAAATGGAGGAGCGACAGCAATGCGGATGGCACCGTTGCAAAGCTGACTTTCTGCAGAAGAGGCACAGCTCAAGTTTTGTGCCCTGGCTCTTCGGCTGTGAGAGCACAGGCCAACAGTTCGTGCTCTACTCCCTGGGATGCTGGGCAGCCGAGAACAGGTGCCAAAGAGGTTCCATTGTAATGGACTTTGATTTGGGATATCGAGGAGCGACAGCAATGCGGATGGCACCGTTGCAAAGCTGACTTTCTGCAGAAGAGGCGCAGCTCAAGTTTTTTGCCCTGGCTCTTCGGCTGTGGGAGCAGAGGCCAACCGTTCATGCTCTACTCCCTGGGATGCTGGGCAGCCGAGCACGGGTGCCAAAGAGGTTCCATTTTAATGGACTTTGAGTTGGGAAATCGAGGAGCGACAGCAATGCGGATGGCACCGTTGCAAAGCTGACTTTCTGCAGAAGAGGCACAGCTCCAGTTTTTTGCCCTGGCTCTTCGGCTGTGGGAGCAGAGGCCAACCGTTCGTGCTCTACTCCCTGGGATGCTGGGCAGCCCAGCACGGGTGCCAAAGAGGTTCCATTGTAATGGACTTTGAGTTGGGAAATGGAGGAGCGACAGCAATGCGGATGGCACCGTTGCAAAGCTGACTTTCTGCAGAAGAGGCACAGCTCCAGTTTTTTGCCCTGGCTCTTCGGCTGTGGGAGCAGAGGCCAACCGTTCGTGCTCTACTCCCTGGGATGCTGGGCAGCCGCTAGTGGTTGCCAGAGAGGTTCCATTGTAATGGACTTTGAGTTGGGAAATGGAGGAGCGACAGCAATGTGGATGGCACCGTTGCAAAGCTGACTTTCTGCAGAAGAGGCAGTGCTCCAGTTTTTTGCCCTGGCTCACCGGCTGTGGGAGCAGAGGCCAAATGTTCGTGCTCTACTCCCTGGGATGCTGGGCAGGCCAGCACGGGTGCCAAAGAGGTTCCATTGTAATGGACTTTGGGTTGGGAAATGGAGGAGCGACAGCAATGCGGATGGCACCGTTGCAAAGCTGACTTTCTGCAGAAGAGGCACAGCTCAAGCTTTCTGACGTAGCTCTTCGGCTGTGGGAGCAGAGGCCAACCGTTCATGCTCTACTCCCTGGGATGCTGGGCAGCCCAGCACGGGTGCCAAATATGTTCCATTGTAATGGACTTTGAGTTGGGAAATGGAGGAGCGACAGCAATGCGGATGGCACCGTTGCAAAGCTGACTTTCTGCAGAAGAGGCACAGCTCAAGTTTTTTGCCCTGGTTCTTCGGCTGTGGGAGCAGAGGCCAACCATTCGTGCTCTACTCCCTGGGATGCTCGGCAGCCGAGCACGGGTGTCAAAGAGGTTCCATTGTAATGGACTTTGAGTTGGGAAATGGAGGAGCGACAGCAATGCGGATGGCACCGTTGCAAAGCTGACTTTCTGCAGAAGAGGCACAGCTCAAGTTTTTTGCCCTGGCTCTTCGGCTGTGGGAGCAGAGGCCAACCGTTCGTGCTCTACTCCCTGGGATGCTGGGCAGCCCAGCACGGGTGCCAAAGAGGTTCCATTGTAATGGACTTTGAGTTGGGAAATGGAGGAGCGACAGCAATGCGGATGGCACCGTTGCAAAGCTGACTTTCTGCAGAAGAGGCACAGGTCCAGTTTTTTGCCCTGGCTCTTCGGCTGTGGGAGCAGAGGCCAACCGTTCGTGCTCTACTCCCTGGGATGCTGGGCAGCCGCTAGTGGTTGCCAGAGAGGTTCCATTGTAATAGACTTTGAGTTGGGAAATGGAGGAGCGACAACAATGCGGATTATCTCCGTTGCAAAGCTGACTTTCTGCAGAAGAGGCACAGCTCAAGTTTTTTGCCCTGGCTCTTCGGCTGTGGGAGCAGAGGCCAACCGTTCGTGCTCTACTGCCTGGGATGCTGCGCAGCCCAGCACGGGTGCCAAAGAGGTTCCATTGTAATGGACTTTGAGTTGGGAAATGGAGGAGCGACAGCAATGCGGATGGCACTGTTGCAAAGCTGACTTTCTGCAGAAGAGGCACAGCTCCAGTTTTTTGCCCTGGCTCTTCGGCTGGGAGCAAAGGCCAACCGTTCGTGCTCTACTCCCTGGGATGCTGGGCAGCCCAGCACGGGTGCCAAAGAGGTTCCATTGTAATGGACTTTGAGTTGGGAAATGGAGGAGCGACAGCAATGCGGATGGCACCGTTGCAAAGCTGACTTTCTGCAGAAGAGGCACAGCTCAAGTTTTTTGCCCTGGCTCTTCGGCTGTGGGATCAGAGGCCAACCGTTCGTGCTCTACTCCCTGGGATGCTGGGCAGCCGAGCACGGGTGCCAAAGATATTCCATTGGAATGGACTTTGAGTTGGGAAATCGAGGAGCGACAGCAATGCGGATGGCACCGTTGCAAAGCTGACTTTCTGCGGAAGAGGCACAGCTCCAGTTTTTTGCCCTGGCTCTTCGGCTCTGAGAGAACAGGCCAACGGTTCGTGCTCTACTGCCTGGGATGCTGGGCATCCGAGCACTGGTGACAAATAGGTTCCATTTTAATGGACTTTGATTTGGGATATCGAGGAGCGACAGCAATGCGGATGGCACCGTTGCAAAGCTGACTTTCTGCAGAAGAGGCACAGCTCAAGTTTTTTGCCCTGGCTCTTCGGCTGTGGGAGCAGACGCCAACCGTTCGTGATCTACTCCCTGGGATGCTGGGCAGCCGAGCACGGGTGCCAAAGAGGTTCCATTGTAATGGACTTTGAGTTGGGAAATGGAGGAGCGACAGCAATGCGGATGGCACCGTTGCAAAGCTGACTTTCTGCAGAAGAGGCACAGCTCCAGTTTTTTGCCCTGGCTCTTCGGCTGTGGGAGCAGAGGCCAACCATTCGTGCTCTACTCCCTGGGATGCTGGGCAGCCGAGCACGGGTGCCAAAGAGGTTCCATTTTAATGGACTTTGAGTTGGGAAATGGAGGAGCGACAGCAATGCGGATGGCACCGTTGCAAAGCTGACTTTCTGCAGAAGAGGCACAGCTCAAGCTTTTTGCCCTGGCTCTTCGGCTGTGGGAACAGAGGCCAACCGTTCGTGCTCTAATCCCTGGGATGCTGGGCAGCCCAGCACGGGTGCCAAAGCGGTTCCATTGTAATGGACTTTGAGTTGGGAAATCGAGGAGCGACAGCAATGCGGATGGCACCGTTGCAAAGCTGACTTTCTGCAGAAGAGGCACAGCTCCAGTTTTTTGCCCTGGCTCTTCGGCTGTGGGAGCAGAGGTCAACCGTTCGTGCTCTACTCCCTGGGATACAGGGCAGCCGAGCACGGGTGCCAAAGATGTTCCATTGGAATGGACTTTGAGTTGGGAAATCGAGGAACGACAGCAATGCGGATGGCACCGTTGCAAAGCTGACTTTCTGCGGAAGAGGCACAGCTCCAGTTTTTTGCCCTGGCTCTTCGGCTGTGGGAGCAGAGGCCAACGGTTCGTGCTCTACTCCCTGGGATTCTGGGCAGCCGAGCACGGGTGCCAAAGAGGTTCCATTGTAATAGACTTTGAGTTGCGAAATCGAGGAGCAACAGCAATGCGGATGGCACCGTTGCAAAGCTGACTTTCTGCAGAAGAGGCACAGCTCAAGTTTTGTGCCCTGGCTCTTCGGCTGTGAGAGCACAGGCCAACAGTTCGTGCTCTACTCCCTGGGATGCTGGGCAGCCGAGCACTGGTGACAAATAGGTTCCATTGTAATGGACTTTGATTTGGGATATCGAGGAGCGACAGCAATGCGGATGGCACCGTTGCAAAGCTGACTTTCTGCAGAAGAGGCGCAGCTCAAGTTTTTTGCCCTGGCTCTTCGGCTGTGGGAACAGAGGCCAACCGTTCGTGCTCTACTCCCTGGGATGCTGGGCAGCCCAGCACGGGTGCCAAAGAGGTTCCATTGTAATGGACTTTGAGTTGGGAAATCGATGAGCGACAGCAATGCGGATGGCACCGTTGCAAAGCTGACTTTCTGCAGAAGAGGCACAGCTCAAGATTTTGCCCTGGCTCTTCGGCTGTGAGAGCACAGGCCAACCGTTCGTGCTCTACTCCCTGGGATGCTGGGCAGCCGAGCACGGGTGCCAAAGAGGTTCCATTGTAATGGACTTTGAGTTGGGAAATGGAGGAGCGACAGCAATGCGGATGGCACCGTTGCAAAGCTGACTTTCTGCAGAAGAGGCACAGCTCCAGTTTTTTGCCCTGGCTCTTCGGCTGTGGGAGCAGAGGCCAACCATTCGTGCTCTACTCCCTGGGATGCTGGGCAGCCCAGCACGGGTGCCAAAGAGGTTCCATTGGAATGGACTTTGAGTTGGGAAATCGAGGAACGACAGCAATGCGGATGGCACCGTTGCAAAGCTGACTTTCTGCAGAAGAGGCACAGCTCCAGTTTTTTGCCCTGGCTCTTCGGCTGTGAGAGAACAGGCCAACGGTTCGTGCTCTACTCCCTGGGATGCTGGGCAGCCGAGCACAGGTGCCAAAGCAGTTCCATTGTAATGGACTTTGAGTTGGGAAATCGAGGAGCGATAGCAATGCGGATGGCACCGTTGCAAAGTTGACTTTCTGCAGAAGAGGCACAGCTCAAGTTTTTTGCCCTGGCTCTTTGGCTGTGGGAGCAGAGGCCAACCGTTCGTGCTCTACTCCCTGGGATGCTGGGCAGCCGAGCACGGGTGCCAAAGAGGTTCCATTGTAATGGACTTTGAGTTGGGAAATCGAGGAGCGACAGCAATGCGGATGGCACCGTTGCAAAGCTGACTTTCTGCAGAAGAGGCACAGCTCAAGATTTTGCCCTGGCTCTTCGGCTGTGAGAGCACAGGCCAACCGTTCGTGCTCTACTCCCTGGGATGCTGGGCAGCCGAGCACGGGTGCCAAAGAGGTTCCATTGTAATGGACTTTGAGTTGGGAAATGGAGGAGCGACAGCAATGCGGATGGCACCGTTGCAAAGCTGACTTTCTGCAGAAGAGGCACAGCTCCAGTTTTTTGCCCTGGCTCTTCGGCTGTGGGAGCAGAGGCCAACCATTCGTGCTCTACTCCCTGGGATGCTGGGCAGCCGAGCACGGGTGCCAAAGATGTTCCATTGGAATGGACTTTGAGTTGGGAAATCGAGGAACGACAGCAATGCGGATGGCACCGTTGCAAAGCTGACTTTCTGCAGAAGAGGCACAGCTCCAGTTTTTTGCCCTGGCTCTTCGGCTGTGAGAGAACAGGCCAACGGTTCGTGCTCTACTCCCTGGGATGCTGGGCAGCCGAGCACAGGTGCCAAAGCAGTTCCATTGTAATGGACTTTGAGTTGGGAAATCGAGGAGCGATAGCAATGCGGATGGCACCGTTGCAAAGTTGACTTTCTGCAGAAGAGGCACAGCTCAAGTTTTTTGCCCTGGCTCTTTGGCTGTGGGAACAGAGGCCAACCGTTCGTGCTCTACTCCCTGGGATGCTGGGCAGCCAAGCACGGGTGCCAAAGAGGTTCCATTGTAATGGACTTTGAGTTGGGAAATCGAGGAGCGACAGCAATGCGGATGGCACCGTTGCAAAGCTGACTTTCTGCAGAAGAGGCACAGCTCCGGTTTTTTGCCCTGGCTCTTCGGCTGTGAGAGCAGAGGCCAACCGTTCGTGCTCTACTCCCTGGGATGCTGGGCAGCCCAGCACGGGTGCCAAAGAGGTTCCATTGTAATGGACTTTGAGTTGGGAAATGGAGGAGCGACAGCAATGCGGATGGCACTGTTGCAAAGCTGACTTTCTGCAGAAGAGGCACAGCTCCAGTTTTTTGCCCTGGCTCTTCGGCTGGGAGCAAAGGCCAACCGTTCGTGCTCTACTCCCTGGGATGCTGGGCAGCCGAGCACGGGTGCCAAAGAGGTTCCATTGTAATGGACTTTGAGTTGGGAAATGGAGGAGCGACAGCAATGCGGATGGCACCGTTGCAAAGCTGACTTTCTGCAGAAGAGGCACAGCTCCAGTTTTTTGCCCTGGCTCTTCGGCTGTGGGAGCAGAGGCCAACCGTTCGTGCTCTACTCCCTGGGATGCTGGGCAGCCGAGCACGGGTGCCAAAGAGGTTCCATTGTAATGGACTTTGAGTTGGGAAATGGAGGAGCGACAGCAATGCGGATGGCACCGTTGCAAAGCTGACTTTCTGCAGAAGAGGCACAGCTTCAGTTTTTTGCCCTGGCTCTTCGGCTGTGGGAGCAGAGGCCAACCATTCGTGCTCTACTCCCTGGGATGCTGGGCAGCCGAGCACGGGTGCCAAAGATGTTCCATTGTAATGGACTTTGAGTTGGGAAATCGAGGAACGACAGCAATGCGGATGGCACCGTTGCAAAGCTGACTTTCTGCTGAAGAGGCACAGCTCCAGTTTTTTGCCCTGGCTCTTCGGCTGTGAGAGAACAGGCCAACGGTTCGTGCTCTACTCCCTGGGATGCTGGGCAGCCGAGCACGGGTGCCAAAGCAGTTCCATTGTAATGGACTTTGAGTTGGGAAATCGAGGAGCGATAGCAATGCGGATGGCACCGTTGCAAAGTTGACTTTCTGCAGAAGAGGCACAGCTCAAGTTTTTTGCCCTGGCTCTTCGGCTGTGGGAACAGAGGCCAACCGTTCGTGCTCTACTCCCTGGGATGCTGGGCAGCCAAGCACGGGTGCCAAAGAGGTTCCATTGTAA
Organism: Psittacula echo; assembly: GCF_963264785.1. Classification (NCBI taxonomy): domain Eukaryota; kingdom Metazoa; phylum Chordata; class Aves; order Psittaciformes; family Psittacidae; genus Psittacula; species Psittacula echo. The sequence goes on along the minus strand of NC_137752.1, from coordinate 12,383,452 downwards.
TGGACTTTGAGTTGGGAAATCGAGGAGCGACAGCAATGCGGATGGCACCGTTGCAAAGCTGACTTTCTGCAGAAGAGGCACAGCTCCGGTTTTTTGCCCTGGCTCTTCAGCTGTGGGAGCAGAGGCCAACCGTTCGTGCTCTACTCCCTGGGATGCTGGGCAGCCCAGCACGGGTGCCAAAGAGGTTCCATTGTAATGGACTTTGAGTTGGGAAATGGAGGAGCGACAGCAATGCGGATGGCACTGTTGCAAAGATGACTTTCTGTAGAAGAGGCACAGCTCCAGTTTTTTGCCCTGGCTCTTCGGCTGGGAGCAAAGGCCAACCGTTCGTGCTCTACTCCCTGGGATGCTGGGCAGCCGAGCACGGGTGCCAAAGAGGTTCCATTGTAATGGACTTTGAGTTGGGAAATGGAGGAGCGACAGCAATGCGGATGGCACCGTTGCAAAGCTGACTTTCTGCAGAAGAGGCACAGCTCAAGTTTTTTGCCCTGGCTCTTCGGCTGTGGGAGCAGAGGCCAACCGTTCGTGCTCTACTCCCTGGGATGCTGGGCAGCCGAGCACGGGTGCCAAAGATATTCCATTGGAATGGACTTTGAGTTGGGAAATCGAGGAGCGACAGCAATGCGGATGGCACCGTTGCAAAGCTGACTTTCTGCGGAAGAGGCACAGCTCCAGTTTTTTGCCCTGGCTCTTCGGCTGTGAGAGAACAGGCCAACGGTTCGTGCTCTACTCCCTGGGATGCTGGGCAGCCCAGCACGGGTGCCAAAGAGGTTCCATTGTAATGGACTTTGAGTTGGGAAATCGAGGAGCGATAGCAATACGGATGGCACCGTTGTAAAGTTGACTTTCTGCAGAAGAGGCACAGCTCAAGTTTTTTGCCCTGGCTCTTCGGCTGTGGGAACAGAGGCCAACCGTTCGTGCTCTACTCCCTGGGATGCTGGGCAGCCCAGCACGGGTGCCAAAGAGGTTCCATTGTAATGGACTTTGAGTTGGGAAATCGAGGAGCGACAGCAATGCGGATGGCACCGTTGCAAAGCTGACTTTCTGCAGAAGAGGCACAGCTCCGGTTTTTTGCCCTGGCTCTTCGGCTGTGGGAGCAGAGGCCAACCGTTCGTGCTCTACTCCCTGGGATGCTGGGCAGCCCAGCACGGGTGCCAAAGAGGTTCCATTGTAATGGACTTTGAGTTGGGAAATGGAGGAGCGACAGCAATGCGGATGGCACTGTTGCAAAGATGACTTTCTGTAGAAGAGGCACAGCTCCAGTTTTTTGCCCTGGCTCTTCGGCTGGGAGCAAAGGCCAACCGTTCGTGCTCTACTCCCTGGGATGCTGGGCAGCCGAGCACGGGTGCCAAAGAGGTTCCATTGTAATGGACTTTGAGTTGGGAAATGGAGGAGCGACAGCAATGCGGATGGCACCGTTGCAAAGCTGACTTTCTGCAGAAGAGGCACAGCTCAAGTTTTTTGCCCTGGCTCTTCGGCTGTGGGAGCAGAGGCCAACCGTTCGTGCTCTACTCCCTGGGATGCTGGGCAGCCGAGCACGGGTGCCAAAGATATTCCATTGGAATGGACTTTGAGTTGGGAAATCGAGGAGCGACAGCAATGCGGATGGCACCGTTGCAAAGCTGACTTTCTGCGGAAGAGGCACAGCTCCAGTTTTTTGCCCTGGCTCTTCGGCTGTGAGAGAACAGGCCAACGGTTCGTGCTCTACTCCCTGGGATGCTGGGCAGCCCAGCACGGGTGCCAAAGCGGTTCCATTGTAATGGACTTTGAGTTGGGAAATCGAGGAGCGATAGCAATACGGATGGCACCGTTGTAAAGTTGACTTTCTGCAGAAGAGGCACAGCTCAAGTTTTTTGCCCTGGCTCTTCGGCTGTGGGAACAGAGGCCAACCGTTCGTGCTCTACTCCCTGGGATGCTGGGCAGCCCAGCACGGGTGCCAAAGAGGTTCCATTGTAATGGACTTTGAGTTGGGAAATCGATGAGCGACAGCAATGCGGATGGCACCGTTGCAAAGCTGACTTTCTGCAGAAGAGGCACAGCTCCAGTTTTTTGCCCTGGCTTTTCGGCTGGGAGCAAAGGCCAACCGTTCGTGCTCTACTCCCTGGGATGCTGGGCAGCCCAGCACGGGTGCCAAAGAGGTTCCATTGTAATGGACTTTGAGTTGGGAAATGGAGGAGCGACAGCAATGCGGATGGCACCGTTGCAAAGCTGACTTTCTGCAGAAGAGGCACAGCTCAAGTTTTTTGCCCTGGCTCTTCGGCTGTGGGAGCAGAGGCCAACCATTCGTGTTCTACTCCCTAGGATGCTGGGCAGCCGAGCACGGGTGCCAAAGAGGTTCCATTGTAATGGACTTTGAGTTGGGAAATGGAGGAGCGACAGCAATGCGGATGGCACCGTTGCAAAGCTGACTTTCTGCAGAAGAGGCACAGCTCAAGCTTTTTGCCCTGGCTCTTCGGCTGTGGGAACAGAGGCCAATCGTTCGTGCTCTATTCCCTGGGATGCTGGGCAGCCCAGCACGGGTGCCAAAGAGGTTCCATTGTAATGGACTTTGAGTTGGGAAATCGAGGAGCGATAGCAATGCGGATGGCACCGTTGCAAAGTTGACTTTCTGCAGAAGAGGCACAGCTCAAGTTTTTTGCCCTGGCTCTTTGGCTGTGGGAACAGAGGCCAACCGTTCGTGCTCTACTCCCTGGGATGCTGGGCAGCCAAGCACGGGTGCCAAAGAGGTTCCATTGTAATGGACTTTGAGTTGGGAAAACGAGGAGCGACAGCAATGCGGATGGCACCGTTGCAAAGCTGACTTTCTGCAGAAGAGGCACAGCTCCGGTTTTTTGCCCTGGCTCTTCGGCTGTGAGAGCAGAGGCCAACCGTTCGTGCTCTACTCCCTGGGATGCTGGGCAGCCCAGCACGGGTGCCAAAGAGGTTCCATTGTAATGGACTTTGAGTTGGGAAATGGAGGAGCGACAGCAATGCGGATGGCACTGTTGCAAAGCTGACTTTCTGCAGAAGAGGCACAGGTCAAGTTTTTTGCCCTGGCTCTTCGGCTGGGAGCAAAGGCCAACCGTTCGTGCTCTACTCCCTGGGATGCTGGGCAGCCGAGCACGGTTGCCAAAGAGGGTCCATTGTAATGGACTTTGAGTTGGGAAATGGAGGAGCGACAGCAATGCGGATGGCACCGTTGCAAAGCTGACTTTCTGCAGAAGAGGCACAGCTCAAGTTTTTTGCCCTGGCTCTTCGGCTGTGGGAGCAGAGGCCAACCGTTCGTGCTCTACTCCCTGGGATGCTGGGCAGCCGAGCACGGCTGCCAAAGAGGTTCCATTGTAATGGACTTTGAGTTGGGAAAAGGAGGAGCGACAGCAATGCAGATGGCACCGTTGCAAAGCTGACTTTCTGCAGAAGAGGCACAGCTTCAGTTTTTTGCACTGGCTCTTCGGCTGTGGGAGCAGAGGCCAACCATTCGTGCTCTACTCCCTGGGATGCTGGGCAGCCGAGCACGGGTGCCAAAGATGTTCCATTGGAATGGACTTTGAGTTGGGAAATGGAGGAGCGACAGCAATGCGGATGGCACCGTTGCAAAGCTGACTTTCTGCTGAAGAGGCACAGCTCCAGTTTTTTGCCCTGGCTCTTCGGCTGTGAGAGAACAGGCCAACGGTTCGTGCTCTACTCCCTGGGAAGCTGGGCAGCCGAGCACGGGTGCCAAAGCAGTTCCATTGTAATGGACTTTGAGTTGGGAAATCGAGGAGCGATAGCAATGCGGATGGCACCGTTGCAAAGTTGACTTTCTGCAGAAGAGGCACAGCTGAAGTTTTTTGCCCTGGCTCTTCGGCTGTGGGAGCAGAGGCCAACCGTTCGTGCTCTACTCCCTGGGATGCTGGGCAGCCAAGCACGGGTGCCAAAGAGGTTCCATTGTAATGGACTTTGAGTTGGGAAATCGAGGAGCGACAGCAATGCGGATGGCACCGTTGCAAAGCTGACTTTCTGCAGAAGAGGCACAGCTCAAGTTTTTTGCCCTGGCTCTTCGGCTGTGGGAGCAGAGGCCAACCGTTCGTGCTCTACTCCCTGGGATGCTGGGCACCCCAGCACGGGTGCCAAAGAGGTTCCATTGTAATGGACTTTGAGTTGGGAAATGGAGGAGCGACAGCAATGCGGATGGCACTGTTGCAAAGATGACTTTCTGCAAAAGAGGCACAGCTCCAGTTTTTTGCCCTGGCTCTTCGGCTGGGAGCAAAGGCCAACTGTTCGTGCTCTACTCCCTGGGATGCTGGGCAGCCGAGCACGGGTGCCAAAGAAGTTCCATTGTAATGGACTTTGAGTTGGGAAATGGAGGAGCGACAGCAATGCGGATGGCACCGTTGCAAAGCTGACTTTCTGCAGAAGAGGCACAGCTCAAGTTTTTTGCCGTGGCTCTTCGGCTGTGGGAGCAGAGGCCAACCGTTCGTGCTCTACTCCCTGGGATGCTGGGCAGCCGAGCACGGGTGCCAAAGAGGTTCCATTGGAATGGACTTTGAGTTGGGAAATCGAGGAGCAACAGCAATGCGGATGGCACCGTTGCAAAGCTGACTTTCTGCGGAAGAGGCACAGCTCCAGTTTTTTGCCCTGGCTCTTCGGCTGTGAGAGAACAGGCCAACGGTTCGTGCTCTACTCCCTGGGATGCTGGGCAGCCCAGCACGGGTGCCAAAGCGGTTCCATTGTAATGGACTTTGAGTTGGGAAATCGAGGAGCGATAGCAATACGGATGGCACCGTTGTAAAGTTGACTTTCTGCAGAAGAGGCACAGCTCAAGTTTTTTGCCCTGGCTCTTCGGCTGTGGGAACAGAGGCCAACCGTTCGTGCTCTACTCCCTGGGATGCTGGGCAGCCCAGCACGGGTGCCAAAGAGGTTCCATTGTAATGGACTTTGAGTTGGGAAATCGAGGAGCGACAGCAATGCGGATGGCACCGTTGCAAAGCTGACTTTCTGCAGAAGAGGCACAGCTCAAGTTTTGTGCCCTGGCTCTTCGGCTGTGAGAGCACAGGCCAACGGTTCGTGCTCTACTCCCTGGGATGCTGGGCAGCCGAGAACAGGTGCCAAAGAGTTTCCATTGTAATGGACTTTGAGTTGGGATATCGAGGAGCGACAGCAATGCGGATGGCACCGTTGGAAAGATGACTTTCTGCAGAAGAGGCGCAGCTCAAGTTTTTTGCCCTGGCTCTTCGGCTGTGGGAGCAGAGGCCAGCCGTTCATGCTCTACTCCCTGGGATGCTGGGCAGCCGAGCACAGGTGCCAAAGAGGTTCCATTGTAATGGACTTTGAGTTGGGAAATGGAGGAGCGACAGCAATGCGGATGGCACCGTTGCAAAGCTGACTTTCTGCAGAAGAGGCACAGGTCAAATTTTTTGCCCTGGCTCTTCGGCTGTGGGAGCAGAGGCCAACCGTTCATGCTCTACTGCCTGGGATGCTGGGCAGCCGAGAACAGGTGCCAAAGAGGTTCCATTGTAATGGACTTTGAGTTGGGAAAAGGAGGAGCGACAGCAATGCGGATGGCACCGTTGCAAAGCTGACTTTCTGCAGAAGAGGCACAGCTCCAGTTTTTTGCCCTGGCTCTTTGGCTGTGGGAGCAGAGGCCAACTGTTCGTGCTCTACTCCCTGGGATGCTGGGCAGCCGAGCACAGGTGCCAAAGAGGTTCCATTGTAATGGACTTTGAGTTGGGAAATGGAGGAGCAACAGCAATGCGGATGGCACCGTTGCAAAGCTGACTTTCTGCAGAAGAGGCACAGCTCAAGTTTTTTGCCCTGGCTCTTCGGCTGTGGGAGCAGAGGCCAACCGTTCGTGCTCTACTCTCTGGGATGCTGGGCAGCCGAGAACGGGTGCCAAAGATGTTCCATTGGAATGGACTTTGAGTTGGGAAATCGAAGAGCGACAGCAATGCGGATGGCACCGTTGCAAAGCTGACTTTCTGCGGAAGAGGCACAGCTCCAGTTTTTTGCCCTGGCTCTTTGGCTCTGGGAGCAGAGGCCAACTGTTCGTGCTCTACTCCCTGGGATGCTGGGCAGCCGAGCACAGGTGCCAAAGAGGTTCCATTGTAATGGACTTTGAGTTGGGAAATCGAGGAGCGACAGCAATGCGGATGGCACCGTTGCAAAGCTGACTTTCTGCAGAAGAGGCACAGCTCAAGTTTTTTGCCGTGGCTCTTCGGCTGTGGGAGCAGAGGCCAACCGTTCGTGCTCTACTCCCTGGGATGCTGGGCAGCCGAGCACGGGTGCCAAAGATGTTCCATTGGAATGGACTTTGAGTTGGGAAATGGAGGAGCGACAGCAATGCGGATGGCACCGTTGCAAAGCTGACTTTCTGCGGAAGAGGCACAGCTCCAGTTTTTTGCCCTGGCTCTTCGGCTGTGAGAGAACAGGCCAACGGTTCGTGCTCTACTCCCTGGGATGCTGGGCAGCCGAGCACGGGTGCCAAAGCGGTTCCATTGTAATGGACTTTGAGTTGGGAAATCGAGGAGCGATAGCAATGCGGATGGCACCGTTGCAAAGTTGACTTTCTGCAGAAGAGGCACAGCTCAAGTTTTTTGCCCTGGCTCTTCGGCTGTGGGAACAGAGGCCAACCGTTCGTGCTCTACTCCCTGGGATGCTGGGCAGCCGAGAACAGGTGCCAAAGAGGTTCCATTGTAATGGACTTTGAGTTGGGAAATCGAGGAGCGACAGAAATGCGGATGGCACCGTTGCAAAGCTGACTTTCTGTGGAAGAGGCACAGCTCCAGTTTTTTGCCCTGGCTCTTCGGCTGTGGGAGCAGAGGCCAACCGTTCGTGCTCTACTCCCTGGGATGCTGGGCAGCCCAGCACGGGTGCCAAAGAGGTTCCATTGTAATGGACTTTGAGTTGGGAAATGGAGGAGCGACAGCAATGCGGATGGCACTGTTGCAAAGCTGACTTTCTGCAGAAGAGGCACAGCTCCAGTTTTTTGCCCTGGCTCTTCGGCTGTGAGAGAACAGGCCAACGGTTCGTGCTCTACTCCCAGGGATGCTGGGCAGCCCAGCACGGGTGCCAAAGAGGTTCCATTGTAATGGACTTTGAGTTGGGAAATGGAGGAGCGACAGCAATGCGGATGGCACCGTTGCAAAGCTGACTTTCTGCAGAAGAGGCACAGCTCAAGTTTTTTGCCCTGGCTCTTCGGCTGTGGGAGCAGAGGCCAACCATTCGTGCTCTACTCCCTAGGATGCTGGGCAGCCGAGCACGGGTGCCAGAGAGGTTCCATTGTAATGGACTTTGAGTTGGGAAATGGAGGAGCGACAGCAATGCGGAGGGCACCGTTGCAAAGCTGACTTTCTGCAGAAGAGGCACAGCTCAAGTTTTTTGCCCTGGCTCTTCGGCTGTGGGAGCAGAGGCCAACCGTTCGTGCTCTACTCCCTGGGATGCTGGGCAGCCGAGCACGGGTGCCAAAGATGTTCCATTGGAATGGACTTTGAGTTGGGAAATGGAGGAGCGACAGCAATGCGGATGGCACCGTTGCAAAGCTGACTTTCTGCGGAAGAGGCACAGCTCCAGTTTTTTGCCCTGGCTCTTCGGCTGTGAGAGAACAGGCCAACGGTTCGTGCTCTACTCCCTGGGATGCTGGGCAGCCGAGCACGGGTGCCAAAGCGGTTCCATTGTAATGGACTTTGAGTTGGGAAATCGAGGAGCGATAGCAATGCGGATGGCACCGTTGCAAAGTTGACTTTCTGCAGAAGAGGCACAGCTCAAGTTTTTTGCCCTGGCTCTTCGGCTGTGGGAACAGAGGCCAACCGTTCGTGCTCTACTCCCTGGGATGCTGGGCAGCCGAGCACGGGTGCCAAAGAGGTTCCATTGTAATGGACTTTGAGTTGGGAAATCGAGGAGCGACAGAAATGCGGATGGCACCGTTGCAAAGCTGACTTTCTGTGGAAGAGGCACAGCTCCAGTTTTTTGCCCTGGCTCTTCGGCTGTGGGAGCAGAGGCCAACCGTTCGTGCTCTACTCCCTGGGATGCTGGGCAGCCCAGCACGGGTGCCAAAGAGGTTCCATTGTAATGGACTTTGAGTTGGGAAATGGAGGAGCGACAGCAATGCGGATGGCACTGTTGCAAAGCTGACTTTCTGCAGAAGAGGCACAGCTCCAGTTTTTTGCCCTGGCTCTTCGGCTGTGAGAGAACAGGCCAACGGTTCGTGCTCTACTCCCAGGGATGCTGGGCAGCCCAGCACGGGTGCCAAAGAGGTTCCATTGTAATGGACTTTGAGTTGGGAAATGGAGGAGCGACAGCAATGCGGATGGCACCGTTGCAAAGCTGACTTTCTGCAGAAGAGGCACAGCTCAAGTTTTTTGCCCTGGCTCTTCGGCTGTGGGAGCAGAGGCCAACCATTCGTGCTCTACTCCCTAGGATGCTGGGCAGCCGAGCACGGGTGCCAGAGAGGTTCCATTGTAATGGACTTTGAGTTGGGAAATGGAGGAGCGACAGCAATGCGGAGGGCACCGTTGCAAAGCTGACTTTCTGCAGAAGAGGCACAGCTCAAGTTTTTTGCCCTGGCTCTTCGGCTGTGGGAGCAGAGGCCAACCGTTCGTGCTCTCCTCCCTGGGATGCTGGGCAGCCGAGCACGGGTGCCAAAGAGGTTCCATTGTAATGGACTTTGAGTTGGGAAATGGAGGAGCGACAGCAATGCGGATGGCACCGTTGCAAAGCTGACTTTCTGCAGAAGAGGCACAGCTCAAGTTTTGTGCCCTGGCTCTTCGGCTGTGAGAGCACAGGCCAACGGTTCGTGCTCTACTCCCTGGGATGCTGGGCAGCCGAGAACAGGTGCCAAAGAGGTTCCATTGTAATGGACTTTGAGTTGGGAAATGGAGGAGCGACAGCAATGCGGATGGCACCGTTGGAAATATGACTTTCTGCAGAAGAGGCAGAGCTCAAGTTTTTTGCCCTGGCTCTTCGGCTGTGGGAGCAGAGGCCAGCCGTTCATGCTCTACTCCCTGGGATGCTGGGCAGCCCAGCACGGGTGCCAAAGAGGTTCCATTTTAATGGACTTTGAGTTGGGAAATAGAGGAGCGACAGCAATGCGGATGGCACCGTTGCAAAGCTGACTTTCTGCAGAAGAGGCACAGGTCAAATTTTTTGCCCTGGCTCTTCGGCTGTGGGAGCAGAGGCCAACCGCTCATGCTCTACTGCCTGGGATGCTGGGCAGCCGAAAACAGGTGCCAAAGAGGTTCCATTGTAATGGACTTTGAGTTGGGAAATGGAGGAGCGACAGCAATGCGGATGGCACCGTTGCAAAGCTGACTTTCTGCAGAAGAGGCACAGCTCAAGTTTTTTGCCCTGGCTCTTTGGCTGTGGGAGCAGAGGCCAACCGTTCGTGCTCTACTCCCTGGGATGCTGGGCAGCCGAGCACGGGTGCCAAAGAGGTTCCATTGTAATGGACTTTGAGTTGGGAAATGGAGGAGCGACAGCAATGCGGATGGCACCGTTGCAAAGCTGACTTTCTGCAGAAGAGGCACAGCTCAAGTTTTTTGCCCTGGCTCTTCGGCTGTGGGAGCAGAGGCCAACCGTTCGTGCTCTACTCCCTGGGATGCTGGGCAGCCGAGCACGGGTGCCAAAGATGTTCCATTGGAATGGACTTTGAGTTGGGAAATGGAGGAGCGACAGCAATGCGGATGGCACCGTTGCAAAGCTGACTTTCTGCAGAAGAGGCACAGCTCCAGTTTTTTGCCCTGGCTCTTCGGCTGTGAGAGAACAGGCCAACGGTTCGTGCTCTACTCCCTGGGATGCTGGGCAGCCCAGCACGGGTGCCAAAGCGGTTCCATTGTAATGGACTTTGAGTTGGGAAATCGAGGAGCGATAGCAATGCGGATGGCACCGTTGCAAAGTTGACTTTCTGCAGAAGAGGCACAGCTCAAGTTTTTTGCCCTGGCTCTTCGGCTGTGGGAACAGAGGCCAACCGTTCGTGCTCTACTCCCTGGGATGCTGGGCAGCCCAGCACGGGTGCCAAAGAGGTTCCATTGTAATGGACTTTGAGTTGGGAAATCGAGGAGCGACAGAAATGCGGATGGCACCGTTGCAAAGCTGACTTTCTGCAGAAGAGGCACAGCTCCAGTTTTTTGCCCTGGCTCTTCGGCTGTGGGAGCAGAGGCCAACCGTTCGTGCTCTACTCCGTGGGATGCTGGGCAGCCCAGCACGGGTGCCAAAGAGGTTCCATTTTAATGGACTTTGAGTTGGGAAATCGAGGAGCGACAGCAATGCGGATGGCACCGTTGCAAAGCTGACTTTCTGCAGAAGAGGCACAGCTCAAATTTTTTGCCCTGGCTCTTCGGCTGTGGGAGCAGAGGCCAACCGTTCATGCTCTACTGCCTGGGATGCTGGGCAGTCGAGAACAGGTGCCAAAGAGGTTCCATTGTAATGGACTTTGAGTTGGGAAATGGAGGAGCGACAGCAATGCGGATGGCACCGTTGCAAAGCTGACTTTCTGCAGAAGAGGCACAGCTCAAGTTTTTGCCCTGGCTCTTTGGCTGTGGGAGCAGAGGCCAACTGTTCGTGCTCTACTCCCTGGGATGCTGGGCAGCCGAGCACAGGTGCCAAAGAGGTTCCATTGTAATGGACTTTGAGTTGGGAAATGGAGGAGCGACAGCAATGCGGATGGCACCGTTGCAAAGCTGACTTTCTGCAGAAGAGGCACAGCTCAAGTTTTTTTCCGTGGCTCTTCGGCTGTGGGAGCAGAGGCCAACCGTTCGTGCTCTACTCCCTGGGATGCTGGGCAGCCCAGCACGGGTGCCAAAGATGTTCCATTGGAATGGACTTTGAGTTGGGAAATGGAGGAGCGACAGCAATGCGGATGGCACCGTTGCAAAGCTGACTTTCTGCGGAAGAGGCACAGCTCCAGTTTCTTGCCCTGGCTCTTCGGCTGTGAGAGAACAGGCCAACGGTTCGTGCTCTACTCCCTGGGATGCTGGGCAGCCGAGCACGGGTGCCAAAGCGGTTCCATTGTAATGGACTTTGAGTTGGGAAATCGAGGAGCGATAGCAATGCAGATGGCACCGTTGCAAAGTTGACTTTCTGCAGAAGAGGCACAGCTCAAGTTTTTTGCCCTGGCTCTTCGGCTGTGGGAGCAGAGGCCAACCGTTCGTGCTCTACTCCCTGGGATGCTGGGCAGCCGAGCACGGGTGCCAAAGAGGTTCCATTGTAATGGACTTTGAGTTGGGAAATCGAGGAGCGACAGAAATGCGGATGGCACCGTTGCAAAGCTGACTTTCTGCAGAAGAGGCACAGCTCCAGTTTTTTGCCCTGGCTCTTCGGCTGTGGGAGCAGAGGCCAACCGTTCGTGCTCTACTCCCTGGGATGCTGGGCAGCCCAGCACGGGTGCCAAAGAGGTTCCATTGTAATGGACTTTGAGTTGGGAAATGGAGGAGCGACAGCAATGCGGATGGCACTGTTGCAAAGCTGACTTTCTGCAGAAGAGGCACAGCTCCAGTTTTTTGCCCTGGCTCTTCGGCTGTGAGAGAACAGGCCAACGGTTCGTGCTCTACTCCCTGGGATGCTGGGCAGCCCAGCACGGGTGCCAAAGAGGTTCCATTGTAATGGACTTTGAGTTGGGAAATGGAGGAGCGACAGCAATGCGGATGGCACCGTTGCAAAGCTGACTTTCTGCAGAAGAGGCACAGCTCAAGTTTTTTGCCCTGGCTCTTCGGCTGTGGGAGCAGAGGCCAACCGTTCGTGCTCTACTCCCTGGGATGCTGGGCAGCCGAGCACGGGTGCCAAAGATGTTCCATTGGAATGGACTTTGAGTTGGGAAATGGAGGAGCGACAGCAATGCGGATGGCACCGTTGCAAAGCTGACTTTCTGCGGAAGAGGCACAGCTCCAGTTTTTTGCCCTGGCTCTTCGGCTGTGAGAGAACAGGCCAACGGTTCGTGCTCTACTCCCTGGGATGCTGGGCAGCCGAGCACGGGTGCCAAAGCGGTTCCATTGTAATGGACTTTGAGTTGGGAAATCGAGGAGCGATAGCAATGCGGATGGCACCGTTGCAAAGTTGACTTTCTGCAGAAGAGGCACAGCTCAAGTTTTTTGCCCTGGCTCTTCGGCTGTGGGAACAGAGGCCAACGGTTCGTGCTCTACTCCCTGGGATGCTGGGCAGCCGAGCACGGGTGCCAAAGAGGTTCCATTGTAATGCACTTTGAGTTGGGAAATGGAGGAGCGACAGCAATGCGGATGGCACCGTTGCAAAGCTGACTTTCTGCAGAAGAGGCACAGCTCCAGTTTTTTGCCCTGGCTCTTCGGCTGTGGGAGCAGAGGCCAACCGTTCGTGCTCTATTCCCTGGGATGCTGGGCAGCCCAGCACGGGTGCCAAAGAGGTTCCATTGTAATGGACTTTGAGTTGGGAAATGGAGGAGCGACAGCAATGCGGATGGCACCGTTGCAAAGCTGACTTTCTGCAGAAGAGGCACAGATCAAGTTTTTTGCCCTGGCTCTTCGGCTGTGGGAGCAGAGGCCAACTATTCGTGCTCTCCTCCCTGGGATCCTGGGCAGCCCAGCACGGGTGCCAAAGAGGTTCCATTGTAATGGACTTTGAGTTGGGAAATGGAGGAGCGACAGCAATGCGGATGGCACTGTTGCAAAGCTGACTTTCTGCAGAAGAGGCACAGCTCCAGTTTTTTGCCCTGGCTCCTCGGCTGTGGGAGCAGAGGCCAACCGTTCGTGCTCTACTCCCTGGGATGCTGGGCAGCCCAGCACAGGTGCCAAAGAGGTTCCATTGTAATGGACTTTGAGTTGGGAAATGGAGGAGCGACAGCAATGCGGATGGCACCGTTGCAAAGCTGACTTTCTGCAGAAGAGGCACAGCTCCAGTTTTTTGCCCTGGCTCTTCGGCTGTGGGAGCAGAGGCCAACCGTTCGTGCTCTACTCCCTGGGATGCTGGGCAGCCGAGAACAGGTGCCAAAGAGGTTCCATTGTAATGGACTTTGAGTTGGGAAATGGAGGAGCGACAGCAATGCGGATGGCACAGTTGCAAAGCTGACTTTCTGCAGAAGAGGCACAGCTCAAGTTTTTTGCCCTGGCTCTTCGGCTCTGAGAGCACAGGCCAACCGTTCGTGCTCTACTCCCTGGGATGCTGGGCAGCCGAGAACGGGTGCCAAAGAGGTTCCATTGTAATGGCATTTGAGTTGGGAAATGGAGGAGCGACAGCAATGCGGATGGCACCGTTGCAAAGCTGACTTTCTGCAGAAGAGGCACAGCTCCAGTTTTTTGCCCTGGCTCTTCGGCTGTGGGAGCAGAGGCCAACCGTTCGTGCTCTACTCCCTGGGATGCTGGGCAGCCGAGCACGGGTGCCAAAGAGGTTCCATTGGAATGGACTTTGAGTTGGGAAATCGAGGAGCGACAGCAATGCGGATGGCACCGTTGAAAAGCTGACTTTCTGCGGAAGAGGCACAGCTCAAGTTTTTTGCCCTGGCTCTTCGGCTGTGAGAGAAGAGGCCAACGGTTCGTGCTCTACTCCCTGGGATGCTGGGCAGCCGAGCACGGGTGCCAAAGCGGTTCCATTGTAATGGACTTTGAGTTGGGAAATGGAGGAGCGACAGCAATGCGGATGGCACCGTTGCAAAGCTGACTTTCTGCAGAAGAGGCACAGCTCCAGTTTTTTGCCCTGGCTCTTCGGCTGTGAGAGCAGAGGCCAACGGTTCGTGCTCTACTCCCTGGGATGCTGGGCAGCCGAGAACAGGTGCCAAACAGTTTCCATTGTAATGGACTTTCAGTTGGGATATCGAGGAGCGACAGCAATGCGGATGGCACCGTTGCAAAGCTGACTTTCTGCGGAAGAGGCGCAGCTCAAGTTTTTTGCCCTGGCTCTTCGGCTGTGCGAGCAGAGGCCAGCTGTTCATGCTCTACTCCCTGGGATGCTGGGCAGCCGAGCACGGGTGCCAAAGAGGTTCCATTGTAATGGACTTTGAGTTGGGAAATTGAGGAGCGACAGCAATGCGGATGGCACCGTTGCAAAGCTGACTTTCTGCAGAAGAGGCACAGCTCAAGTTTTTTGCCCTGGCTCTTCGGCTGTGGGAGCAGAGACTAAAAGTTCTTGCTCTACTCCCTGGGATGCTGGGCAGCCGAGAACGGGTGCCAAAGGGGTTCCATTGTAATGGAGTTTGAGTTGGGAAATGGAGGAGCGACAGCAATGCGGATGGCACCGTTGCAAAGCTGACTTTCTGCAGAAGAGGCACAGCTCAAATTTTTTGCCCTGGCTCTTCGGCTGTGGGAGCAGAGACTAACCGTTTGTGCTCTACTCCCTGGGATGCTGGGCAGCCGAGCACGGGTGCCAAAGAGGTTCCATTGTAATGGACTTTGAGTTGGGAAATGGAGGAGCGACAGCAATGCGGATGGCACCGTTGCAAAGCTGACTTTCTGCATAAGAGGCACAGCTCAAGTTTTTTGCCCTGGCTCTTCGGCTGTGAGAGCACAGGCCAACGGTTCGTGCTCTACTCCCTGGGATGCTGGGCAGCCGAGCACGGGTGCCAAAGAGGTTCCATTCTAATGGACTTTGAGTTGGGAAATCGAGGAGCGACAGCAATGCGGATGGCACCGTTGCAAAGCTGACTTTCTGCAGAAGAGGCACAGCTAAAGTTTTTGCCCTGGCTCTTCGGCTGTTAGAGCACAGGCCAACCGTTCATGCTCTACTGCCTGGGATGCTGGGCAGCCGAGCACGGGTGCCAAAGAGGTTCCATTGTAATGGACTTTGAGTTGGGAAATGGAGGAGCGACAGCAATGCGGATGGCACCGTTGCAAAGCTGACTTTCTGCAGAAGAGGCACAGCTCAAGTTTTTTGCCCTGGCTCTTCGGCTGTGGGAGCAGAGGCCAACCATTCGTGCTCTACTCCCTGGGATGCTGGGCAGCCCAGCACGGGTGCCAAAGATGTTCCATTGGAATGGACTTTGAGTTGGGAAATGGAGGAGCGACAGCAATGCGGATGGCACAGTTGCAAAGCTGACTTTCTGCAGAAGAGGCACAGCTCCAGTTTTTTGCCCTGGCTCTTCGGCTGTGGGAGCAGAGGCCAACGGTTCGTGCTCTACTCCCTGGGATGCTGGGCAGCCGAGCACGGGTGCCAAAGAGGTTCCATTGGAATGGACTTTGAGTTGGGAAATCGAGGAGCGACAGCAATGCGGATGGCACCGTTGCAAAGCTGACTTTCTGCGGAAGAGGCACAGCTCAAGTTTTTTGCCCTGGCTCTTCGGCTGTGAGAGAACAGACCAACGGTTCGTGCTCTACTCCCTGGGATGCTGGGCAGCCGAGCACGGGTGCCAAAGCGGTTCCATTGTAATGGACTTTGAGTTGGGAAATGGAGGAGCGACAGCAATGCGGATGGCACCGTTGCAAAGCTGACTTTCTGCAGAAGAGGCACAGCTCAAGTTTTGTGCCCTGGCTCTTCGGCTGTGAGAGCACAGGCCAACGGTTCGTGCTCTACTCCCTGGGATGCTGGGCAGCCCAGCACGGGTGCCAAAGAGGTTGCATTGTAATGGACTTTGAGTTGGGAAATCGAGGAGCGACAGCAATGCGGATGGCAACGTTGCAATGCTGAATTTCTGCAGAAGAGGCACAGCTCCAGTTTTTTGCCCTGGCTCTTCGGCTGTGGGAGCACAGGCCAACTGTTCGTGCTCTACTCCCTGGGATGCTGGGCAGCCGAGCACGGGTGCCAAAGAGGTTCCATTGTAATGGACTTTGAGTTGGGAAATCGAGGAGCGACAGCAATGCGGATGGCACCGTTGCAATGCTGAATTTCTGCAGAAGAGGCACAGCTCAAGTTTTTTGCCCTGGCTCTTCAGCTGTGGGAGCAGAGGCCAACCTTTCGTGCTCTACTCCCTGGGATGCTGGGCAGCCGAGCACGGGTGCCAAAGACGTTCCATTGTAATGGACTTTGAGTTGGGAAATGGAGGAGCGACAGCAATGCGGATGGCACCGTTGCAAAGCTGACTTTCTGCAGAAGAGGCACAGCTCAAGTTTTTTGCCCTGGCTCTTCGGCACTGGGAGCAGAGGCCAACCGTTCGTGCTCTACTCCCTGGGATGCTGGGCAGCCGAGCACGGGTGCCAAAGAGGTTCCATTTTAATGGACTTTGAGTTGCGAAATCGAGTAGCGACAGCAATGCGGATGGCACCGTTGCAAAGGTGAGTTTCTGCAGAAGAGGCACAGCTCAAGTTTTTTGCCCTGGCTCTTCGGCTGTAGGAGCAGAGGCCAACCGTTCGTGCTCTACTCCCTGGGATGCTGGGCAGCCGAGCACGGGTGCCAAAGAGGTCCCATTGTAATGGACTTTGAGTTGGGAAATGGAGGAGCAACAGCAATGCGGATGGCACCGTTGCAAAGTTGACTTTCTGCAGAAGAGGCACTGCTCAAGTTTTTTGCCCTGGCTCTTCGGCTGTGGGAGCAGAGGCCAACCGTTCGTGCTCTCATCCCTGGGATGCTGGGCAGCTGAGCACGGGTGCCAAAGAGGTTCCATTTTAATGGACTTTGAGTTGGGAAATCGAGGAGCGACAGCAATGCGGATGGCACCGTTGCAAAGCTGACTTTCTGCAGAAGAGGCACAGCTCAAGTTTTTTGCCCTGGCTCTTCGGCTGTGGGAGCAGAGACTAAAAGTTCTTGCTCTACTGCCTGGGATGCTGGGCAGCCGAGCACAGGTGCCAAAGCGGTTCCATTGTAATGGACTTTGAGTTGGGAAATGGAGGAGCGACAGCAATGCGGATGGCACCGTTGCAAAGCTGACTTTCTGCAGAAGAGGCACAGCTCAAATTTTTTGCCCTGGCTCTTCGGCTGTGGGAGCAGAGACTAAAAGTTCTTGCTCTACTCCCTGGGATGCTGGGCAGCCGAGAACGGGTGCCAAAGGGGTTCCATTGTAATGGAGTTTGAGTTGGGAAATGGAGGAGCGACAGCAATGCGGATGGCACCGTTGCAAAGCTGACTTTCTGCAGAAGAGGCACAGCTCAAATTTTTTGCCCTGGCTCTTCGGCTGTGGGAGCAGAGACTAACCGTTTGTGCTCTACTCCCTGGGATGCTGGGCAGCCGAGCACGGGTGCCAAAGAGGTTCCATTTTAATGGACTTTGAGTTGGGAAATGGAGGAGCGACAGCAATGCGGATGGCACCGTTGCAAAGCTGACTTTCTGCAGAAGAGGCACAGCTCAAGTTTTTTGCCCTGGCTCTTCGGCTGTGAGAGCACAGGCCAACGGTTCGTGCTCTACTCCCTGGGATGCTGGGCAGCCGAGCACGGGTGCCAAAGAGGTTCCATTGTAATAGACTTTGAGTTGGGAAATCGAGGAGCGACAGCAATGCGGATGGCACCGTTGCAAAGCTGACTTTCTGCAGAAGAGGCACAGCTCAAGTTTTTGCCCTGGTGCTTCGGCTGTGGGAGCAGAGACTAACTGTTCTTGCTCTACTCCCTGGGATGCTGGGCATCCGAGAACGGGTGCCAAAGAGGTTCCATTGTAATGGACTTTGAGTTGGGAAATCGAGGAGCGACCGCAATGCGGATGGCACCGTTGCAAAGCTGACTTTCTGCAGAAGAGGCACAGCTCTAGTTTTTTGCCCTGGCTCTTCGGCTGTGGGAGCAGAGGCCAACCATTCGTGCTCTACTCCCTGGGATGCTGGGCAGCCGAGCACGGGTGCCAAAGAGGTTCCATTGTAATGGACATTGAGTTGGGAAATGGAGGAGCGACAGCAATGCAGATGGCACCGTTGCAAAGCTGACTTTCTGCAGAAGAGGCACAACTCAAGTTTTTTGCCCTGGCTCTTCAGCTGTGGGAGCAGAGGCCAACCGTTCGTGCTCTACTCTCTGGGTTGCTGGGCAGCTGAGCACGAGTGCCAAAGAGGTTCCATTGTAATGGACTTTGAGTTGGGAAATGGAGGAGCGACAGCAATGCGGATGGCACCATTGCAAAACTGAATTTCTGCAGAAGAGGCACAGCTCAAGTTTTTTGCCCTGGCTCTTCGGCTGTGGGAGCAGAGGCCAACCGTTCGTGCTCTACTCCTTGGGATGCTGGGCAGCCCAGCACGGGTGCCAAAGAGGTTCCATTGTAATGGACTTTGAGTTGGGAAATGGAGGAGCGACAGCAATGTGGATGGCACTGTTGCAAAGCTGACTTTCTGCAGAAGAGGCACAGCTCAAGTTTTTTGCCCTGGCTCTTCGGCTGTTAGAGAACAGGCCAACGGTTCGTGCTCTACTCCCTGGGATGCTGGGCAGCCGAGCACGGGTGCCAAAGAGGTTCCATTGTAATGGACTTTGAGTTGGGAAATCGAGGAGCGATAGCAATGCGGATGGCACTGTTGCAAAGTTGACTTTCTGCAGAAGAGGCACAGCTCAAGTTTTTTGCCCTGGCTCTTCGGCTGTGGGAGCAGAGGCCAACCGTTCGTGCTCTACTCCCTGGGATGCTGGGGAGGCGTGCACGGGTGCCAAAGAGGTTCCATTGTAATGGACTTTGAGTTGGGAAATGGAGGAGCGACAGCAATGCGGATGGCACCGTTGCAAAGCTGACTTTCTGCAGAAGAGGCACAGCTCAAGTTTTTTGCCCTGGCTCTTCGGCACTGGGAGCAGAGGCCAACGGTTCGGGCTCTACTCCCTGGGATGCTGGGCAGCCCAGCACGGGTGCCAAAGAGGTTCCATTGGAATGGACTTTGAGTTGGGAAATGGAGGAGCGACAGCAATGCGGATGGCACCGTTGCAAAGCTGACTTTCTGCAGAAGAGGCACAGCTCAAGTTTTTTGCCCTGGCTCTTCGGCTGTGAGAGCACAGGCCAACGGTTCGTGCTCTACTCCCTGGGATGCTGGGCAGCCGAGCACGGGTTACAAAGAGGTTCCATTGTAATGGACTTTGAGTTGGGAAATGGAGGAGCGACAGCAATGCGGATGGCACTGTTGCAAAGCTGACTTTCTGCAAAAGAGGCACAGCTCAAGTTTTTTGCCCTGGCTCTTCAGCTGTGGGAGCAGAGGCCAACCGTTCGTGCTCTACTCCCTGGGATGCTGGGCAGCCGAGAACGCTTGCCAAAGATGTTCCATTTTAAGGGACTTTGAGTTGGGAAATGGAGGAGCGACAGCAATGCGGATGGCACCGTTGCAAAGCTGACTTTCTGCAGAAGAGGCACAGCTCAAGTTTTTTGCCCTGGCTCTTTCGCTGTGAGAGCACAGGCTAACGGTTCGTGCTCTACTCCCTGGGATGCTGGGCAGCCGAGCACGGGTGCCAAAGAAGTTCCATTTTAATGGACTTTGAGTTGGGAAATGGAGGAGCGACAGCAATGCGGATGGCACCGTTGCAAAGCTGACTTTCTGCAGAAGAGGCACAGCTCAAGTTTTTTGCCCTGGCTCTTCGGCTCTGGGAGCAGAGGCCAACCGTTCGTGCTCTACTCCCTGGGATGCTGGGCAGCCGAGAACCGGTGCCAAAGAGGTTCCATTTTAATGTGCTTTGAGTTGCGAAATCGAGTAGCGACAGCAACGCGGATGGCACCGTTGCAAAGCTGACTTTCTGCAGAAGAGGCACAGCTCAAGTTTTTTGCCCTGGCTCTTCGGCTGTGGGAGCAGAGGCCAACCGTTCGTGCTCTCCTCCCTGGGATACTGGGCAGCCGAGCACGGGTGCCAAAGAGGTTCCATTGTAATGGACTTTGAGTTGGGAAATCGAGGAGCGACAGCAATGCGGATGGCACCGTTGCAAAGCTGACTTTCTGCAGAAGAGGCACAGCTCAAGTTTTTTGCCCTGGCTCTTCGGCTGTGGGAACAGAGGCCAACCGTTCGTGCTCTACTCCCTGGGATGCTGGGCACCGAGCACGGGTGCCAAAGAGGTTCCATTGTAATGGACTTTGAGTTGGGAAATGGAGGAGCGACAGCAATGCGGATGGCACCGTTGCAAAGCTGACTTTCTGCAGAAGAGGCACAGCTCAAGTTTTTTGCCCTGGCTCTTCGGCTCTGAGAGCACAGGCCAACGGTTCGTGCTCTACTCCCTGGGATGCTGGGCAGCCCAGCACGGGTGCCAAAGAGGTTCCATTGTAATGGACTTTGAGTTGGGAAATGGAGGAGCGACAGCAATGCGGATGGCACCGTTGCAAAGCTGACTTTCTGCAGAAGAGGCACAGCTCAAGTTTTTTGCCCTGGCTCTTCGGCTGTGGGAGCAGAGGCCAACCGTTCGTGCTCTACTCCCTGGGATGCTGGGCAGCCCAGCACGGGTGCCAAAGAGGTTCCATTGTAATGGACTTTGAGTTGGGAAATCGAGGAGCGACAGCAATGCGGATGGCACCGTTGCAAGGCTGACTTTCTGCAGAAGAGGCACAGCTCCAGTTTTTTGCCCTGGCTCTTCGGCTGTGAGAGCACAGGCCAACGGTTCGTGCTCTACTCCCTGGGATGCTGGGCAGCCGAGCACGGGTGCCAAAGAGGTTCCATTGTAATGGACTTTGAGTTGGGAAATCGAGGAGCGACAGGAATGCGGATGGCACCGTTGCAATGCTGAATTTCTGCAGAAGAGGCACAGCTCAAGTTTTTTGCCTGGCTCTTCGGCACTGGGAGCAGAGGCCAATCGTTCGTGCTCTGCTCCCTGGGATGCTGGGCAGCCGAGCACGGGTGCCAAAGAGGTTCCATTGTAATGGACTTTGAGTTGGGAAATCGAGGAGCGACAGCAATGCGGATGGCACCGTTGCAAAGGTGAGTTTCTGCAGAAGAGGCACAGCTCAAGTTTTTTGCCCTGGCTCTTCGGCTGTAGGAGCAGAGGCCAACAGTTCGTGCTCTACTCCCTGGGATGCTGGGCAGCCGAGCACGGGTGCCAAAGAGGTCCCATTGTAATGGACTTTGAGTTGGGAAATGGAGGAGCAACAGCAATGCGGATGGCACCGTTGCAAAGTTGACTTTCTGCAGAAGAGGCACAGCTCAAGTTTTTTGCCGTGGCTCTTCGGCTGTGGGAGCAGAGGCCAGCCATTTGTGCTCTACTCCCTGGGATGCTGGGCAGCCGAGAACGTTTGCCAAAGAGGTTCCATTGTAATGGACTTTGAATTGGGAAATGGAGGAGCGACAGCAATGCGGATGGCACCGTTGCAAAGCTGACTTTCTGCAGAAGAGGCACAGCTCATGTTTTTTGCCCTGGCTCTTCGGCTGTGGGAGCAGAGACTAAAAGTTCTTGCTCTACTCCCTGGGATGCTGGGCAGCCGAGAACGCTTACCAAAGGGGTTCCATTGTAATGGACTTTGAGTTGGGAAATGGAGGAGCGACAGCAATGCAGATGGCACCGTTGCAAAGCTAACTTTCTGCAGAAGAGGCACAGCTCAAGTTTTTTGAACTGGCACTTCGACTGTGGGAGCAGACGCCAACCGTTTGTGCTCTACTCCCTGGGATGCTGGGCAGCCGAGCACGGGTGCCAAAGAGGTTCCATTGTAATGGACTTTGAGTTGGGAAATGGAGGAGCGACAGCAATGCGGATGGCACCGTTGCAAAGCTGACTTTCTGCAGAAGAGGCACAGCTCCAGTTTTTTGCCCTGGCTCTTCGGCTGTGGGAGCAGAGGCCAACCGTTCGTGGTCTATTCCCTAAGATGCTGGGCAGCTGAGAAGGGGTGCCAAAGAGGTTCAATTATAATGGACTTTGAGTTGGGAAATCGAGGAGCGACAGCAATGCGGATGGCACCGTTGCAAAGCTGACTTTCTGCAGAAGAGGCACAGCTCAAGTTTTTTGCCCTGGTGCTTCGGCTGTGGGAGCAGAGACTAACCGTTCTTGCTCTACTCCCTGGGATACTGGGCAGCCGAGAACGGGTGCCGAAGAGGTTCCATTGTAATGGACTTTGAGTTGGGAAATGGAGGAGCGACAGCAATGCGGATGGCACCGTTGCAAAGCTGACTTTCTGCAGAAGAGGCACAGCTCTAGTTTTTTGCCCTGGCTCTTCGGCTGTGGGAGCAGAGGCCAACCATTCGTGCTCTACTCCCTGGGATGCTGGGTAGCCGAACACGGGTGCCAAAGAGGTTCCATTTTAATGGACTTTGAGTTGGGAAATGGAGGAGCGACAGCAATGCAGATGGCACCATTGCAAAGCTGACTTTCTGCAGAAGAGGCACAACTCAAGCTTTTTGCCGTGGCTCTTCAGCTGTGGGAGCACAGGCCAACCGTTCGTGCTCTACTCCCTGGGATGCTGGGCAGCTGAGCACGAGTGCCAAAGAGGTTCCATTGTAATGGACTTTGAGTTGGGAAATGGAGGAGCGACAGCAATGCGGATGGCACCATTGCAAAGCTGACTTTCTGCAGAAGAGGCACAGCTCAAGTTTTTTGCCCTGGCTCTTCGGCTGTGGGAGCAGAGGCCAACCGTTCGTGCTCTACTCCTTGGGATGCTGGGCAGCCGAGCACGGGTGCCAAAGAGGTTCCATTGTAATGGACTTTGAGTTGGGAAATGGAGGAGCGACAGCAATGCGGATGGCACCGTTGCAAAGCTGACTTTCTGCAGAAGAGGCACAGCTCAAGTTTTTTGCCCTGGCTCTTCGGCTGTGGGAGCAGAGGCCAACCGTTCGTGCTCTACTCCCTGGGATGCTGGGCAGCCCAGCACGGGTGCCAAAGAGGTTCCATTGTAATGGACTTTGAGTTGGGAAATCGAGGAGCGATAGCAATGCGGATGGCACCGTTGCAAGGCTGACTTTCTGCAGAAGAGGCACAGCTAAAGTTTTTTGCCCTGCCTCTTCGGCTGTGAGAGCAGAGGCCAACGGTTCGTGCTCTACTCCCTGGGATGCTGGGCAGCCGAGCACGGGTGCCAAAGAGGTTCCATTGTAATGGACTTTGAGTTGGGAAATGGAGGAGCGACAGCAATGCGGATGGCACCGTTGCAAAGCTGACTTTCTGCAGAAGAGGCACAGCTCAAGTTTTTTGCCCTGGCTCTTCGGCTGTAGGAGCAGAGGCCAACCGTTCGTGCTCTACTCCCTGGGATGCTGGGCAGCCGAGCACGGGTGCCAAAGAGGTTCCATTGTAATGGACTTTGAGTTGGGAAATCGAGGAGAGACAGCAATACGGATGGCACCGTTGCAAAGCTGACTTTCTGCAGAAGAGGCACAGCTCAAGTTTTTTGCCCTGGCTCTTCGGCTGTGGGAGCAGAGGCCAACCGTTCGTGCTCTACTCCCTGGGATGCTGGGCAGCCCAGCACGGGTGCCAAAGAGGTCAAATTGTAATGGACTTTGAGTTGGGAAATGGAAGAGCGACAGCAATGCGGATGGCACCGTTGCAAAGCTGTCTTTCTGCGGAAGAGGCACAGCTCAAGTTTTTTTTGCAATGACTCTTCGGCTGTGGGAGCAGAAGCCAACCGTTCTTGCTCTACTCCCTGGGATGCTGGGCAGCCAAGAACGGGTGCCAAAGAGGTTCCATTTTAAGGGACTTTGAGTTGGGAAATGGAGGAGCGACAGCAATGCGGATGGCACCATTGCAAAGCAGACTTTCTGCGGAAGAGGCACAGCTCAAGTTTTTTGCCCTGGCTCTTCGGCTGTGGGAGCAGAGGCCAGCCATTCTTGATGTACTCCCTGGGATGCTGGTCAGCCGAGCACGAGTGCCAAAGAGGTTCCATTGTAATGGACTTTGAGTTGGGAAATCGAGGAGCGACAGCAATGCGGATGGCACCGTTGCAAAGCTGACTTTCTGCAGAAGAGGCACAGCTCCAGTTTTTTGCCCTGGCTCTTCGGCTGTGAGAGCACAGGCCGACGGTTCGTGCTCTACTCCCTGGGATGCTGGGCAGCCCAGCACGGGTGCCAAAGAGGTTCCATTGTAATGGACTTTGAGTTGGGAAATGGAGGAGCGACAGCAATGCGGATGGCACCGTTGCAAAGCTGACTTTCTGCAGAAGAGGCACAGCTCAAGTTTTTTGCCCTGGCTCTTCGGCTGTGGGAGCAGAGGCCAGCCCTTTGTGCTCTACTCCCTGGGATGCTGGGCAGCCGAGAACGTTTGCCAAAGAGGTTCCATTGTAATGGAATTTGAGTTGGGAAATCGAGGAGCGACAGCAATGCGGATGGCACCGTTGCAAAGCTGACTTTCTGCAGAAGAGGCACAGCTCCAGTTTTTTGCCCTGGCTCTTCGGCTGTGAGAGCAGAGACTAACCGTTCTTGCTCTACTCCCTGGGATACTGGGCAGCCGAGAACGGGTGCCAAAAAGGTTCCATTGTAATGGACTTTGAGTTGGGAAATGGAGGAGCGACAGCAATGCGGATGGCACCGTTGCAAAGCTGACTTTCTGCAGAAGAGGCACAGCTCAAGTTTTTAAAACTGGCTCTTCGGCTGTGGGAGCAGAGGCCAGCCGTTCATGCTCTACTCCCTGGGATGCTGGGTAGCCGAGCACGGGTGCCAAAGAGGTTCCATTGGAATGGACTTTGAGTTGGGAAATGGAGGAGCGACAGCAATGCGAATGGAACCGTTGCAAAGCTGACTTTCTGCAGAAGAGGCACAGCTCATGTTTTTTGCCCTGGCTCTTCGGCTGTGGGAACAGAGACTAAAAGTTCTTGCTCTACTCCCTGGGATACTGGGCAGCCGAGAAGGGGTGCCAAAGGGGTTCCATTGTAATGGACTTTGAGTTGGGAAATGGAGGAGCGACAGCAATGCGGATGGCACCGTTGCAAAGCTGACTTTCTGCGGAAGAGGCACAGCTCAAATTTTTTGCCCTGGCTCTTCGGCTGTGGGAGCAGAGGCCAACCGTTTGTGCTCTACTCCCTGGGATGCTGGGCAGCCCAGCACGGGTGCCAAAGAGGTTCCATTGTAATGGACTTTGAGTTGGGAAATGGAGGAGCGACAGCAATGCGGATGGCACCGTTGCAAAGCTGACTTTCTGCAGAAGAGGCACAGCTCAAGTTTTTTGCCCTGGCTCTTCGGCTGTGAGAGCACAGGCCAACGGTTCGTGCTCTACTCCCTGGGATGCTGGGCAGCCGAGCACGGGTGCCAAAGAGGTTCCATTGTAATGGACTTTGAGTTGGGAAATGGAGGAGCGACAGCAATGCGGATGGCACCGTTGCAAAGCTGACTTTCTGCAGAAGAGGCACAGCTCAATTTTTTTGCCCTGGCTCTTCGGCTGTGGGAGCAGACGCCAGCCATTCGTGCTCTACTCCCTGGGATGCTGGGCAGCCGAGCACGGGTGCCAAAGAGGTTCCATTGTAATGGACTTTGAGTTGGGAAATGGAGGAGCGACAGCAATGCGGATGGCACCGTTGCAAAGCTGACTTTCTGCAGAAGAGGCACAGCTCAAGTTTTTTGCCCTGGCTCTTCGGCTGGGGGAGCAGAGACTAACCGTTCTTGCTCTACTCCCTGGGATGCTGGGCAACCCAGCAGGGTGCCAAAGAGGTTCCATTGTAATGGACTTTGAGTTGGGAAATGGAGGAGCGACAGCAATGCGGATGGCACCGTTGCAAAGCTGACTTTCTGCAGAAGAGGCACAGCTCAAGTTTTTTGCCCTGGCTCTTCGGCTGTGGGAGCAGAGGCCAACCGTTCGTGCTCTACTTCCTGGGATGCTGGGCAGGCCAGCACGGGTGCCAAAGAGGTTCCATTGTAATGGACTTTGAGTTGGGAAATGGAGGAGCGACAGCAATGTGGATGGCACTGTTGCAAAGCTGACTTTCTGCAGAAGAGGCACAGCTCAAGTTTTTTGCCCTGGCTCTTCGACGGTGAGAGCACAGGCCAACGGTTCGTGCTCTACTCCCTGGGATGCTGGGCAGCCCAGCACGGGTGCCAAAGAGGTTCCATTGTAATGGACTTTGAGTTGGGAAATGGAGAAGCGACAGCAATGCGGATGGCACCGTTGCAAAGCTGACTTTCTGCAGAAGAGGCACAGCTCAGGTTTTTTGCCCTGGCTCTTCGGCTGTGGGAGCAGAGGCCAACCGTTCGTGCTCTACTCCCTGGGATACTGGGCATCCGAGAACGGGTGCCAAAGAGGTTCCATTGTAATGGACTTTGAGTTGGGAAATGGAGGAGCGACAGCAATGCGGATGGCACCGTTGCAAAGCTGACTTTCTGCAGAAGAGGCACAGCTCAAGTTTTTTGCCCTGGCTCTTCGGCTGTGGGAGCAGAGGCCAACCGTTCGTGCTCTAAACCCTGGGATGCTGTGCAGCCGAGCACGGGTGCCAAAGAGGTTCCATTGTTACAAGCTTTGAGTTGGGAAATGGAGGAGCGACAGCAATGCGGATGGCACCGTTGCAAAGCTGACTTTCTGCAGAAGAGGCACAGCTCAAGTTTTTTGCCCTGGCTCTTCGGCTGTGGGAGCAGAGGCCAACCGTTCGCGCTCTACTTCCTGGGATGCTGGGCAGCCGAGCATGGGTGCCAAAGAGGTTCCATTTTAATGGACTTTGAGTTGGGAAATGGAGGAGCGACAGCAATGCGGATGGCACCGTTGCAAAGCTGACTTTCTGCAGAAGACGCACAGCTCAAGGTTTTTGCCCTGGCTCTTCGGCTGTGGGAGCAGAGGCCAACCGTTCGTGCTCTACTCCCTGGGATGCTGGGCAGCCCAGCACGGGTGCCAAAGAGGTTCCATTGTAATGGACTTTGAGTTGGGAAATGGAGGAGCGACAGCAATGCGGATGGCACCGTTGCAAAGCTGACTTTCTGCAGAAGAGGCACAGCTCAAGTTTTTTGCCCTGGCTCTTCGGCTGTGGGAGCAGAGGCCAGCGGTTCGTACTCCACTCCCTGGGATGCTGGGCAGCCCAGCACGGGTGCCAAAGAGGTTCCATTGTCATAAACTTTGAGTTGGGAAATGGAGGAGCGACAGCAATGCGGATGGCACCGTTGCAAAGCTGACTTTCTGCAGAAGAGGCACAGGTCAAGTTTTTTGCCCTGGCTCTTCGGCTGTGGGAGCAGAGGCCAACCGTTCGTGCTCTACTCCCTGGGATGCTGGGCAGCCGAGCACGGGTGCCAAAGACGTTCCATTGTAATGGACTTTGAGTTGGAAAATCGAGGAGCGACAGCAATGCGGATGGCACCGTTGCAAAGCTGACTTTCTGCAGAAGAGGCACAGCTCAAGTTTTTTGCCCTGGCTCTTCGGCTGTGGGAGCAGAGACTAACCGTTCGTGCTCTACTCCCTGGGATGCTGGGCAGCCGAGCACGGGTGCCAAAGAGGTTCCATTGTAATGGACTTTGAGTTGGGAAATGGAGGAGCGACAGCAATGCGGATGGCACCATTGCAAAGCTGACTTTCTGCAGAAGAGGCACAGCTCAAGTTTTTTGCCCTGGCTCTTCGGCTGTGGGAGCAGAGACTAACCGTTCTTGCTCTACTCCCTGGGATGCTGGCAGCCGAGCACGGGTGCCAAAGAGGTTCCATTGTAATGGACTTTGAGTTGGGAAATCGAGGAGCGACTGCAATGCGGATGGCACCGTTGCAAAGCTGACTTTCTGCAGAAGAGGCACAGCTCAAGTTTTTTGCCCTGGCTCTTCGGCTGTGGGAGCAGAGACTAACCGTTCTTGCTCTACTCCCTGGGATACTGGGCAGCCGACAACGGGTGCCAAAGAGGTTCCATTGTAATGGACTTTGAGTTGGGAAATGGAGGAGCGACAGCAATGCGGATGGCACCGTTGCAAAGCTGACTTTCTGCAGAAGAGGCACAGCTCAAGTTTTTTGCCTGGCTCTTCGGCTGTGGGAGCAGAGGCCAGCCATTTGTGCTCTACTCCCTGGGATGCTGGGCAGCCGAGCACGAGTGCCAAAGAGGTTCCATTGTAATGGACTTTGAGTTTGGAAATGGAGGAGCGACAGCAATGCGGATGGCACCGTTGCAAGGCTGACTTTCTGCAGAAGAGGCACAGCTCAAGTTTTTTGCCCTGGCTCTTCGGCTGTAGGAGCAGAGGCCAACAGTTCGTGCTCTACTCCCTGGGATGCTGGGCAGCCGAGCACGGGTGCCAAAGAGGTCCCATTGTAATGGACTTTGAGTTGGGAAATGGAGGAGCAACAGCAATGCGGATGGCACCGTTGCAAAGTTGACTTTCTGCAGAAGAGGCACAGCTCAAGTTTTTTGCCGTGGCTCTTCGGCTGTGGGAGCAGAGGCCAGCCATTTGTGCTCTACTCCCTGGGATGCTGGGCAGCCGAGAACGTTTGCCAAAGAGGTTCCATTGTAATGGACTTTGAATTGGGAAATGGAGGAGCGACAGCAATGCGGATGGCACCGTTGCAAAGCTGACTTTCTGCAGAAGAGGCACAGCTCATGTTTTTTGCCCTGGCTCTTCGGCTGTGGGAGCAGAGACTAAAAGTTCTTGCTCTACTCCCTGGGATGCTGGGCAGCCGAGAACGCTTACCAAAGGGGTTCCATTGTAATGGACTTTGAGTTGGGAAATGGAGGAGCGACAGCAATGCAGATGGCACCGTTGCAAAGCTAACTTTCTGCAGAAGAGGCACAGCTCAAGTTTTTTGAACTGGCACTTCGACTGTGGGAGCAGACGCCAACCGTTTGTGCTCTACTCCCTGGGATGCTGGGCAGCCGAGCACGGGTGCCAAAGAGGTTCCATTGTAATGGACTTTGAGTTGGGAAATGGAGGAGCGACAGCAATGCGGATGGCACCGTTGCAAAGCTGACTTTCTGCAGAAGAGGCACAGCTCCAGTTTTTTGCCCTGGCTCTTCGGCTGTGGGAGCAGAGGCCAACCGTTCGTGGTCTATTCCCTAAGATGCTGGGCAGCTGAGAAGGGGTGCCAAAGAGGTTCAATTATAATGGACTTTGAGTTGGGAAATCGAGGAGCGACAGCAATGCGGATGGCACCGTTGCAAAGCTGACTTTCTGCAGAAGAGGCACAGCTCAAGTTTTTTGCCCTGGTGCTTCGGCTGTGGGAGCAGAGACTAACCGTTCTTGCTCTACTCCCTGGGATACTGGGCAGCCGAGAACGGGTGCCGAAGAGGTTCCATTGTAATGGACTTTGAGTTGGGAAATGGAGGAGCGACAGCAATGCGGATGGCACCGTTGCAAAGCTGACTTTCTGCAGAAGAGGCACAGCTCTAGTTTTTTGCCCTGGCTCTTCGGCTGTGGGAGCAGAGGCCAACCATTCGTGCTCTACTCCCTGGGATGCTGGGTAGCCGAACACGGGTGCCAAAGAGGTTCCATTTTAATGGACTTTGAGTTGGGAAATGGAGGAGCGACAGCAATGCAGATGGCACCATTGCAAAGCTGACTTTCTGCAGAAGAGGCACAACTCAAGCTTTTTGCCGTGGCTCTTCAGCTGTGGGAGCACAGGCCAACCGTTCGTGCTCTACTCCCTGGGATGCTGGGCAGCTGAGCACGAGTGCCAAAGAGGTTCCATTGTAATGGACTTTGAGTTGGGAAATGGAGGAGCGACAGCAATGCGGATGGCACCATTGCAAAGCTGACTTTCTGCAGAAGAGGCACAGCTCAAGTTTTTTGCCCTGGCTCTTCGGCTGTGGGAGCAGAGGCCAACCGTTCGTGCTCTACTCCTTGGGATGCTGGGCAGCCGAGCACGGGTGCCAAAGAGGTTCCATTGTAATGGACTTTGAGTTGGGAAATGGAGGAGCGACAGCAATGCGGATGGCACCGTTGCAAAGCTGACTTTCTGCAGAAGAGGCACAGCTCAAGTTTTTTGCCCTGGCTCTTCGGCTGTGGGAGCAGAGGCCAACCGTTCGTGCTCTACTCCCTGGGATGCTGGGCAGCCCAGCACGGGTGCCAAAGAGGTTCCATTGTAATGGACTTTGAGTTGGGAAATCGAGGAGCGATAGCAATGCGGATGGCACCGTTGCAAGGCTGACTTTCTGCAGAAGAGGCACAGCTAAAGTTTTTTGCCCTGCCTCTTCGGCTGTGAGAGCAGAGGCCAACGGTTCGTGCTCTACTCCCTGGGATGCTGGGCAGCCGAGCACGGGTGCCAAAGAGGTTCCATTGTAATGGACTTTGAGTTGGGAAATGGAGGAGCGACAGCAATGCGGATGGCACCGTTGCAAAGCTGACTTTCTGCAGAAGAGGCACAGCTCAAGTTTTTTGCCCTGGCTCTTCGGCTGTAGGAGCAGAGGCCAACCGTTCGTGCTCTACTCCCTGGGATGCTGGGCAGCCGAGCACGGGTGCCAAAGAGGTTCCATTGTAATGGACTTTGAGTTGGGAAATCGAGGAGAGACAGCAATACGGATGGCACCGTTGCAAAGCTGACTTTCTGCAGAAGAGGCACAGCTCAAGTTTTTTGCCCTGGCTCTTCGGCTGTAGGAGCAGAGGCCAACCGTTCGTGCTCTACTCCCTGGGATGCTGGGCAGCCCAGCACGGGTGCCAAAGAG
Organism: Psittacula echo; assembly: GCF_963264785.1. Lineage (NCBI taxonomy): Eukaryota > Metazoa > Chordata > Aves > Psittaciformes > Psittacidae > Psittacula > Psittacula echo. Next base: position 12,353,296 of record NC_137752.1, on the reverse strand, counting down.
GTCAAATTGTAATGGACTTTGAGTTGGGAAATGGAAGAGCGACAGCAATGCGGATGGCACCGTTGCAAAGCTGTCTTTCTGCGGAAGAGGCACAGCTCAAGTTTTTTTTGCAATGACTCTTCGGCTGTGGGAGCAGAAGCCAACCGTTCTTGCTCTACTCCCTGGGATGCTGGGCAGCCAAGAACGGGTGCCAAAGAGGTTCCATTTTAAGGGACTTTGAGTTGGGAAATGGAGGAGCGACAGCAATGCGGATGGCACCATTGCAAAGCAGACTTTCTGCGGAAGAGGCACAGCTCAAGTTTTTTGCCCTGGCTCTTCGGCTGTGGGAGCAGAGGCCAGCCATTCTTGATGTACTCCCTGGGATGCTGGTCAGCCGAGCACGAGTGCCAAAGAGGTTCCATTGTAATGGACTTTGAGTTGGGAAATCGAGGAGCGACAGCAATGCGGATGGCACCGTTGCAAAGCTGACTTTCTGCAGAAGAGGCACAGCTCCAGTTTTTTGCCCTGGCTCTTCGGCTGTGAGAGCACAGGCCGACGGTTCGTGCTCTACTCCCTGGGATGCTGGGCAGCCCAGCACGGGTGCCAAAGAGGTTCCATTGTAATGGACTTTGAGTTGGGAAATGGAGGAGCGACAGCAATGCGGATGGCACCGTTGCAAAGCTGACTTTCTGCAGAAGAGGCACAGCTCAAGTTTTTTGCCCTGGCTCTTCGGCTGTGGGAGCAGAGGCCAGCCCTTTGTGCTCTACTCCCTGGGATGCTGGGCAGCCGAGAACGTTTGCCAAAGAGGTTCCATTGTAATGGAATTTGAGTTGGGAAATCGAGGAGCGACAGCAATGCGGATGGCACCGTTGCAAAGCTGACTTTCTGCAGAAGAGGCACAGCTCCAGTTTTTTGCCCTGGCTCTTCGGCTGTGAGAGCAGAGACTAACCGTTCTTGCTCTACTCCCTGGGATACTGGGCAGCCGAGAACGGGTGCCAAAAAGGTTCCATTGTAATGGACTTTGAGTTGGGAAATGGAGGAGCGACAGCAATGCGGATGGCACCGTTGCAAAGCTGACTTTCTGCAGAAGAGGCACAGCTCAAGTTTTTAAAACTGGCTCTTCGGCTGTGGGAGCAGAGGCCAGCCGTTCATGCTCTACTCCCTGGGATGCTGGGTAGCCGAGCACGGGTGCCAAAGAGGTTCCATTGGAATGGACTTTGAGTTGGGAAATGGAGGAGCGACAGCAATGCGAATGGAACCGTTGCAAAGCTGACTTTCTGCAGAAGAGGCACAGCTCATGTTTTTTGCCCTGGCTCTTCGGCTGTGGGAACAGAGACTAAAAGTTCTTGCTCTACTCCCTGGGATACTGGGCAGCCGAGAAGGGGTGCCAAAGGGGTTCCATTGTAATGGACTTTGAGTTGGGAAATGGAGGAGCGACAGCAATGCGGATGGCACCGTTGCAAAGCTGACTTTCTGCGGAAGAGGCACAGCTCAAATTTTTTGCCCTGGCTCTTCGGCTGTGGGAGCAGAGGCCAACCGTTTGTGCTCTACTCCCTGGGATGCTGGGCAGCCCAGCACGGGTGCCAAAGAGGTTCCATTGTAATGGACTTTGAGTTGGGAAATGGAGGAGCGACAGCAATGCGGATGGCACCGTTGCAAAGCTGACTTTCTGCAGAAGAGGCACAGCTCAAGTTTTTTGCCCTGGCTCTTCGGCTGTGAGAGCACAGGCCAACGGTTCGTGCTCTACTCCCTGGGATGCTGGGCAGCCGAGCACGGGTGCCAAAGAGGTTCCATTGTAATGGACTTTGAGTTGGGAAATGGAGGAGCGACAGCAATGCGGATGGCACCGTTGCAAAGCTGACTTTCTGCAGAAGAGGCACAGCTCAATTTTTTTGCCCTGGCTCTTCGGCTGTGGGAGCAGACGCCAGCCATTCGTGCTCTACTCCCTGGGATGCTGGGCAGCCGAGCACGGGTGCCAAAGAGGTTCCATTGTAATGGACTTTGAGTTGGGAAATGGAGGAGCGACAGCAATGCGGATGGCACCGTTGCAAAGCTGACTTTCTGCAGAAGAGGCACAGCTCAAGTTTTTTGCCCTGGCTCTTCGGCTGGGGGAGCAGAGACTAACCGTTCTTGCTCTACTCCCTGGGATGCTGGGCAACCCAGCAGGGTGCCAAAGAGGTTCCATTGTAATGGACTTTGAGTTGGGAAATGGAGGAGCGACAGCAATGCGGATGGCACCGTTGCAAAGCTGACTTTCTGCAGAAGAGGCACAGCTCAAGTTTTTTGCCCTGGCTCTTCGGCTGTGGGAGCAGAGGCCAACCGTTCGTGCTCTACTTCCTGGGATGCTGGGCAGGCCAGCACGGGTGCCAAAGAGGTTCCATTGTAATGGACTTTGAGTTGGGAAATGGAGGAGCGACAGCAATGTGGATGGCACTGTTGCAAAGCTGACTTTCTGCAGAAGAGGCACAGCTCAAGTTTTTTGCCCTGGCTCTTCGACGGTGAGAGCACAGGCCAACGGTTCGTGCTCTACTCCCTGGGATGCTGGGCAGCCCAGCACGGGTGCCAAAGAGGTTCCATTGTAATGGACTTTGAGTTGGGAAATGGAGAAGCGACAGCAATGCGGATGGCACCGTTGCAAAGCTGACTTTCTGCAGAAGAGGCACAGCTCAGGTTTTTTGCCCTGGCTCTTCGGCTGTGGGAGCAGAGGCCAACCGTTCGTGCTCTACTCCCTGGGATACTGGGCATCCGAGAACGGGTGCCAAAGAGGTTCCATTGTAATGGACTTTGAGTTGGGAAATGGAGGAGCGACAGCAATGCGGATGGCACCGTTGCAAAGCTGACTTTCTGCAGAAGAGGCACAGCTCAAGTTTTTTGCCCTGGCTCTTCGGCTGTGGGAGCAGAGGCCAACCGTTCGTGCTCTAAACCCTGGGATGCTGTGCAGCCGAGCACGGGTGCCAAAGAGGTTCCATTGTTACAAGCTTTGAGTTGGGAAATCGAGGAGCGACAGCAATGCGGATGGCACCGTTGCAAAGCTGACTTTCTGCAGAAGAGGCACAGCTCAAGTTTTTTGCCCTGGCTCTTCGGCTGTGGGAGCAGAGGCCAACCGTTCGCGCTCTACTTCCTGGGATGCTGGGCAGCCGAGCATGGGTGCCAAAGAGGTTCCATTTTAATGGACTTTGAGTTGGGAAATGGAGGAGCGACAGCAATGCGGATGGCACCGTTGCAAAGCTGACTTTCTGCAGAAGACGCACAGCTCAAGGTTTTTGCCCTGGCTCTTCGGCTGTGGGAGCAGAGGCCAACCGTTCGTGCTCTACTCCCTGGGATGCTGGGCAGCCCAGCACGGGTGCCAAAGAGGTTCCATTGTAATGGACTTTGAGTTGGGAAATGGAGGAGCGACAGCAATGCGGATGGCACCGTTGCAAAGCTGACTTTCTGCAGAAGAGGCACAGCTCAAGTTTTTTGCCCTGGCTCTTCGGCTGTGGGAGCAGAGGCCAGCGGTTCGTACTCCACTCCCTGGGATGCTGGGCAGCCCAGCACGGGTGCCAAAGAGGTTCCATTGTCATAAACTTTGAGTTGGGAAATGGAGGAGCGACAGCAATGCGGATGGCACCGTTGCAAAGCTGACTTTCTGCAGAAGAGGCACAGGTCAAGTTTTTTGCCCTGGCTCTTCGGCTGTGGGAGCAGAGGCCAACCGTTCGTGCTCTACTCCCTGGGATGCTGGGCAGCCGAGCACGGGTGCCAAAGACGTTCCATTGTAATGGACTTTGAGTTGGAAAATCGAGGAGCGACAGCAATGCGGATGGCACCGTTGCAAAGCTGACTTTCTGCAGAAGAGGCACAGCTCAAGTTTTTTGCCCTGGCTCTTCGGCTGTGGGAGCAGAGACTAACCGTTCGTGCTCTACTCCCTGGGATGCTGGGCAGCCGAGCACGGGTGCCAAAGAGGTTCCATTGTAATGGACTTTGAGTTGGGAAATGGAGGAGCGACAGCAATGCGGATGGCACCATTGCAAAGCTGACTTTCTGCAGAAGAGGCACAGCTCAAGTTTTTTGCCCTGGCTCTTCGGCTGTGGGAGCAGAGACTAACCGTTCTTGCTCTACTCCCTGGGATGCTGGCAGCCGAGCACGGGTGCCAAAGAGGTTCCATTGTAATGGACTTTGAGTTGGGAAATCGAGGAGCGACTGCAATGCGGATGGCACCGTTGCAAAGCTGACTTTCTGCAGAAGAGGCACAGCTCAAGTTTTTTGCCCTGGCTCTTCGGCTGTGGGAGCAGAGACTAACCGTTCTTGCTCTACTCCCTGGGATACTGGGCAGCCGACAACGGGTGCCAAAGAGGTTCCATTGTAATGGACTTTGAGTTGGGAAATGGAGGAGCGACAGCAATGCGGATGGCACCGTTGCAAAGCTGACTTTCTGCAGAAGAGGCACAGCTCAAGTTTTTTGCCTGGCTCTTCGGCTGTGGGAGCAGAGGCCAGCCATTTGTGCTCTACTCCCTGGGATGCTGGGCAGCCGAGCACGAGTGCCAAAGAGGTTCCATTGTAATGGACTTTGAGTTTGGAAATGGAGGAGCGACAGCAATGCGGATGGCACCGTTGCAAGGCTGACTTTCTGCAGAAGAGGCACAGCTCAAGTTTTTTGCCCTGGCTCTTCGGCTGTGGGAGCAGAGACTAACCGTTCTTGCTCTACTCCCTGGGATGCTGGGCAGCCGAGCACGCTTGCCAAAGAGGTTCCATTTTAATTGACTTTGATTTGGGAAATGGAGGAGCGACAGCAATGCGGATGGCACCGTTGCAAAGCTGACTTTCTGCAGAAGAGGCACAGCTCCAGTTTTTTGCCCTGGCTCTTCGGCTGTGGGCGCAGAGGCCAGCCGTTCATGCTCCACTCCCTGGGATGCTGGGCAGACGAGCACGGGTGCCAAAGAGGTTCCATTGTAATGGACTTTGAGTTGGGAAATGGAGGAGCGACAGCAAAGTGGATGGCACCGTTGCAAAGCTGACTTTCTGCAGAAGAGGCACAGCTCAAGTTTTTTGCCCTGGCTCTTCGGCTGTGGGAGCAGAGACTAACCGTTCTTGCTCTACTCCCTGGGATGCTGGGCAGCCCAGCACGCTTGCCAAAGAGGTTCCATTTTAATGGACTTTGAGTTGGGAAATGGAGGAGCGACAGCAATGCGGATGGCACCGTTGCAAAGCTGACTTTCTGCAGAAGAGGCACAGCTCCAGTTTTTTGCCCTGGCTCTTCGGCTGTGGGCGCAGAGGCCAGCCGTTCATGCTCCACTCCCTGGGATGCTGGGCAGCCGAGCACCGGTGCCAAAGAGGTTCCATTGTAATGGACTTTGAGTTGGGAAATCGAGGAGCGACAGCAATGCGGATGGCACCGTTGCAAAGCTGACTTTCTGCAGAAGAGGCACAGGTCAAGTTTTTTGCCCTGGCTCTTCGGCTGTGGGAGCAGAGGCCAACCGTTCATGCTCTACTCCCTGGGATGCTGGGCAGCCAAGCACGGATGCCAAAGAGGTTCCATTGTAATGGACTTTGAGTTGGGAAATGGAGGAGCGACAGCAATGCGGACGGCACCGTTGCAAAGCTGACTTTCTGCAGAAGAGGCACAGCTCAAGTTTTTTGCCGTGGCTCTTCGGCTGTGGGAGTAGAGGCCAACCGTTCGTGCTCTACTCCCTGGGATGCTGGGCAGCCGAGCACGCTTGCCAAAGAGGTTCCATTGTAATGGACTTTGAGTTGGGAAATGGAGGAGCGACAGCAATGCGGATGGCACCGTTGCAAAGCTGACTTTCTGCAGAAGAGGCACAGCTCAAGTTTTTTGCCCTGGCTCTTCGGCTGTGGGAGCAGAAACTAACCGTTCTTGCTCTACTCCCTGGGATACTGGGCAGCCGAGAACGGGTGCCAAAGAGGTTCCATTGTAATGGACTTTGAGTTGGGAAATGGAGGAGCGACAGCAATGCGGATGGCACCGTTGCAAAGCTGACTTTCTGCAGAAGAGGCACAGCTCAAGTTTTTTGCCTGGCTCTTCGTCTGTGGGAGCAGAGGCCAGCCATTCGTGCTCTACTCCCTGGGATGCTGGGCAGCCGAGCACGGGTGCCAAAGAGGTTCCATTGTAATGGACTTTGAGTTGGGAAATGGAGGAGCGACAGCAATGCGCATGGCACCGTTGCAAAGCTGACTTTCTGCAGAAGAGGCACAGCTCAAGTTTTTTGCCCTGGCTCTTCGGCTGTGGGAGCAGAGGCCAACCGTTCGTGCTCTACTCCCTGGGATACTGGGCAGCCGAGAACGGGTGCCAAAGAGGTTCCATTGTAATGGACTTTGAGTTGGGAAATGGAGGAGCGACAGCAATGAGGATGGCACCGTTGCAAAGCTGACTTTCTGCAGAAGAGGCACAGGTCAAGTTTTTTGCCCTGGCTCTTCGGCTGTGGGAGCAGAAACTAACCGTTCTTGCTCTACTCCCTGGGATACTGGGCAGCCGAGAACGGGTGCCAAAGAGGTTCCATTGTAATGGACTTTGAGTTGGGAAATGGAGGAGCGACAGCAATGCGGATGGCACCGTTGCAAAGCTGACTTTCTGCAGAAGAGGCACAGCTCAAGTTTTTTGCCTGGCTCTTCGTCTGTGGGAGCAGAGGCCAGCCATTCGTGCTCTACTCCCTGGGATGCTGGGCAGCCGAGCACGGGTGCCAAAGAGGTTCCATTGTAATGGACTTTGAGTTGGGAAATGGAGGAGCGACAGCAATGCGCATGGCACCGTTGCAAAGCTGACTTTCTGCAGAAGAGGCACAGCTCAAGTTTTTTGCCCTGGCTCTTCGGCTGTGGGAGCAGAGGCCAACCGTTCGTGCTCTACTCCCTGGGATACTGGGCAGCCGAGAACGGGTGCCAAAGAGGTTCCATTGTAATGGACTTTGAGTTGGGAAATGGAGGAGCGACAGCAATGAGGATGGCACCGTTGCAAAGCTGACTTTCTGCAGAAGAGGCACAGGTCAAGTTTTTTGCCCTGGCTCTTCGGCTGGGGGAGCAGAGGCCAGCCGTTCTTGCTCCACTCCCTGGGATGCTGGGCAGCCCAGCACGGGTGCCAAAGAGGTTCCATTGTTATAAACTTTGAGTTGGGAAATCGAGGAGCGACAGCAATGCGGATGGCACCGTTGCAAAGCTGACTTTCTGCAGAAGAGGCACAGCTCAAGTTTTTTGCCGTGGCTCTTCGGCTGTGGGAGTAGAGGCCAACCGTTCGTGATCTACTCCCTGGGATGCTGGGCAGCCCAGCACGGGTGCCAAAGAGGTTCCATTGTAATGGACTTTGAGTTGGGAAATGGAGGAGCGACAGCAATGCAGATGGCACCGTTGCAAAGCTGAATTTCTGCAGAAGAGGCTCAGCTCAAGCTTTTTGCCCTGGCTCTTCGGCTGTGGGAGCAGAGGCCAGCCATTCGTGCTCTACTCCCTGGGATGCTGGGCAGCCGACCACGGGTGCCAAAGAGGTTCCATTGTAAGGGACTTTGAGTTGGGAAATGGAGGAGCGACAGCAATGCGGATGGCACCGTTGCAAAGCTGACTTTCTGCAGAAGAGGCACAGCTCAAGTTTTTTGCCCTGGCTCTTCGGCTGTGGGAGCAGAGGCCAACCGCTCGTGCTCTACTCCCTGGGATGCTGGGCAGCCCAGCACGGGTGCCCAAGAGGTTCCATTGTAATGGACTTTGAGTTGGGAAATCGAGGAGTGACAGCAATGCGGATGGCACCGTTGCAAAGCTGACTTTCTGTGGAAGAGGCACAGCTCAAGTTTTTTGCCCTGGCTCTTCGGCTGTGGGAGCAGAGGCCAGCCGTTCATGCTCTACTCCCTGGGATGCTGGGCAGCCGAGCACGGGTGCCAAAGAGGTTCCATTGTAATGGACTTTGAGTTGGGAAATGGAGGAGCGACAGCAATGCGGATGGCACCGTTGCAAAGCTGACTTTCTGCAGAAGAGGCACAGCTCAAGTTTTTTGCCCTGGCTCTTCGGCTGTGGGAGTACAGGCCAACCGTTCGTGCTCTACTCCATTGGGATGCTGGTTAGCCGACCACGCTTGCCAAAGTGGTTCCATTGTAATGGACTTTGAGTTGGGAAATGGAGGAGCGACAGCAATGCGGATGTCACCGTTGCAAAGCTGACTTTCTGCAGAAGAGGCACAGCTCAAGCTTTTTGCCCTGGCTCTTCGGCTGTGAGAGCAGAGGCCAACCATTCGTGCTCTACTCCCTGGGATTCTGGGCAGCCGAGCACGAGTGCCAAAGAGGTTCCATTGTAATGGACTTTGAGTTGGGAAATCGAGGAGCAACAGCAATGCGGATGGCACCGTTGCAAAGCTGACTTTCTGCAGAAGAGGCACAGCTCAAGTTTTTTGCCCTGGCTCTTCGGCTGTGGGAGCAGAGGCCAGCCGTTCATGCTCCACTCCCTGGGATGCTGGGCAGCCGAGCACGGGTGCCAAAGAGGTTCCATTGTTATAAACTTTGAGTTGGGAAATGGAGGAGCGACAGCAATGCGGATGGCACCGTTGCAAAGCTGACTTTCTGCAGAAGAGGCACAGCTCAAGTTTTTTGCCCTGGCTCTTCGGCTGTGGGAGCAGAGGCCAACCGTTCATGCTCTACTCCCTGGGATGCTCAGCAGCCGAGCACGGGTGCCAAAGAAGTTCCATTGTAATGGACTTTGAGTTGGGAAATGGAGGAGCGACAGCAATGCAGATGGCACCGTTGCAAAGCTGACTTTCTGCAGAAGAGGCACAGCTCAAGTTTTTTGCCCTGGCTCTTCGGCTGTCGGAGTAGAGGCCAACCGTTCGTGCTCTACTCCATTGGGATGCTGGTTAGCCGAGCACGCTTGCCAAAGTGGTTCCATTGTAATGGACTTTGAGTTGGGAAATGCAGGAGCGACAGCAATGCGGATGTCACCGTTGCAAAGCTGACTTTCTGCAGAAGAGGCACAGCTCAAGTTTTTTGCCCTGGCTCTTCGGCTGTGGGAGCAGAGGCCAGCGGTTCGTGCTCCACTCCCTGGGATGCTGGGCAGCCCAGCACGGGTGCCAAAGAGGTTCCATTGTCATAAACTTTGAGTTGGGATATCGAGGAGCGACAGCAATGCGGATGGCACCGTTGCAAAGCTGACTTTCTGCAGAAGAGGCACAGCTCAAGTTTTTTGCTGTGGCTCTTCGACTGTGGGAGCAGAGGCCAACCGTTCATGCTCTACTCCCTGGGATGCTGGGCAGCCGAGCACGGGTGCCAAAGAGGTTCCATTGTAATGGACTTTGAGTTGGAAAATCGAGGAGCGACAGCAATGCGGATGGCACCGTTGCAAAGCTGACTTTCTGCAGAAGAGGCACAGCTCAAGTTTTTTGCCCTGGCTCTTCGGCTGTGGGAGCAGAGACTAACCGTTCGTGCTCTACTCCCTGGGATGCTGGGCAGCCGAGCACGAGTGCCAAAGAGGTTCCATTGTAATGGACTTTGAGTTGGGAAATGGAGGAGCGACAGCAATGCGGATGGCACCGTTGCAAAGCTGACTTTCTGCAGAAGAGGCACAGCTCAAGTTTTTTGCCCTGGCTCTTCGGCTGTGGGAGCAGAGACTAACCGTTCTTGCTCTACTCCCTGGGATGCTGGGAAGCCGAGCACGGGTGCCAAAGAGGTTCCATTGTAATGGACTTTGAGTTGGGAAATCGAGGAGCGACTGCAATGCGGATGGCACCGTTGCAAAGCTGACTTTCTGCAGAAGAGGCACAGCTCAAGTTTTTTGCCCTGGCTCTTCGGCTGTGGGAGCAGAGACTAACCGTTCTTGCTCTACTCCCTGGGATACTGGGCAGCCGACAACGGGTGCCAAAGAGGTTCCATTGTAATGGACTTTGAGTTGGGAAATCGAGGAGCGACAGCAATGCGGATGGCACCGTTGCAAAGCTGACTTTCTGCAGAAGAGGCACAGCTCAAGTTTTTTGCCTGGCTCTTCGGCTGTGGGAGCAGAGGCCAGCCATTTGTGCTCTACTCCCTGGGATGCTGGGCAGCCGAGCACGGGTGCCAAAGAGGTTCCATTGTAATGGACTTTGAGTTGGGAAATGGAGGAGCGACAGCAATGCGGATGGCACCGTTGCAAGGCTGACTTTCTGCAGAAGAGGCACAGCTCAAGTTTTTTGCCCTGGCTCTTCGGCTGTGGGAGCAGAGACTAACCGTTCTTGCTCTACTCCCTGGGATGCTGGGCAGCCGAGCACGCTTGCCAAAGAGGTTCCATTTTAATGGACTTTGAGTTGGGAAATCGAGGAGCGACAGCAATGCGGATGGCACCGTTGCAAAGCTGACTTTCTGCAGAAGAGGCACAGCTCCAGTTTTTTGCCCTGGCTCTTTGGCTGTGGGCGCAGAGGCCAGCCGTTCATGCTCCACTCCCTGGGATGCTGGGCAGCCGAGCACGGGTGCCAAAGAGGTTCCATTGTAATGGACTTTGAGTTGGGAAATGGAGGAGCGACAGCAAAGTGGATGGCACCGTTGCAAAGCTGACTTTCTGCAGAAGAGGCACAGCTCAAGTTTTTTGCCCTGGCTCTTCGGCTGTAGGAGCAGAGGCCAACCGTTCGTGCTCTACTCCCTGGGATGCTGGGCAGCCGAGCACGCTTGCCAAAGAGGTTCCATTTTAATGGACTTTGAGTTGGGAAATGGAGGAGCGACAGCAATGCGGATGGCACCGTTGCAAAGCTGACTTTCTGCAGAAGAGGCACAGCTCCAGTTTTTTGCCCTGGCTCTTCGGCTGTGGGCGCAGAGGCCAGCCGTTCGTGCTCCACTCCCTGGGATGCTGGGCAGCCGAGCACGGGTGCCAAAGAGGTTCCATTGTAATGGACTTTGAGTTGGGAAATCGAGGAGCGACAGCAATGCGGATGGCACCGTTGCAAAGCTGACTTTCTGCAGAAGAGGCACAGGTCAAGTTTTTTGCCCTGGCTCTTCGGCTGTGGGAGCAGAGGCCAACCGTTCGTGCTCTACTCCCTGGGATGCTGGGCAGCCAAGCACGGATGCCAAAGAGGTTCCATTGTAATGGACTTTGAGTTGGGAAATGGAGGAGCGACAGCAATGCGGACGGCACCGTTGCAAAGCTGACTTTCTGCAGAAGAGGCACAGCTCAAGTTTTTTGCCCTGGCTCTTCGGCTGTGGGAGTAGAGGCCAACCGTTCGTGCTCTACTCCATTGGGATGCTGGGCAGCCGAGCACGCTTGCCAAAGAGGTTCCATTGTAATGGACTTTGAGTTGGGAAATGGAGGAGCGACAGCAATGCGGATGGCACCGTTGCAAAGCTGACTTTCTGCAGAAGAGGCACAGCTCAAGTTTTTTGCCCTGGCTCTTCGGCTGTGGGAGCAGAAACTAACCGTTCTTGCTCTACTCCCTGGGATACTGGGCAGCCGAGAACGGGTGCCAAAGAGGTTCCATTGTAATGGACTTTGAGTTGGGAAATGGAGGAGCGACAGCAATGCGGATGGCACCGTTGCAAAGCTGACTTTCTGCAGAAGAGGCACAGCTCAAGGTTTTTGCCTGGCTCTTCGGCTGTGGGAGCAGAGGCCAGCCATTCGTGCTCTACTCCCTGGGATGCTGGGCAGCCGAGAACGGGTGCCAAAGAGGTTCCATTGTAATGGACTTTGAGTTGAGAAATGGAGGAGCGACAGCAATGCGCATGGCACCGTTGCAAAGCTGACTTTCTGCAGAAGAGGCACAGCTCCAGTTTTTTGCCCTGGCTCTTCGGCTGTGGGAGCAGAGGCCAACCGTTCGTGCTCTACTCCCTGGGATACTGGGCAGCCGAGAACGGGTGCCAAAGAGGTTCCATTGTAATGGACTTTGAGTTGGGAAATGGAGGAGCGACAGCAATGCGGATGGCACCGTTGCAAAGCTGACTTTCTGCAGAAGAGGCACAGCTCAAGGTTTTTGCCTGGCTCTTCGGCTGTGGGAGCAGAGGCCAGCCATTCGTGCTCTACTCCCTGGGATGCTGGGCAGCCGAGAACGGGTGCCAAAGAGGTTCCATTGTAATGGACTTTGAGTTGAGAAATGGAGGAGCGACAGCAATGCGCATGGCACCGTTGCAAAGCTGACTTTCTGCAGAAGAGGCACAGCTCCAGTTTTTTGCCCTGGCTCTTCGGCTGTGGGAGCAGAGGCCAACCGTTCGTGCTCTACTCCCTGGGATACTGGGCAGCCGAGAACGGGTGCCAAAGAGGTTCCATTGTAATGGACTTTGAGTTGGGAAATGGAGGAGCGACAGCAATGAGGATGGCACCGTTGCAAAGCTGACTTTCTGCAGAAGAGGCACAGGTCAAGTTTTTTGCCCTGGCTCTTCGGCTGGGGGAGCAGAGGCCAGCCGTTCATGCTCCACTCCCTGGGATGCTGGGCAGCCCAGCACGGGTGCCAAAGAGGTTCCATTGTTATAAACTTTGAGTTGGGAAATCGAGGAGCGACAGCAATGCGGATGGCACCGTTGCAAAGCTGACTTTCTGCAGAAGAGGCACAGCTCAAGTTTTTTGCCCTGGCTCTTCGGCTGTGGGAGTACAGGCCAACCGTTCGTGCTCTACTCCATTGGGATGCTGGTTAGCCGACCACGCTTGCCAAAGTGGTTCCATTGTAATGGACTTTGAGTTGGGAAATGGAGGAGCGACAGCAATGCGGATGTCACCGTTGCAAAGCTGACTTTCTGCAGAAGAGGCACAGCTCAAGCTTTTTGCCCTGGCTCTTCGGCTGTGAGAGCAGAGGCCAACCCTTCGTGCTCTACTCCCTGGGATTCTGGGCAGCCGAGCACGAGTGCCAAAGAGGTTCCATTGTAATGGACTTTGAGTTGGGAAATGGAGGAGCGACAGCAATGCGGATGGCACCGTTGCAAAGCTGACTTTCTGCAGAAGAGGCACAGCTCAAGTTTTTTGCCCTGGCTCTTCGGCTGTGGGAGCAGAGGCCAGCCGTTCATGCTCCACTCCCTGGGATGCTGGGCAGCCGAGCACGGGTGCCAAAGAGGTTCCATTGTTATAAACTTTGAGTTGGGAAATGGAGGAGCGACAGCAATGCGGATGGCACCGTTGCAAAGCTGACTTTCTGCAGAAGAGGCACAGCTCAAGTTTTTTGCCCTGGCTCTTCGGCTGTCGGAGTAGAGGCCAACCGTTCGTGCTCTACTCCATTGGGATGCTGGTTAGCCGAGCACGCTTGCCAAAGTGGTTCCATTGTAATGGACTTTGAGTTGGGAAATGCAGGAGCGACAGCAATGCGGATGTCACCGTTGCAAAGCTGACTTTCTGCAGAAGAGGCACAGCTCAAGTTTTTTGCCCTGGCTCTTCGGCTGTGAGAGCAGAGGCCAACCATTCGTGCTCTACTCCCTGGGATGCTGGGCAGCCGAGCACGAGTGCCAAAGAGGTTCCATTGTAATGGACTTTGAGTTGGGAAATCGAGGAGCGACAGCAATGCGGATGGCACCGTTGCAAAGCTGACTTTCTGCAGAAGAGGCACAGCTCAAGTTTTTTGCCCTGGCTCTTCGGCTGTGGGAGCAGAGACTAACCGTTCTTGCTCTACTCCCTGAGATGCTGGGCAAACCAGCACGGGTGCCAAAGAGGTTCCATTGTAATGGATTCTGAGTTGGGAAATGGAGGAGCGACAGCAATGTGGATGGCACCGTTGCAAATCTGACTTTCTGCAGAAGAGGCACAGCTCAAGTTTTTTGCCCTGGCTCTTCGGCTGTGGGAGCAGAGGCCAACCGTTCGTGCTCTACTCCCTGGGATGCTGGGCAGCCCAGCACGGGTGCCAAAGAGGTTCCATTGTAATGGACTTTGAGTTGGGAAATGGAGGAGCGACAGCAATGCGGATGGCACCGTTGCAAAGCTGACTTTCTGCAGAAGAGGCACAGCTCAAGTTTTTTGCCCTGGCTCTTCGGCTGTGGGAGTAGAGGCCAACCGTTCGTGCTCTACTCCATTGGGATGCTGGGCAGCCGAGCACGCTTGCCAAAGAGGTTCCATTGTAATGGACTTTGAGTTGGGAAATGGAGGAGCGACAGCAATGCGAATGGCACCGTTGCAAAGCTGACTTTCTGCAGAAGAGGCACAGGTCAACTTTTTTGCCGTGGCTCTTCGGCTGTGGGAGCAGAGACTAACCGTTCTTGCTCTACTCCCTGGGATGCTGGGCAACCCAGCACGGGTGCCAAAGAGGTTCCATTGTAATGGATTCTGAGTTTGGAAATCGAGGAGCGACAGCAATGTGGATGGCACCGTTGCAAATCTGACTTTCTGCAGAAGAGGCACAGCTCAAGTTTTTTGCCCTGGCTCTTCGGCTGTGGGAGCGGAGGCCAACCGTTCATGCTCTACTCCCTGGGATGCTGGGCAGCCGAGCACGGGTGCCAAAGAGGTTCCATTGTAATGGACTTTGAGTTGGGAAATCGAGGAGCGACAGCAATGCGGATGGCACCGTTGCAAAGCTGACTTTCTGCAGAAGAGGCACAGCTCAAGTTTTTGCCCTGGCTCTTCGGCTGTGGGAGAAGAGGCCAAACGTTCGTGCTCTACTCCATTGGGATGCTGGGCAGCCGAGCACGCTTGCCAAAGAGGTTCCATTGTAATGGACTTTGAGTTGGGAAATGGAGGAGCGACAGCAATGCGGATGGCACCGTTGCAAAGCTGACTTTCTGCAGAAGAGGCACAGCTCCAGTTTTTTGCCCTGGCTCTTCGGCTGTGGGAGCAGAGACTAACCGTTCTTGCTCTACTCCCTGGGATGCTGGGCAACCCAGCACGGGTGCCAAAGAGGTTCCATTTCAATGGACTTTTAGTTGGGAAATGGAGGAGCGACAGCAATGTGGATGGCACCGTTGCAAATCTGACTTTCTGCAGAAGAGGCACAGCTCAAGTTTTTTGCCCTGGCTCTTCGGCTGTGGGAGCAGAGGCCAACCGTTCGTGCTCTACTCCCTGGGATGCTGGGCAGCCGAGCACGGGTGCCAAAGAGGTTCCATTGTAATGGACTTTGAGTTGGGAAATGGAGGAGCGACAGCAATGCGGATGGCACCGTTGCAAAGCTGACTTTCTGCAGAAGAGGCACAGCTCCAGTTTTTTGCCCTGGCTCTTCGGCTGTGGGAGTAGAGGCCAACCGTTCGTGCTCTACTCCATTGGGATGCTGGGCAGCCGAGCACGCTTGCCAAAGAGGTTCCATTGTAATGGACTTTGAGTTGGGAAATGGAGGAGCGACAGCAATGCGAATGGCACCGTTGCAAAGCTGACTTTCTGCAGAAGAGGCACAGGTCAACTTTTTTGCCGTGGCTCTTCGGCTGTGGGAGCAGAGACTAACCGTTCTTGCTCTACTCCCTGGGATGCTGGGCAACCCAGCACGGGTGCCAAAGAGGTTCCATTGTAATGGATTCTGAGTTTGGAAATCGAGGAGCGACAGCAATGTGGATGGCACCGTTGCAAATCTGACTTTCTGCAGAAGAGGCACAGCTCAAGTTTTTTGCCCTGGCTCTTCGGCTGTGGGAGCGGAGGCCAACCGTTCATGCTCTACTCCCTGGGATGCTGGGCAGCCGAGCACGGGTGCCAAAGAGGTTCCATTGTAATGGACTTTGAGTTGGGAAATCGAGGAGCGACAGCAATGCGGATGGCACCGTTGCAAAGCTGACTTTCTGCAGAAGAGGCACAGCTCAAGTTTTTTGCCCTGGCTCTTCGGCTGTGGGAGTAGAGGCCAAACGTTCGTGCTCTACTCCATTGGGATGCTGGGCAGCCGAGCACGCTTGCCAAAGAGGTTCCATTGTAATGGACTTTGAGTTGGGAAATGGAGAAGCGACAGCAATGCGAATGGCACCGTTGCAAAGCTGACTTTCTGCAGAAGAGGCACAGGTTAACTTTTTTGCCGTGGCTCTTCGGCTGTGGGAGCAGAGACTAACCGTTCTTGCTCTACTCCCTGGGATGCTGGGCAACCCAGCACGGGTGCCAAAGAGGTTCCATTGTAATGGACTTTGAGTTGGGAAATGGAGGAGCGACAGCAATGTGGATGGCACCGTTGCAAAGCTGACTTTCTGCAGAAGAGGCACAGCTCAAGTTTTTTGCCCTGGCTCTTCGGCTGTGGGAGCGGAGGCCAACCGTTCATGCTCTACTCCCTGGGATGCTGGGCAGCCCAGCACGGGTGCCAAAGAGGTTCCATTGTAATGGACTTTGAGTTGGGAAATGGAGGAGCGACAGCAATGCGGATGGCACCGTTGCAAAGCTGACTTTCTGCAGAAGAGGCACAGCTCAAGTTTTTTGCCCTGGCTCTTCGGCTGTGGGAGCAGAGGCCAACCGTTCATGCTCTACTCCCTGGGATGCTCAGCAGCCGAGCACGGGTGCCAAAGAAGTTCCATTGTAATGGACTTTGAGTTGGGAAATGGAGGAGCGACAGCAATGCAGATGGCACCGTTGCAAAGCTGACTTTCTGCAGAAGAGGCACAGCTCAAGTTTTTTGCCCTGGCTCTTCGGCTGTCGGAGTAGAGGCCAACCGTTCGTGCTCTACTCCATTGGGATGCTGGTTAGCCGAGTACGCTTGCCAAAGTGGTTCCATTGTAATGGACTTTGAGTTGGGAAATGCAGGAGCGACAGCAATGCGGATGTCACCGTTGCAAAGCTGACTTTCTGCAGAAGAGGCACAGCTCAAGTTTTTTGCCCTGGCTCTTCGGCTGTGGGAGCAGAGGCCAGCGGTTCGTGCTCCACTCCCTGGGATGCTGGGCAGCCCAGCACGGGTGCCAAAGAGGTTCCATTGTCATAAACTTTGAGTTGGGATATCGAGGAGCGACAGCAATGCGGATGGCACCGTTGCAAAGCTGACTTTCTGCAGAAGAGGCACAGCTCAAGTTTTTTGCTGTGGCTCTTCGACTGTGGGAGCAGAGGCCAACCGTTCATGCTCTACTCCCTGGGATGCTGGGCAGCCGAGCACGGGTGCCAAAGCGGTTCCATTGTAATGGACTTTGAGTTGGAAAATCGAGGAGCGACAGCAATGTGGATGGCACCGTTGCAAAGCTGACTTTCTGCAGAAGAGGCACAGCTCAAGTTTTTTGCCCTGGCTCTTCGGCTGTGGGAGCAGAGACTAACCGTTCGTGCTCTACTCCCTGGGATGCTGGGCAGCCGAGCACGGGTGCCAAAGAGGTTCCATTGTAATGGACTTTGAGTTGGGAAATGGAGGAGCGACAGCAATGCGGATGGCACCGTTGCAAAGCTGACTTTCTGCAGAAGAGGCACAGCTCAAGTTTTTTGCCCTGGCTCTTCGGCTGTGGGAGCAGAGACTAACCGTTCTTGCTCTACTCCCTGGGATGCTGGGAAGCCGAGCACGGGTGCCAAAGAGGTTCCATTTTAATGGACTTTGAGTTGGGAAATCGAGGAGCGACAGCAATGCGGATGGCACCGTTGCAAAGCTGACTTTCTGCAGAAGAGGCACAGCTCAAGTTTTTTGCCTGGCTCTTCGGCTGTGGGAGCAGAGGCCAGCCATTTGTGCTCTACTCCCTGGGATGCTGGGCAGCCGAGCACGGGTGCCAAAGAGGTTCCATTGTAATGGACTTTGAGTTGGGAAATGGAGGAGCGACAGCAATGCGGATGGCACCGTTGCAAGGCTGACTTTCTGCAGAAGAGGCACAGCTCAAGTTTTTTGCCCTGGCTCTTCGGCTGTGGGAGCAGAGACTAACCGTTCTTGCTCTACTCCCTGGGATGCTGGGCAGCCGAGCACGCTTGCCAAAGAGGTTCCATTTTAATGGACTTTGAGTTGGGAAATGGAGGAGCGACAGCAATGCGGATGGCACCGTTGCAAAGCTGACTTTCTGCAGAAGAGGCACAGCTCCAGTTTTTTGCCCTGGCTCTTCGGCTGTGGGCGCAGAGGCCAGCCGTTCATGCTCCACTCCCTGGGATGCTGAGCAGCCGAGCACGGGTGCCAAAGAGGTTCCATTGTAATGGACTTTGAGTTGGGAAATGGAGGAGCGACAGCAAAGTGGATGGCACCGTTGCAAAGCTGACTTTCTGCAGAAGAGGCACAGCTCAAGTTTTTTGCCCTGGCTCTTCGGCTGTGGGAGCAGAGGCCAACCGTTCGTGCTCTACTCCCTGGGATGCTGGGCAGCCGAGCACGGGTGCCAAAGAGGTTCCATTTTAATGGACTTTGAGTTGGGAAATGGAGGAGCGACAGCAATGCGGATGGCACCGTTGCAAAGCTGACTTTCTGCAGAAGAGGCACAGCTCCAGTTTTTTGCCCTGGCTCTTCGGCTGTGGGCGCAGAGGCCAGCCGTTCGTGCTCCACTCCCTGGGATGCTGGGCAGCCGAGCACGGGTGCCAAAGAGGTTCCATTGTAATGGACTTTGAGTTGGGAAATCGAGGAGCGACAGCAATGCGGATGGCACCGTTGCAAAGCTGACTTTCTGCAGAAGAGGCACAGGTCAAGTTTTTTGCCCTGGCTCTTCGGCTGTGGGAGCAGAGGCCAACCGTTCGTGCTCTACTCCCTGGGATGCTGGGCAGCCAAGCACGGATGCCAAAGAGGTTCCATTGTAATGGACTTTGAGTTGGGAAATGGAGGAGCGACAGCAATGCGGACGGCACCGTTGCAAAGCTGACTTTCTGCAGAAGAGGCACAGCTCAAGTTTTTTGCCGTGGCTCTTCGGCTGTGGGAGTAGAGGCCAACCGTTCGTGCTCTACTCCTTGGGATGCTGGGCAGCCGAGCACGCTTGCCAAAGAGGTTCCATTGTAATGGACTTTGAGTTGGGAAATGGAGGAGCGACAGCAATGCGGATGGCACCGTTGCAAAGCTGACTTTCTGCAGAAGAGGCACAGCTCAAGTTTTTTGCCCTGGCTCTTCGGCTGTGGGAGCAGAAACTAACCGTTCTTGCTCTACTCCCTGGGATACTGGGCAGCCGAGAACGGGTGCCAAAGAGGTTCCATTGTAATGGACTTTGAGTTGGGAAATGGAGGAGCGACAGCAATGCGGATGGCACCGTTGCAAAGCTGACTTTCTGCAGAAGAGGCACAGCTCAAGGTTTTTGCCTGGCTCTTCGGCTGTGGGAGCAGAGGCCAGCCATTCGTGCTCTACTCCCTGGGATGCTGGGCAGCCGAGAACGGGTGCCAAAGAGGTTCCATTGTAATGGACTTTGAGTTGAGAAATGGAGGAGCGACAGCAATGCGCATGGCACCGTTGCAAAGCTGACTTTCTGCAGAAGAGGCACAGCTCCAGTTTTTTGCCCTGGCTCTTCGGCTGTGGGAGCAGAGGCCAACCGTTCGTGCTCTACTCCCTGGGATACTGGGCAGCCGAGAACGGGTGCCAAAGAGGTTCCATTGTAATGGACTTTGAGTTGGGAAATGGAGGAGCGACAGCAATGAGGATGGCACCGTTGCAAAGCTGACTTTCTGCAGAAGAGGCACAGGTCAAGTTTTTTGCCCTGGCTCTTCGGCTGTGGGAGCAGAGGCCAGCCGTTCATGCTCCACTCCCTGGGATGCTGGGCAGCCCAGCACGGGTGCCAAAGAGGTTCCATTGTTATAAACTTTGAGTTGGGAAATCGAGGAGCGACAGCAATGCGGATGGCACCGTTGCAAAGCTGACTTTCTGCAGAAGAGGCACAGCTCAAGTTTTTTGCCCTGGCTCTTCGGCTGTGGGAGTACAGGCCAACCGTTCGTGCTCTACTCCATTGGGATGCTGGTTAGCCGACCACGCTTGCCAAAGTGGTTCCATTGTAATGGACTTTGAGTTGGGAAATGGAGGAGCGACAGCAATGCGGATGTCACCGTTGCAAAGCTGACTTTCTGCAGAAGAGGCACAGCTCAAGCTTTTTGCCCTGGCTCTTCGGCTGTGAGAGCAGAGGCCAACCATTCGTGCTCTACTCCCTGGGATTCTGGGCAGCCGAGCACGAGTGCCAAAGAGGTTCCATTGTAATGGACTTTGAGTTGGGAAATGGAGGAGCGACAGCAATGCGGATGGCACCGTTGCAAAGCTGACTTTCTGCAGAAGAGGCACAGCTCAAGTTTTTTGCCCTGGCTCTTCGGCTGTGGGAGCAGAGGCCAGCCGTTCATGCTCCACTCCCTGGGATGCTGGGCAGCCGAGCACGGGTGCCAAAGAGGTTCCATTGTTATAAACTTTGAGTTGGGAAATGGAGGAGCGACAGCAATGTGGATGGCACCGTTGCAAAGCTGACTTTCTGCAGAAGAGGCACAGCTCAAGTTTTTTGCCCTGGCTCTTCGGCTGTCGGAGTAGAGGCCAACCGTTCGTGCTCTACTCCATTGGGATGCTGGTTAGCCGAGCACGCTTGCCAAAGTGGTTCCATTGTAATGGACTTTGAGTTGGGAAATGCAGGAGCGACAGCAATGCGGATGTCACCGTTGCAAAGCTGACTTTCTGCAGAAGAGGCACAGCTCAAGTTTTTTGCCCTGGCTCTTCGGCTGTGAGAGCAGAGGCCAACCATTCTTGCTCTACTCCCTGGGATGCTGGGCAGCCGAGCACGAGTGCCAAAGAGGTTCCATTGTAATGGACTTTGAGTTGGGAAATCGAGGAGCGACAGCAATGCGGATGGCACCGTTGCAAAGCTGACTTTCTGCAGAAGAGGCACAGCTCAAGTTTTTTGCCCTGGCTCTTCGGCTGTGGGAGCAGAGACTAACCGTTCTTGCTCTACTCCCTGAGATGCTGGGCAACCCAGCACGGGTGCCAAAGAGGTTCCATTGTAATGGATTCTGAGTTGGGAAATGGAGGAGCGACAGCAATGTGGATGGCACCGTTGCAAATCTGACTTTCTGCAGAAGAGGCACAGCTCAAGTTTTTTGCCCTGGCTCTTCGGCTGTGGGAGCAGAGGCCAACCGTTCGTGCTCTACTCCCTGGGATGCTGGGCAGCCCAGCACGGGTGCCAAAGAGGTTCCATTGTAATGGACTTTGAGTTGGGAAATGGAGGAGCGACAGCAATGCGGATGGCACCGTTGCAAAGCTGACTTTCTGCAGAAGAGGCACAGCTCAAGTTTTTTGCCCTGGCTCTTCGGCTGTGGGAGTAGAGGCCAACCGTTCGTGCTCTACTCCATTGGGATGCTGGGCAGCCGAGCACGCTTGCCAAAGAGGTTCCATTGTAATGGACTTTGAGTTGGGAAATGGAGGAGCGACAGCAATGCGAATGGCACCGTTGCAAAGCTGACTTTCTGCAGAAGAGGCACAGGTCAACTTTTTTGCCGTGGCTCTTCGGCTGTGGGAGCAGAGACTAACCGTTCTTGCTCTACTCCCTGGGATGCTGGGCAACCCAGCACGGGTGCCAAAGAGGTTCCATTGTAATGGATTCTGAGTTTGGAAATCGAGGAGCGACAGCAATGTGGATGGCACCGTTGCAAATCTGACTTTCTGCAGAAGAGGCACAGCTCAAGTTTTTTGCCCTGGCTCTTCGGCTGTGGGAGCGGAGGCCAACCGTTCATGCTCTACTCCCTGGGATGCTGGGCAGCCGAGCACGGGTGCCAAAGAGGTTCCATTGTAATGGACTTTGAGTTGGGAAATCGAGGAGCGACAGCAATGCGGATGGCACCGTTGCAAAGCTGACTTTCTGCAGAAGAGGCACAGCTCAAGTTTTTTGCCCTGGCTCTTCGGCTGTGGGAGTAGAGGCCAAACGTTCGTGCTCTACTCCATTGGGATGCTGGGCAGCCGAGCACGCTTGCCAAAGAGGTTCCATTGTAATGGACTTTGAGTTGGGAAATGGAGGAGCGACAGCAATGCGAATGGCACCGTTGCAAAGCTGACTTTCTGCAGAAGAGGCACAGCTCCAGTTTTTTGCCCTGGCTCTTCGGCTGTGGGAGCAGAGACTAACCGTTCTTGCTCTACTCCCTGGGATGCTGGGCAACCCAGCACGGGTGCCAAAGAGGTTCCATTGTAATGGACTTTGAGTTGGGAAATGGAGGAGCGACAGCAATGTGGAT
Organism: Psittacula echo; assembly: GCF_963264785.1. Lineage (NCBI taxonomy): Eukaryota > Metazoa > Chordata > Aves > Psittaciformes > Psittacidae > Psittacula > Psittacula echo. The sequence continues at coordinate 12,331,480 of NC_137752.1, read as the reverse complement.
GGCACCGTTGCAAATCTGACTTTCTGCAGAAGAGGCACAGCTCAAGTTTTTTGCCCTGGCTCTTCGGCTCTGGGAGCAGAGGCCAACCGTTCGTGCTCTACTCCCTGGGATGCTGGGCAGCCCAGCACGGGTGCCAAAGAGGTTCCATTGTAATGGACTTTGAGTTGGGAAATCGAGGAGCGACAGCAATGCGGATGGCACCGTTGCAAAGCTGACTTTCTGCAGAAGAGGCACAGCTCCAGTTTTTTGCCCTGGCTCTTCGGCTGTGGGAGTAGAGGCCAACCGTTCGTGCTCTACTCCATTGGGATGCTGGGCAGCCGAGCACGCTTGCCAAAGAGGTTCCATTGTAATGGACTTTGAGTTGGGAAATGGAGGAGCGACAGCAATGCGAATGGCACCGTTGCAAAGCTGACTTTCTGCAGAAGAGGCACAGGTCAACTTTTTTGCCGTGGCTCTTCGGCTGTGGGAGCAGAGACTAACCGTTCTTGCTCTACTCCCTGGGATGCTGGGCAACCCAGCACGGGTGCCAAAGAGGTTCCATTGTAATGGACTTTGAGTTGGGAAATGGAGGAGCGACAGCAATGTGGATGGCACCGTTGCAAAGCTGACTTTCTGCAGAAGAGGCACAGCTCAAGTTTTTTGCCCTGGCTCTTCGGCTGTGGGAGCGGAGGCCAACCGTTCATGCTCTACTCCCTGGGATGCTGGGCAGCCCAGCACGGGTGCCAAAGAGGTTCCATTGTAATGGACTTTGAGTTGGGAAATGGAGGAGCGACAGCAATGCGGATGGCACCGTTGCAAAGCTGACTTTCTGCAGAAGAGGCACAGCTCAAGTTTTTTGCCCTGGCTCTTCGGCTGTGGGAGCAGAGGCCAACCGTTCGTGCTCTACTCCATTGGGATGCTGGGCAGCCGAGCACGCTTGCCAAAGAGGTTCCATTGTAATGGACTTTGAGTTGGGAAATGGAGGAGCGACAGCAATGCGGATGGCACCGTTGCAAAGCTGACTTTCTGCAGAAGAGGCACAGCTCAAGTTTTTTGCCCTGGCTCTTCGGCTGTGGGAGCAGAGACTAACCATTCTTGCTCTACTCCCTGGGATACTGGGCAGCCGAGAACGGGTGCCAAAGAGGTTCCATTGTAATGGACTTTGAGTTGGGAAATGGAGTAGCAACAGCAATGCAGATGGCACCGTTGCAAAGCTGACTTTCTGCAGAAGAGGCACAGCTCAAGCTTTTTGCCCTGGCTCTTCGGCTATGGGAGCAGAGGCCAGCTATTCGTGCTCTACTCCCTGGGATGCTGGGCAGCCGAGCACGGGTGCCAAAGAGGTTCCATTGTTATAAACTTTGAGTTGGGAAATCGAGGAGCGACAGCAATGTGGATGGCACCGTTGCAAATCTGACTTTCTGCAGAAGAGGCACAGGTCAAGTTTTTTGCCCTGGCTCTTCGGCTGTGGGAGCAGAGGCCACCCGTTCATGCTCTACTCCCTGGGATGCTGGGCAGCCGAGCACGGGTGCCAAAGAGGTTCCATTGGAATGGACTTTGAGTTGGGAAATGGAGGAGCGACAGCAATGCGGATGGCACCGTTGCAAAGCTGACTTTCTGCAGAAGAGGCACAGCTCAAGTTTTTTGCCCTGGCTCTTCGACTGTGGGAGCAGAGACTAAAAGTTCTTGCTCTACTCCCTGGGATGCTGGGCAGCCGAGCACGGGTGCCAAAGAGGTTCCATTGTAATGGACTTTGAGTTGGGAAATCTAGGAGCGATAGCAATGCGGATGGCACCGTTGCAAAGTTGACTTTCTGCAGAAGAGGCACAGCTCAAGTTTTTTGCCCTGGCTCTTCGGGTGTGGGAGCAGAGACTAACCATTCTTGCTCTACTCCCTGGGGTGCTGGGCAACCCAGCACGGGTGCCAAAGAGGTTCCATTGTAATGGACTTTGAGTTGGGAAATCGAGGAGCGACAGCAATGCGGATGGCACCGTTGCAAGGCTGACTTTCTGCAGAAGAGGCACAGGTCAAGTTTTTTGCCCTGGCTCTTCGGCTGTGGGAGCAGAGGCCAACCGCTCGTGCTCTATTCCCTAAGATGCTGGGCAGCTGAGAAGGGGTGCCAAAGAGGTTCAATTGTAATGGAGTTTGAGTTGGGAAATCGAGGAGCGACAGCAATGCGGTTGGCACCGTTGCAAAGCTGACTTTCTGCAGAAGAGGCACAGCTCAAGTTTTTTGCCCTGGCGCTTCGGCTGTGGGAGCAGAGATTAACCGTTCGTGCTCTACTCCCTGGGATGCTGGGCAGCCGAGAACAGGTGCCAAAGAAGTTCCATTGTAATGGACTTTGAGTTGGGAAATCGAGGAGCGACAGCAATGCGGATGGCACCGTTGCAAAGCTGACTTTCTGCAGAAGAGGCACAGCTCAAGTTTTTTGCCCTGGCTCTTCGGCTGTGGGAGTAGAGGCCAACCGTTCGTGCTCTACTCCCTGGGATGCTGGGCAGCCCAGCACGGGTGCCAAAGAGGTTCCATTGTAATGGACTTTGAGTTGGGAAATGGAGGAGCGACAGCAATGCAGATGGCACCGTTGCAAAGCTGACTTTCTGCAGAAGAGGCACAGCTCAAGCTTTTTGCACTGGCTCTTCAGCTGTGGGAGCAGAGGCCAACCGTTCGTGCTCTACTCCCAGGGATGCTGGGCAGCCGAGCACGGGTGCCAAAGAGGTTCCATTGTAAGGGACTTTGAGTTGGGAAATCGAGGAGCGACAGCAATGCGGATGGCACCGTTGCAAAGCTGACTTTCTGCAGAAGAGGCACAGCTCAAGTATTTTGCCGTGGCTCTTCGGCTCTGGGAGCAGAGGCCAACCGTTCGTGCTCTACTCCCTGGGATGCTGGGCAGCCGAGCACGGGTGCCAAAGAGGTTCCATTGTAATGGACTTTGAGTTGGGAAATGGAGGAGCGACAGCAATGCGGATGGCACCGTTGCAAAGCTGACTTTCTGCAGAAGAGGCACAGCTCAAGTTTTGTACCCTGCCTCTTCGGCTGTGGGAGCAGAGGCCTACCGTTCATGCTCTACTCCCTGGGATGCTGGGCAGCCGAGAACGGGTGCCAAATAGGTTCCATTTCAATGGACTTTTAGTTGGGAAATGGAGGAGCGACAGCAATGCGGATGGCACCGTTGCAAAGCTGACTTTCTGCAGAAGAGGCACAGCTCAAGTTTTTTGCCATGGCTCTTCGGCTGTGGGAGCAGAGGCCAACCGTTCGTGCTCTACTCCCTGGGATGCTGGGCAGCCGAGCACGGGTGCCAAAGAGGTTCCATTGTAAGGGACTTTGAGTTGGGAAATGGAGGAGCGACAGCAATGCGGATGGCACCGTTGCAAAGCTGACTTTCTGCAGAAGAGGCACAGCTCCAGTTTTTTGCCCTGGCTCTTCGGCTGTGGGAGTAGAGGCCAGCCGTTCATGCTCCACTCCCTGGGATGCTGGGCAGCCGAGCACGGGTGCCAAAGAGGTTCCATTGTAATGGACTTTGAGTTGGGAAATGGAGGAGCGACAGCAATGCGGATGGCACCGTTGCAAAGCTGACTTTCTGCAGAAAAGGCACAGCTCAAGTTTTTTGCCGTGGCTCTTCGGCTGTGGGAGCAGAGGCCAACGGTTTGTGCTCTACTCCCTGGGATGCTGGGTAGGCGAGCACGAGTGCCAAAGAGGTTCCATTTTAATGGACTTTGAGTTGGGAAATGGAGGAGCGACAGCAATGCGGATGGCACCGTTGCAAAGCTGACTTTCTGCAGAAGAGGCACAGCTCAAGTTTTTTGCCCTGGCTCTTCGGCTGTGGGAGCAGAGACTAACCGTTCTTGCTCTACTCCCTGGGATGCTGGGCAGCCGAGCACGGGTGCCAAAGAGGTTCCATTGTAATGGACTTTGAGTTGGGAAATCGAGGAGCGACAGCAAAGTGGATGGCACTGTTGCAAAGCTGACTTTCTGCAGAAGAGGCAGAGCTCAAGTTTTTTGCCGTGGCTCTTCGGCTGTGGGAGCAGAGGCCAGCCGTTCTTGCTCTACTCCCTGGGATGCTGGGCAGCCCAGCACGGGTGCCAAAGAGGTTCCATTGTAATGGACTTTGAGTTGGGAAATCGAGGAGCGACAGCAATGCGGATGGCACCGTTGCAAAGCTGACTTTCTGCAGAAGAGGCACAGCTCAAGTTTTTTGCCCTGGCTCTTCGGCTGTGGGAGCAGAGGCCAACCGTTCGTGCTCTACTCCCTGGGATGCTGGGCAGCCGAGAACAGGTGCCAAAGAAGTTCCATTGTAATGGACTTTGAGTTGGGAAATCGAGGAGCGACAGCAATGCGGATGGCACCGTTGCAAAGCTGACTTTCTGCAGAAGAGGCACAGCTCCAGTTTTTTGCCCTGGCTCTTCGGCTGTGGGAGTAGAGGCCAACCGTTCGTGCTCTACTCCCTGGGATGCTGGGCAGCCCAGCACGGGTGCCAAAGAGGTTCCATTGTAATGGACTTTGAGTTGGGAAATGGAGGAGCGACAGCAATGCAGATGGCACCGTTGCAAAGCTGACTTTCTGCAGAAGAGGCACAGCTCAAGCTTTTTGCACTGGCTCTTCAGCTGTGGGAGCAGAGGCCAACCGTTCGTGCTCTACTCCCAGGGATGCTGGGCAGCCCAGCACGGGTGCCAAAGAGGTTCCATTGTAAGGGACTTTGAGTTGGGAAATCGAGGAGCGACAGCAATGCGGATGGCACCGTTGCAAAGCTGACTTTCTGCAGAAGAGGCACAGCTCAAGTATTTTGCCGTGGCTCTTCGGCTCTGGGAGCAGAGGCCAACCGTTCGTGCTCTACTCCCTGGGATGCTGGGCAGCCGAGCACGGGTGCCAAAGAGGTTCCATTGTAATGGACTTTGAGTTGGGAAATGGAGGAGCGACAGCAATGCGGATGGCACCGTTGCAAAGCTGACTTTCTGCAGAAGAGGCACAGCTCAAGTTTTGTACCCTGCCTCTTCGGCTGTGGGAGCAGAGGCCTACCGTTCATGCTCTACTCCCTGGGATGCTGGGCAGCCGAGAACGGGTGCCAAATAGGTTCCATTTCAATGGACTTTTAGTTGGGAAATGGAGGAGCGACAGCAATGCGGATGGCACCGTTGCAAAGCTGACTTTCTGCAGAAGAGGCACAGCTCAAGTTTTTTGCCCTGGCTCTTCGGCTGTGGGAGCAGAGGCCAACCGTTCGTGCTCTACTCCCTGGGATGCTGGGCAGCCGAGCACGGGTGCCAAAGAGGTTCCATTGTAAGGGACTTTGAGTTGGGAAATGGAGGAGCGACAGCAATGCGGATGGCACCGTTGCAAAGCTGACTTTCTGCAGAAGAGGCACAGCTCCAGTTTTTTGCCCTGGCTCTTCGGCTGTGGGAGTAGAGGCCAGCCGTTCATGCTCCACTCCCTGGGATGCTGGGCAGCCGAGCACGGGTGCCAAAGAGGTTCCATTGTAATGGACTTTGAGTTGGGAAATGGAGGAGCGACAGCAATGCGGATGGCACCGTTGCAAAGCTGACTTTCTGCAGAAAAGGCACAGCTCAAGTTTTTTGCCCTGGCTCTTCGGCTGTGGGAGCAGAGGCCAACCATTCGTGCTCTACTCCCTGGCAGGCTGGGCAGCCGAGCACGGGTGCCAAAGAGGTTCCTTTGTAATGGACTTTGAGTTGGGAAATCGAGGAGCGACAGCAATGCGGATGGCACCGTTGCAAAGCTGACTTTCTGCAGAAGAGGCCAGGTCAAGTTTTTTGCCCTGGCTCTTCGGCTGTGGGAGCAGAGGCCAACCGTTCGTGCTCTACTCCCTGGGATGCTGGGCAGCCGAGCACGAGTGCCAAAGAGGTTCCATTGTAATGGACTTTGAGTTGAGAAATCGAGGAGCGACAGCAATGCGGATGGCACCGTTGCAAAGCTGACTTTCTGCAGAAAAGGCACAGCTCAAGTTTTTTGCCCTGGATCTTCGGCTGTGCGAGCAGAGGCCAACCGTTCGTGCTCTCCTCCCTGGGATGCTGGGCAGCGGAGAACGGGTGCCAAAGAGGTTCCATTGTAATGGACTTTGAGTTGGGAAATGGAGGAGCGACAGCAATGCGGATGGCACCGTTGCAAAGCTGACTTTCTGCAGAAAAGGCACAGCTCCAGTTTTTTGCCCTGGCTCTTCGGATGTGGGAAGAGAGGCCTACCGTTCATGCTCTACTCCCTGGGATGCTGGGCAGCCGAGCACGGGTGCCAAAGAGGTTCCATTGTAAGGGACTTTGAGTTGGGAAATGGAGGAGCGACAGCAATGCGGATGGCACCGTTGCAAAGCTGACTTTCTGCAGAAGAGGCACAGCTCAAGTGTTTTGCCCTTGCTCTTCGGCTGTGGGAGCAGAGGCCAACCGTTCGTGCTCTACTCCCTGCGATGCTGGGCAGCCAAGCACGGGTGCCAAAGAGGTTCCATTGTAAGGGACTTTGAGTTGGGAAATGGAGGAGCGACAGCAATGCGGATGGCACCGTTGCAAAGCTGAATTTCTGCAGAAGAGGCACAGCTCAAGTTTTTTGCCCTGGCTCTTCGGCTGTGGGAGCAGAGGCCAGCCATTCGTGCTCTACTCCCTGGGATGCTGGGCAGCCGAGCACGGGTGCCAAAGAGGTTCCATTGTAATGGACTTTGAGTTGGGAAATCGAGGAGCGACAGCAATGCGGATGGCACCGTTGCAAAGCTGACTTTCTGCAGAAGAGGCCAGGTCAAGTTTTTTGCCCTGGCTCTTCGGCTGTGGGAGCAGAGGCAAACCGTTCGTGCTCTACTCCCTGGGATGCTGGGCAGCCCAGCACGGGTGCCAAATAGGTTCCATTGTAATGGACTTTGAGTTGGGAAATGGAGGAGCGACAGCAATGTGGATGGCACTGTTGCAAAGCTGACTTTCTGCAGAAGAGGCACAGCTCAAGTTTTTTGCCCTGGCTCTTCGGCTCTGGGAGCAGAGGCCAACCGTTCGTGCTCTACTCCCTGGGATGCTGGGCAGCCCAGCACGGGTGCCAAACAGTTTCCATTGTAATGGACTTTGAGTTGGGAAATGGAGGAGCGACAGCAATGCGGATGGCACCGTTGCAAAGCTGACTTTCTGCAGAAGAGGCACAGCTCAAGTTTTTTGCCCTGGCTCTTCGCCTGTCCGAGCAGAGGCCAACCATTCGTGCTCTACTCCCTGGGATGCTGGGCAGCCGAGCACGGGTGCCAAAGAGGTTCCATTGTAATGGACTTTGAGTTGGGAAATGGAGGAGCGACAGCAATGCGGATGGCACCGTTGCAAAGCTGACTTTCTGCAGAAGAGGCCAGGTTAAGTTTTTTGCCCTGGCTCTTCGGCTGTGGGAGCAGAGGCCAACCGTTCGTGCTCTACTCCCTGGGGTGCTGGGCAGCCGAGCACGGGTGCCAAAGAGGTTCCATTGTAATGGACTTTGAGTTGAGAAATCGAGGAGCGACAGCAATGCGGATGGCACCGTTGCAAAGCTGACTTTCTGCAGAAGAGGCACAGCTCAAGTTTTTTGCCCTGGCTCTTCGGCTGTGCGAGCAGAGGCCAACCGTTCGTGCTCTACTCCCTGGGATGCTGGGCAGCCCAGCACGGGTGCCAAAGAGGTTCCATTGTAATGGACTTTGAGTTGGGAAATGGAGGAGCGACAGCAATGCGGATGGCACCGTTGCAAAGCTGACTTTCTGCAGAAGAGGCACAGCTCAAGTTTTTTGCCCTGGCTCTTCGCCTGTGGGAACAGAGGCCTACCGTTCATGCTCTACTCCGTGGGATGCTGGGCAGCCCAGCACGGGTGCCAAAGAGGTTCCATTGTAATGGACTTTGAGTTGGGAAATGGAGGAGCGACAGCAATGCGGATGGCACCGTTGCAAAGCTGACTTTCTGCAGAAGAGGCACAGCTCCAGTTTTTGCCCTGGCTCTTCGGCTGTGGGAGCAGAGGCCAACCGTTCGTGCTCTACTCCCTGGGATGCTGGGCAGCCCAGCACGGATGCCAAAGAGGTTCCATTGTAATGGACTTTGAGTTGGGAAATGGAGGAGCGACAGCAATGTGGATGGCACTGTTGCAAAGCTGACTTTCTGCAGAAGAGGCACAGCTCAAGTTTTTTGCCCTGGCTCTTCGGCTGTGGGAGCAGAGGCCAACCGTTCGTGCTCTACTCCCTGGGATGCTGGGCAGCCGAGCACGGGTGCCAAAGAGGTTCCATTGTAATGGACTTTGAGTTGGGAAATGGAGGAGCGACAGCAATGTGGATGGCACCGTTGCAAAGCTGACTTTCTGCAGAAGAGGCCAGGTGAAGTTTTTTGCCCTGGCTCTTCGGCTGTGGGAGCAGAGGCCAATCGTTCGTGCTCTACTCCCTGGGATGTGGGCAGCCGAGCACGGGTGACAAATAGGTTCCATTGTAATGGACTTTGAGTTGAGAAATCGAGGAGCGACAGCAATGCGGATGGCACCGTTGCAAAGCTGACTTTCTGCAGAAGAGGCACAGCTCAAGTTTTTTGCCCTGGCTCTTCGGCTGTGGGAGCAGAGGCCAACCGTTCGTGCTCTACTCCCAGGGATGCTGGGCAGCCCAGCACGGGTGCCAAAGAGGTTCCATTGTAATGGACTTTGAGTTGGGAAATGGAGGAGCGACAGAAATGCGGATGGCACCGTTGCAAAGCTGACTTTCTGCAGAAGAGGCACAGCTCAAGTTTTTTGCCCTGGCTCTTCGCCTGTGGGAATAGAGGCCTACCGTTCATGCTCTACTCCCTGGGATGCTGGGCAGCCCAGCACGGGTGCCAAAGAGGTTCCATTGTAATGGACTTTGAGTTGGGAAATGGAGGAGCGACAGCAATGCGGATGGCACCGTTGCAAAGCTGAATTTCTGCAGAAAAGGCACAGCTCAAGTTTTTTGACGTGGCTCTTCGGCTGTGGGAGCAGAGGCCAACCGTTCGTGCTCTACTCCCTGGGATGCTGGGCAGCCCAGCACGGGTGCCAAATATGTTCCATTGTAATGGACTTTGAGTTGGGAAATGGAGGAGCGACAGCAATGTGGATGGCACTGTTGCAAAGCTGACTTTCTGCAGAAGAGGCACAGCTCAAGTTTTTTGCCCTGGCTCTTCGGCTGTGGGAGCAGAGGCCAACCGTTCGTGCTCTACTCCCTGGGATGCTGGGCAGCCGAGCACGGGTGCCAAAGAGGTTCCATTGTAATGGACTGTGAGTTGGGAAATGGAGGAGCGACAGCAATGCGGATGGCACCGTTGCAAAGCTGACTTTCTGCAGAAGAGGCACAGCTCAAGTTTTTTGCCCTGGCTCTTCGCCTGTCCGAGCAGAGGCCAACCATTCGTGCTCTACTCCCTGGGATGCTGGGCAGCCGAGCACGGGTGCCAAAGAGGTTCCATTGTAATGGACTTTGAGTTGGGAAATCGAGGAGCGACAGCAATGCGGATGGCACCGTTGCAAAGCTGACTTTCTGCAGAAGAGGCCAGGTCAAGTTTTTTGCCCTGGCTCTTCGGCTGTGGGAGCAGAGGCCAACCGTTCGTGCTCTACTCCCTGGGATGCTGGGCAGCCGAGCACGGGTGACAAATAGGTTCCATTGTAATGGACTTTGAGTTGAGAAATCGAGGAGCGACAGCAATGCGGATGGCACCGTTGCAAAGCTGACTTTCTGCAGAAGAGGCACAGCTCAAGTTTTTTGCCCTGGATCTTCGGCTGTGCGAGCAGAGGCCAACCGTTCGTGCTCTACTCCCTGGGATGCTGGGCAGCCGAGCACGGGTGCCAAACAGGTTCCATTGTAATGGACTTTGAGTTGGGAAATGGAGGAGCGACAGAAATGCGGATGGCACCGTTGCAAAGCTGACTTTCTGCAGAAGAGGCACAGCTCAAGTTTTTTGCCCTGGCTCTTCGGCTGTGGGAACAGAGGCCTACCGTTCATGCTCTACTCCCTGGGATGCTGGGCAGCCCAGCACGGGTGCCAAAGAGGTTCCATTGTAATGGACTTTGAGTTGGGAAATGGAGGAGCGACAGCAATGCGGATGGCACCGTTGCAAAGCTGACTTTCTGCAGAAGAGGCACAGCTCACGTTTTTTGCCCTGGCTCTTCGGCTGTGGGAGCAGAGGCCAACCGTTCGTGCTCTACTCCCTGGGATGCTGGGCAGCCCAGTACGGGTGCCAAAGAGGTTCCATTGTAATGGACTTTGAGTTGGGAAATGGAGGAGCGACAGCAATGTGGATGGCACCGTTGCAAATCTGACTTTCTGCAGAAGAGGCACAGCTCAAGTTTTTTGCCGTGGCTCTTCGGCTGTGGGAGCAGAGGCCAACCGTTCGTGCTCTACTCCCTGGGATGCTGGGCAGCCGAGCACGGCTGCCAAAGAGGTTCCATTGTAATGGACTTTGAGTTGGGAAATGGAGGAGCGACAGCAATGTGGATGGCACCGTTGCAAAGCTGACTTTCTGCAGAAGAGGCACAGCTCAAGTTTTTTGCCCTGGCTCTTCGGCTGTGGGAGCAGAGGCCAACCATTCGTGCTCTACTCCCTGGCATGCTGGGCAGCCGAGCACGAGTGCCAAAGAGGTTCCATTGTAATGGACTTTGAGTTGGGAAATGGAGGAGCGACAGCAATGCGGATGGCACCGTTGCAAAGCTGACTTTCTGCAGAAGAGGCCAGGTCAAGTTTTTTGCCCTGGCTCTTCGGCTGTGGGAGCAGAGGCCAACCGTTCGTGCTCTACTCCCTGGGATGCTGGGCAGCCCAGCACGGGTGACAAATAGGTTCCATTGTAATGGACTTTGAGTTGAGAAATCGAGGAGCGACAGCAATGCGGATGGCACCGTTGCAAAGCTGACTTTCTGCAGAAGAGGCACAGCTCAAGTTTTTTGCCCTGGCTCTTCGGCTGTGAGAGCAGAGGCCAACCGTTCGTGCTCTACTCCCTGGGATGCTGGGCAGCCCAGCACGGGTGCCAAAGAGGTTCCATTGTAATGGACTTTGAGTTGGGAAATGGAGGAGCGACAGAAATGCGGATGGCACCGTTGCAAAGCTGACTTTCTGCAGAAGAGGCACAGCTCAAGTTTTTTGCCCTGGCTCTTCGCCTGTGGGAACAGAGGCCTACCGTTCATGCTCTACTCCCTGGGATGCTGGGCAGCCGACCACGGGTGCCAAAGAGGTTCCATTGTAATGGACTTTGAGTTGGGAAATGGAGGAGCGACAGCAATGCGGATGGCACCGTTGCAAAGCTGACTTTCTGCAGAAGAGGCACAGCTCAAGTTTTTTGCCCTGGCTCTTCGGCTCTGGGAGCAGAGGCCAACCGTTCGTGCTCTACTCCCTGTGATGCTGGGCAGCCAAGCACGGGTGCCAAAGAGGTTCCATTGTAATGGACTTTGAGTTGGGAAATGGAGGAGCGACAGCAATGCGGATGGCACCATTTCAAAGCTGACTTTCTGCAGAAGAGGCACAGCTCAAGCTTTTTGCCCTGGCTCTTCGGCTGTGGGAGCAGACGCCAACCGTTCGTACTCTACTGCCTGGGATGCTGGGCAGCCCAGCACGGGTGCCAAAGAGGTTCCATCGTAATGGACTTTGAGTTGGGAAATCGAGGAGCGACAGCAATGCGGATGGCACTGTTCCAAAGCTGACTTTCTGCAGAAGAGTCACAGCTCAAACTTTTTGCCCTGGCTCTTCGGCTGTGGGAGCAGAGGCTAACCATTCGTGCTCCACTGCCTGGGATGCTGGGCAGCCGAGCACGGGTGCCAAAGAGGTTCCATTGTAATGGACTTTGAGTTGGGAAATGGAGGAGCGACAGCAATGCGGATGGCACCGTTGCAAAGCTGACTTTCTGCAGAAGAGGCACAGCTCCAGTTTTTTGCCCTGGCTCTTCGGCTCTGGGAGCAGAGGCCAACCGTTCGTGCTCTACTCCCTGGGATGCTGGGCAGCCGAGAGCGGGTGCCAAAGAGGTTCCATTGTAACGGACTTTGAGTTGGGAAATCGAGGAGCGACAGCAATGCGGATGGCACCGTTGCAAAGCTGACTTTCTGCAGAAGAGGCACAGCTCAAGTTTTTTGCCCTGGCTCTTCGGCTGTGGGAGCAGAGGCCAACCTTTCGTGCTCTACTCCCTGGGATGCTGGGCAGCCGAACACGGGTGCCATAGAGGTTCCATTGTAAGGGACTTGGAGTTGGGAAATCGAGGAGCGACAGCAATGCGGATGGCACCGTTGCAAAACTGACTTTCTGCAGAAGAGGCACAGCTCAAGTTTTTTGCCGTGGCTCTTCGGCTGTGGGAGCAGAGGCCAACCGTTCGTGCTCTACTCCCTGGGATGCTGGGCAGCCGAGCACGGGTGCCAAAGAGGTTCCATTGTAATGGACTTTGAGTTGGGAAATGGAGGAGCGACAGCAATGCGGATGGCACCGTTGCAAAGCTGACTTTCTGCAGAAGAGGCACAGCTCAAGTTTTTTGCCCTGGCTCTTCGGCTGTGGGAGCAGAGGCCAACCGTTCGTGCTCTACTCCCTGGGATGCTGGGCAGCCGGGCACGGGTGCCAAAGAGGTTCCATTGTAATGGACTTTGAGTTGGGAAATGGAGGAGCGACAGCAATGCGGATGGCACTGTTGCAAAGCTGACTTTCTGCAGAAGAGGCACAGCTCAAGTTTTTTGCCCTGGCTCTTCGGCTCTGGGAGCAGAGGCCACCCGTTCATGCTCTACTCCCTGGGATGCTGGGAAGCCGAGAACGGGTGTCAAAGGGGTTCCATTTTAATGGACATTGAGTTGGGAAATCGAGGAGCGACAGCAATGCAGATGGCACCGTTGCAAAGCTGACTTTCTGCAGAAGAGGCACAGCTCAAATTTTTTGCCATGGCTCTTCGGCTCTGGGAGCAGAGGCCAACCGTTCGTGCTCTACTCCCTGGGATGCTGGGCAGCCCAGCACGGGTGACAAATAGGTTCCATTGTAATGGACTTTGAGTTGAGAAATCGAGGAGCGACAGCAATGCGGATGGCACCGTTGCAAAGCTGACTTTCTGCAGAAGAGGCACAGCTCAAGTTTTTTGCCCTGGCTCTTCGGCTGTGAGAGCAGAGGCCAACCGTTCGTGCTCTACTCCCTGGGATGCTGGGCAGCCCAGCACGGGTGCCAAAGAGGTTCCATTGTAATGGACTTTGAGTTGGGAAATGGAGGAGCGACAGAAATGCGGATGGCACCGTTGCAAAGCTGACTTTCTGCAGAAGAGGCACAGCTCAAGTTTTTTGCCCTGGCTCTTCGCCTGTGGGAACAGAGGCCTACCGTTCATGCTCTACTCCCTGGGATGCTGGGCAGCCGACCACGGGTGCCAAAGAGGTTCCATTGTAATGGACTTTGAGTTGGGAAATGGAGGAGCGACAGCAATGCGGATGGCACCGTTGCAAAGCTGACTTTCTGCAGAAGAGGCACAGCTCAAGTTTTTTGCCCTGGCTCTTCGGCTCTGGGAGCAGAGGCCAACCGTTCGTGCTCTACTCCCTGTGATGCTGGGCAGCCAAGCACGGGTGCCAAAGAGGTTCCATTGTAATGGACTTTGAGTTGGGAAATGGAGGAGCGACAGCAATGCGGATGGCACCATTTCAAAGCTGACTTTCTGCAGAAGAGGCACAGCTCAAGCTTTTTGCCCTGGCTCTTCGGCTGTGGGAGCAGACGCCAACCGTTCGTACTCTACTGCCTGGGATGCTGGGCAGCCCAGCACGGGTGCCAAAGAGGTTCCATCGTAATGGACTTTGAGTTGGGAAATCGAGGAGCGACAGCAATGCGGATGGCACTGTTCCAAAGCTGACTTTCTGCAGAAGAGTCACAGCTCAAGTTTTTTGCCCTGGCTCTTCGGCTGTGGGAGCAGAGGCTAACCATTCGTGCTCCACTGCCTGGGATGCTGGGCAGCCGAGCACGGGTGCCAAAGAGGTTCCATTGTAATGGACTTTGAGTTGGGAAATGGAGGAGCGACAGCAATGCGGATGGCACCGTTGCAAAGCTGACTTTCTGCAGAAGAGGCACAGCTCCAGTTTTTTGCCCTGGCTCTTCGGCTCTGGGAGCAGAGGCCAACCGTTCGTGCTCTACTCCCTGGGATGCTGGGCAGCCGAGAGCGGGTGCCAAAGAGGTTCCATTGTAACGGACTTTGAGTTGGGAAATCGAGGAGCGACAGCAATGCGGATGGCACCGTTGCAAAGCTGACTTTCTGCAGAAGAGGCACAGCTCAAGTTTTTTGCCCTGGCTCTTCGGCTGTGGGAGCAGAGGCCAACCTTTCGTGCTCTACTCCCTGGGATGCTGGGCAGCCGAACACGGGTGCCATAGAGGTTCCATTGTAAGGGACTTGGAGTTGGGAAATCGAGGAGCGACAGCAATGCGGATGGCACCGTTGCAAAACTGACTTTCTGCAGAAGAGGCACAGCTCAAGTTTTTTGCCCTGGCTCTTCGGCTGTGGGAGCAGAGGCCAACCGTTCGTGCTCTACTCCCTGGGATGCTGGGCAGCCCAGCACGGGTGCCAAAGAGGTTCCATTGTAATGGACTTTGAGTTGGGAAATGGAGGAGCGACAGCAATGCGGATGGCACCGTTGCAAAGCTGACTTTCTGCAGAAGAGGCACAGCTCAAGTTTTTTGCCCTGGCTCTTCGGCTGTGGGAGCAGAGGCCAACCGTTCGTGCTCTACTCCCTGGGATGCTGGGCAGCCGGGCACGGGTGCCAAAGAGGTTCCATTGTAATGGACTTTGAGTTGGGAAATGGAGGAGCGACAGCAATGCGGATGGCACTGTTGCAAAGCTGACTTTCTGCAGAAGAGGCACAGCTCAAGTTTTTTGCCCTGGCTCTTCGGCTCTGGGAGCAGAGGCCACCCGTTCATGCTCTACTCCCTGGGATGCTGGGAAGCCGAGAACGGGTGTCAAAGGGGTTCCATTTTAATGGACATTGAGTTGGGAAATGGAGGAGCGACAGCAATGCGGATGGCACCGTTGCAAAGCTGACTTTCTGCAGAAGAGGCACAGCTCAAATTTTTTGCCATGGCTCTTCGGCTCTGGGAGCAGAGGCCAACCGTTCGTGCTCTCCTCCCTGGGATGCTGGGCAGCCCAGCACGGGTGCCAAAGATGTTCCATTGTAATGGACTTTGAGTTGGGAAATGGAGGAGCGACAGCAATGCGGATGGCACCGTTGCAAAGCTGACTTTCTGCAGAAGAGGCACAGCTCAAGTTTTTTGCCGTGGCTCTTCGGCTGTGGGAGCAGAGGCCAGCCGTTCGTGCTCTACTCCCTGGGATGCTGGGCAGCCCAGCACGGGTGCCAAAGAGGTTCCATTGTAATGGACTTTGAGTTGGGAAATCGAGGAGCGAGAGCAATGCGGATGGCACCAGTGCAAAGCTGACTTTCTGCAGAAGAGGCACAGCTCAAGTTTTTTGCCCTGGCTCTTCGGCTGTGGGAGCAGAGGCCAACCGTTCGTACTCTACTGCCTGGGATGCTGGGCAGCCGAGCACGGGTGCCAAAGATTTTCCATTGTAATGGACATTGAGTTGGGAAATCGAGGAGCGACAGCAATGCGGATGGCACCGTTGCAAAGCTGACTTTCTGCAGAAGAGGCACAGCTCAAATTTTTTGCCCTGGCTCTTCGGCTCTGGGAGCAGAGGCCAACCGTTCGTGCTCTACAACCTGGGATGCTGGGCAGCCCAGCACGGGTGCCAAAGAGGTTCCATCGTAATGGACTTTGAGTTGGGAAATCGAGGAGCGACAGCAATGCGGATGGCACTGTTCCAAAGCTGACTTTCTGCAGAAGAGGTACAGCTCAAGTTTTTTGCCCTGGCTCTTCGGCTGTGGGAGCAGAGGCCAACCGTTCGTGCTCTACTCCCTGGGATGCTGGGCAGGCGAGCACGGGTGTCAAAGAGGTTCCATTGTAATGGACTTTGAGTTGGGAAATGGAGGAGCGACAGCAATGCGGATGGCACCGTTGCAAAGCTGACTTTCTGCAGAAGAGGCACAGCTCCAGTTTTTTGCCCTGGCTCTTCGGCTGTGGGAGCAGAGGCCAACGTTTCGTGCTCTACTCCCTGGGATGCTGGGCAGCCCAGCACGGATGCCAAAGAGGTTCCATTGTAAGGGACTTTGAGTTGGGAAATGGAGGAGCGACAGCAATGCGGATGGCACCGTTGCAAAGCTGACTTTCTGCAGAAGAGGCACAGCTCAAGTTTTTTGCCATGGCTCTTCGGCTGTGGGAGCAGAGGCCAACCGTTCGTGCTCTACTCCCTGGGATGCTGGGAAGCCGAGAGCGGGTGCCAAAGAGGTTCCATTGTAATGGACTTTGAGTTGGGAAATCGAGGAGCGACAGCAATGCGGATGGCACCGTTGCAAAGCTGACTTTCTGCAGAAGAGGCACAGCTCAAGTTTTTTGCCCTGGCTCTTCGGCTGTGGGAGCAGAGGCCAACCGTTCATGCTCTACTCCGTGGGATGCTGGGCAGCCGAGCACGGGTGCCAAAGAGGTTCCATTGTAATGGACTTTGAGTTGGGAAATCGAGGAGCGACAGCAATGCGGATTGCACCGTTGCAAAGCTGACTTTCTGCAGAAGACGCACAGCTCAAATTTTTTGCCGTGGCTCTTCGGCTGTGGGAGCAGAGGCCAACCGTTCGTGCTCTACTCCCTGGGATGCTGGGCAGCCCAGCACGGGTGCCAAAGAGGTCCCATTGTAATGGACATTGAGTTGGGAAATGGAGGAGCGACAGCAATGCGGATGGCGCTGTTGCAAAGCTGACTTTCTGCAGAAGAGGCACAGCTCAAGTTTTTTGCCCTGGCTCTTCGGCTGTGGGAGCAGAGGCCAGCCGTTCGTGCTCTACTCCCTGGGATGCTGGGCAGCCGAGCACGGGTGCCAAAGAGGTTCCATTGTAATGGACTTTGAGTTGGGAAAAGGAGGAGCGAGAGCAATGCGGATGGCACCATTGCAAAGCTGACTTTCTGCAGAAGAGGCACAGCTCAAGTTTTTTGCCCTGGCTCTTCGGCTGTGGGAGCAGAGGCCAGCCAACCGTTCGTACTCTACTGCCTGGGATGCTGGGCAGCCCAGCACGGGTGCCAAAGACGTTCCATTGTAATGGACTTTGAGTTGGGAAATCGAGGAGCGACAGCAATGCGGATGGCACCGTTGCGAAGCTGACTTTCTGCAGAAGAGGCACAGCTCAAATTTTTTGCCGTGGCTCTTCGGCTGTGGGAGCAGAGGCCAACGGTTCGTGCTCTACTCCCTGGGATGCTGGGCAGCCCAGCACGGGTGCCAAAGAGGTTCCATCGTAATGGACTTTGAGTTGGGAAATCGAGGAGCGACAGCAATGCGGATGGCACTGTTCCAAAGCTGACTTTCTGCAGAAGAGTCACAGCTCAAGTTTTTTGCCCTGGTTCTTCGGCTGTGGGAGCAGAGGCCAACCGTTCGTGCTCTACTCCCTGGGATGCTGGGCAGCCGAGAGCGGGTGCCAAAGTGGTTCCATTGTAATGGACTTTGAGTTGGGAAATCGAGGAGCGACATCTATGCGGATGGCGCTGTTGGAAAGCTGACTTTCTGCAGAAGAGGCACAGCTCAAGTTTTTTGCCCTGGCTCTTCGCCTGTGGGAGCAGAGGCCAACTGTTCGTGCTCTACTCCGTGGGATGCTGGGCAGCCCAGCACGGGTGCCAAAGAGGTTCCATTGTAATGGACATTGAGTTGGGAAATTGAGGAGCGACAGCAATGCGGATGGCACCGTTGCAAAGCTGACTTTCTGCAGAAGAGGCACAGCTCAAGTTTTTTGCCCTGGCTCTTCGGCTGTGGGAGCAGAGGCCAACCGTTCGTGCTCTACTGCCTGGGATGCTGGGCAGCCGAGCACGGGTGCCAAAGAGGTTCCATTGTAATGGACTTTGAGTTGGGAAATGGAGGAGCGACAGCAATGCGGATGGCACCGTTGCAAAGCTGACTTTCTGCAGAAGAGGCACAGCTCAAGTTTTTTGCCCTGGCTCTTCGGCTGTGGGAGCAGAGGCCAACCGTTCGTGCTCTACTCCCTGGGATGCTGGGCAGCCGAGCACGGGTGCCAAAGAGGTTCCATTGTAATGGACTTTGAGTTGGGAAATCGAGGAGCGAGAGCAATGCGGATGGCACCATTGCAAAGCTGACTTTCTGCAGAAGAGGCACAGCTCAAGTTTTTTGCCCTGGCTCTTCGCCTGTGGGAGCAGAGGCCAACCGTTCGTACTCTACTGCCTGGGATGCTGGGCAGCCCAGCACGGGTGCCAAAGACGTTCCATTGTAATGGACTTTGAGTTGGGAAATCGAGGAGCGACAGCAATGCGGATGGCACCGTTGCGAAGCTGACTTTCTGAAGAAGAGGCACAGCTCAAATTTTTTGCCATGGCTCTTCGGCTGTGGGAGCAGAGGCCAACGGTTCGTGCTCTACTCCCTGGGATGCTGGGCAGCCCAGCACGGGTGCCAAAGAGGTTCCATCGTAATGGACTTTGAGTTGGGAAATCGAGGAGCGACAGCAATGCGGATGGCACTGTTCCAAAGCTGACTTTCTGCAGAAGAGGCACAGCTCAAGTTTTTTGCCCTGGCTCTTCGGATGTGGGAGCAGAGGCCAACCATTCGTGCTCCACTGCCTGGGATGCTGGGCAGCCGAGCACGGGTGCCAAAGACGTTCCATTGTAATGGACTTTGTGTTGGGAAATCGAGGAGCGACAGCAATGCGGATGGCACCGTTGCAAAGCTGAATTTCTGCAGAAGAGGCACAGCTCAAGTTTTTTGCCCTGCCTCTTCGGCTGTGGGAGCAGAGGCCAACCATTCGTGCTCTACTCCCTGGGATGCTGGGCAGCCGAGCACGCTTGCCAAAGAGGTTCCATTGTAATGGACTTTGAGTTGGGAAATGGAGGAGCGACAGCAATGCGGATGGCACCGTTGCAAAGCTGACTTTCTGCAGAAGAGGCACAGCTCAAGTTTTTTGCCGTGGCTCTTCGGCTGTGGGAGCAGAGGCCAACCGTTCATGCTCTACTCCGTGGGATGCTGGGCAGCCGAGCACGGGTGCCAAAGAGGTTCCATTTTAATGGAATTCGAGTTGGGAAATCGAGGAGCGACAGCAATGCGGATTGCACCGTTGCAAAGCTGACTTTCTGCAGAAGAGGCACAGCTCAAATTTTTTGCCGTGGCTCTTCGGCTCTGGGAGCAGAGGCCAACCGTTCGTGCTCTACTCCCTGGGATGCTGGGCAGCCCAGCACGGGTGCCAAAGAGGTTCCATTGTAATGGACTTTGAGTTGGGAAATCGAGGAGCGACAGCAATGCGGATGGCACCGTTGCAAAGCTGACTTTCTGCAGAAGAGGCACAGCTCCAGTTTTTTGCCCTGGCTCTTCGGCTCTGGGAGCAGAGGCCAACCGTTCGTGCTCTACTCACTGGGATGCTGGGTAGCCGAGCATGGGTGCCAAAGAGGTTCCATTGTAAGGGACTTTGAGTTGGGAAATCGAGGAGCGACAGCAATGCGGATGGCACCGTTGCAAAGCTGACTTTCTGCAAAAGAGGCACAGCTCAAATATTTTGCCCTGGCTCTTCGGCTGTGGGAGTAGAGGCCAACCGTTCGTGCTCTACTGCCTGGGATGCTGGGAAGCCGAGCACGGGTGCCAAAGAGGTTCCATTGTAATGGACTTTGAGTTGGGAAATCGAGGAGTGACAGCAATGCAGATGGCACCGTTGCGAAGCTGAATTTCTGCAGAAGAGGCACAGCTCAAATTTTTTGCCCTGGCTCTTCGGCTGTGGGAGTAGAGGCCAACCGTTCGTGCTCTACTGCCTGGGATGCTGGGAAGCCGAGCACGGGTGCCAAAGAGGTTCCATTGTATTGGACGTTGAGTTGGGAAATGGAGGAGCGACAGCAATGCGGATGGCACCGTTGCAAAGTTGACTTTCTGCAGAAGAGGCACAGCTCCAGTTTTTTGCCCTGGCTCTTCAGCTGTGGGAGCAGAGGCCAACCGTTCGTGCTCTACTCCCTGGCATGCTGGGCAGCCCAGCACGGGTGCCAAAGAGGTTCCATTGTAATGGACTTTGAGTTGGGAAATCGAGGAGCGACAGCAATGCAGATGGCACCGTTGCAAAGCTGACTTTCTGCAGAAGAGGCACAGCTCAAGTTTTTTGCCCTGGCTCTTCGGCTGTGGGAGCAGAGGCCTACCGTTCATGCTCTACTGCCTGGGATGCTGGGCAGCCGAGCACGGGTGCCAAAGAGGTTCCATTGTAAGGGACTTTGAGTTGGGAAATGGAGGAGTGACAGCAATGCGGATGGCACCGTTGCAAAGCTGACTTTCTGCAGAAGAGGCACAGCTCAAGTTTTTTGCCCTGGCTCTTCGGCTGTGGGAGCAGAGGCCAACGGTTCATGCTCTACTCCCTGGGATGCTGGGCAGCCGAGCACGGGTGCCAAAGAGGTTCCATTGTAATGGACTTTGAGTTGGGAAATGGAGGAGCGACAGCAATGCGGATGGCACCGTTGCAAAGCTGACTTTCTGCAGAAGAGACACAGCTCAAGTTTTTTGCCCTGGCTCTTCGGCTGTGGGAGCAGAGGCCAACCGTTCGTTCTCTACTCCCTGGGATGCTGGGCAGCCGGGCACGGGTGCCAAAGAGGTTCCATTGTAATGGACTTTGAGTTGGGAAATCGAGGAGCGAGAGCAATGCGGATGGCACCATTGCAAAGCTGACTTTCTGCAGAAGAGGCACAGCTCAAGTTTTTTGCCCTGGCTCTTCGGCTGTGGGAGCAGAGGCCAACCGTTCGTGCTCTACTCCCTGGGATGCTGGGCAGCCCAGCACGGGTGCCAAAGAGGTTCCATTGTAATGGACTTTGAGTTGGGAAATCGAGGAGCGACAGCAATGTGGATGGCACTGTTGCAAAGCTGACTTTCTGCAGAAGAGGCACAGCTCAAGTTTTTTGCCGTGGCTCTTCGGCTGTGGGAGCAGAGGCCAACCGTTCATGCTCTACTCCGTGGGATGCTGGGCAGCCGAGCACGGGTGCCAAAGAGGTTCCATTTTAATGGACTTTGAGTTGGGAAATCGAGGAGCGACAGCAATGCGGATTGCACCGTTGCAAAGCTGACTTTCTGCAGAAGAGGCACAGCTCACGTTTTTTGCCCTGGCTCTTCGGCTGTGGGAGCAGAGGCCAACCGTTCGTGCTCTACTCCCTGGGATGCTGGGCAGCCGAGCACGGGTGCCAAAGAGGTCCCATTGTAATGGACATTGAGTTGGGAAATTGAGGAGCGACAGCAATGCGGATGGCACCGTTGCAAAGCTGACTTTCTGCAGAAGAGGCACAGCTCAAGTTTTTTGCCCTGGCTCTTCGGCTGTGGGAGCAGAGGCCAGCCGTTCGTGCTCTACTCCCTGGGATGCTGGGCAGCCCAGCACGGGTGCCAAAGAGGTTCCATTGTAATGGACTTTGAGTTGGGAAATCGAGGAGCGAGAGCAATGCGGATGGCACCATTGCAAAGCTGACTTTCTGCAGAAGAGGCACAGCTCAAGTTTTTTGCCCTGGCTCTTCGGCTGTGGGAGCAGAGGCCAACCGTTCGTACTCTACTGCCTGGGATGCTGGGCAGCCCAGCACGGGTGCCAAAGAGGTTCCATTGTAATGGACTTTCAGTTGGGAAATCGAGGAGCGACAGCAATGCGGATGGCACTGTTCCAAAGCTGACTTTCTGCAGAAGAGGCACAGCTCAAGTTTTTTGCCCTGGCTCTTCGGATGTGGGAGCAGAGGCCAACCGTTCGTGCTCTACTCCCTGGGATGCTGGGCAGCCGAGCACGGGTGCCAAAGAGGTTCCATTGTAATGGACTTTGAGTTGGGAAATCGAGGAGCGACAGCAATGCAGATGGCACCGTTGCAAAGCTGACTTTCTGCAGAAGAGGCACAGCTCAAGTTTTTTGCCCTGGCTCTTCGGCTGTGGGAGCAGAGGCCAACCGTTCATGCTCTACTCCCTGGGATGCTGGGCAGCCGAGCACGGGTGCCAAAGAGGTTCCATTGTAAGGGACTTTGAGTTGGGAAATGGAGGAGTGACAGCAATGCGGATGGCACCGTTGCAAAGCTGACTTTCTGCAGAAGAGGCACAGCTCAAGTTTTTTGCCCTGGCTCTTCGGCTGTGGGAGCAGAGGCCAACGGTTCATGCTCTACTCCCTGGCATGCCGGGGAGCCCAGCACGGGTGCCAAAGAGGTTCCATTGTAATGGACTTTGAGTTGGGAAATGGAGGAGCGACAGCAATGCGGATGGCACCGTTGCAAAGCTGACTTTCTGCAGAAGAGGCACAGCTCAAGTTTTTTGCCCTGGCTCTTCGGCTGTGGGAGCAGAGGCCAACCTTTCGTGCTCTACTCCCTGGGATGCTGGGCAGCCGAGCACGGGTGCCAAAGAGGTTCCATTGTAATGGACTTTGAGTTGGGAAATGGAGGAGCGACAGCAATGCGGATGGCACCGTTGCAAAGCTGACTTTCTGCAGAAGAGGCACAGCTCAAGTTTTTTGCCCTGGCTCTTCGGCTGTGGGAGCAGAGGCCAACCTTTCGTGCTCTACTCCCTGGGATGCTGGGCAGCCCAGCACGGATGCCAAAGAGGTTCCATTGTAATGGACTTTGAGTTGGGAAATGGAGGAGCGACAGCAATGCGGATGGCACCGTTGCAAAGCTGACTTTCTGCAGAAGAGGCACAGCTCCAGTTTTTTGCACTGGCTCTTCGGCTGTGGGAGCAGAGGTCAACCGTTCGTGCTCTACTCCGTGGGATGCTGGGAAGCCGAGAGCGGGTGCCAAAGAGGTTCCATTGTAATGGACTTTGAGTTGGGAAATGGAGGAGCGACATCTATGCGGATGGCGCCGTTGCAAAGCTGACTTTCTGCAGAAGAGGCACAGCTCAAGTTTTTTGCCCTGGCTCTTCGGCTGTGGGAGCAGAGGCCAACCGTTCATGCTCTACTCCGTGGGATGCTGGGCAGCCGAGCACGGGTGCCAAAGAGGTTCCATTGTAATGGACTTTGAGTTGGGAAATGGAGGAGCGACAGCAATGCGGATGGCACCGTTGCAAAGCTGACTTTCTGCAGAAGAGGCACAGCTCAAATTTTTTGCCCTGGCTCTTCGCCTGTGGGAGCAGAGGCCAACCGTTCGTGCTCTACTCCCTGGGATGCTGGGCAGCCGAGCACGGGTGCCAAAGAGGTCCCATTGTAATGGACATTGAGTTGGGAAATTGAGGAGCGACAGCAATGCGGATGGCATCGTTGCAAAGCTGACTTTCTGCAGAAGAGGCACAGCTCAAGTTTTTTGCCCTGGCTCTTCGGATGTGGGAGCAGAGGCCAACCGTTCGTGCTCTACTGCCTGGGATGCTGGGCAGCCGAGCACGGGTGCCAAAGAGGTTCCATTGTAATGGACTTTGAGTTGGGAAATGGAGGAGCGACAGCAATGCGGATGGCACCGTTGCAAAGCTGACTTTCTGCAGAAGAGGCACAGCTCCAGTTTTTTGCACTGGCTCTTCGGCTGTGGGAGCAGAGGCCAACCGTTCGTGCTCTACTCCGTGGGATGCTGGGAAGCCGAGAGCGGGTGCCAAAGAGGTTCCATTGTAATGGACTTTGAGTTGGGAAATGGAGGAGCGACAGCAATGCGGATGGCACCGTTGCAAAGCTGACTTTCTGCAGAAGAGGCACAGCTCCAGTTTTTTGCACTGGCTCTTCGGCTGTGGGAGCAGAGGCCAACCGTTCATGCTCTACTCCGTGGGATGCTGGGAAGCCGAGAGCGGGTGCCAAAGAGGTTCCATTGTAATGGACTTTGAGTTGGGAAATGGAGGAGCGACAGCAATGCGGATGGCACCGTTGCAAAGCTGACTTTCTGCAGAAGAGGCACAGCTCAAGTTTTTTGCCCTGGCTCTTCGGCTCTGGGAGCAGAGGCCAACCGTTCGTTCTCTACTCCCTGGGATGCTGGGCAGCCGGGCACGGGTGCCAAAGAGGTTCCATCGTAATGGACTTTGAGTTGGGAAATCGAGGAGCGACAGCAATGCGGATGGCACCGTTGCAAAGCTGACTTTCTGCAGAAGAGGCACAGCTCAAGTTTTTTGCCCTGGCTCTTCGGCTGTGGGAGCAGAGGCCAACCGTTCGTGCTCTACTCCCTGGGATGCTGGGCAGCCGAGAGCGGGTGCCAAAGAGGTCCCATTGTAATGGACTTTGAGTTGGGAAATCGAGGAGCGACAGCAATGCGGATTGCACCGTTGCAAAGCTGACTTTCTGCAGAAGAGGCACAGCTCAAGTTTTTTGCCCTGGCTCTTCGCCTGTGGGAGCAGATGCCAACCGTTCGTGCTCTACTCCCTGGGATGCTGGGCAGCCGAGCACGGGTGCCAAAGAGGTCCCATTGTAATGGACATTGAGTTGGGAAATTGAGGAGCGACAGCAATGCGGATGGCATCGTTGCAAAGCTGACTTTCTGCAGAAGAGGCACAGCTCAAGTTTTTTGCCCTGGCTCTTCGGCTGTGGGAGCAGAGGCCAACCGTTCGTGCTCTACTGCCTGGGATGCTGGGCAGCCCAGCACGGGTGCCAAAGAGGTTCCATTGTAATGGACTTTGAGTTGGGAAATGGAGGAGCGACAGCAATGCGGATGGCACCGTTGCAAAGCTGACTTTCTGCAGAAGAGGCACAGCTCAAGTTTTTTGCCCTGGCTCTTCGGCTGTGGGAGCAGAGGCCAGCCGTTCGTGCTCTACTCCCTGGGATGCTGGGCAGCCGAGCACGGGTGCCAAAGAGGTTCCATTGTAATGGACTTTGAGTTGGGAAATCGAGGAGCGAGGGCAATGCGGATGGCACCATTGCAAAGCTGACTTTCTGCAGAAGAGGCACAGCTCAAGTTTTTTGCCCTGGCTCTTCGGCTGTGGGAGCAGAGGCCAACCGTTCGTACTCTACTGCCTGGGATGCTGGGCAGCCCAGCACGGGTGCCAAAGACGTTCCATTGTAATGGACTTTGAGTTGGGAAATCGAGGAGCGACAGCAATGCGGATGGCACCGTTGCGAAGCTGACTTTCTGCAGAAGAGGCACAGCTCAAATTTTTTGCCGTGGCTCTTCGGCTGTTGGAGCAGAGGCCAACGGTTCGTGCTCTACTCCCTGGGATGCTGGGCAGCCCAGCACGGGTGCCAAAGAGGTTCCATTGTAATGGACTTTTAGTTGGGAAATCGAGGAGCGACAGCAATGCGGATGGCACTGTTCCAAAGCTGACTTTCTGCAGAAGAGTCACAGCTCAAGTTTTTTGCCCTGGCTCTTCGGATGTGGGAGCAGAGGCCAACCATTCGTGCTCCACTGCCTGGGATGCTGGGCAGCCGAGCACGGGTGCCAAAGAGGTTCCATTGTAATGGACTTTGAGTTGGGAAATGGAGGAGCGACAGCAATGCGGATGGCACCATTGCAAAGCTGACTTTCTGCAGAAGAGGCACAGCTCAAGTTTTTTGCCCTGGCTCTTCGGCTGTGGGAGCAGAGGCCAACCATTCGTGCTCTACTCCCTGGGATGCTGGGCAGCCGAACACGGGTGCCAAAGAGGTTCCATCGTAATGGACTTTGAGATGGGAAATGGAGGAGCGACAGCAATGCGGATGGCACCGTTGCAAAGCTGACTTTCTGCAGAAGAGGCACAGCTCAAGTTTTTTGCCGTGGCTCTTCGACTGTGGGAGCAGAGGCCAACCGTTCATGCTCTACTCCCTGGGATGCTGGGCAGCCGAGCACGTGTGCCAAAGAGGTTCCATTTTAATGGAATTTGAGTTGGGAAATCGAGGAGCGACAGCAATGCGGATGGCGCTGTTGCAAAGCTGACTTTCTGCAGAAGAGGCACAGCTCAAATTTTTTGCCCTGGCTCTTCGGCTCTGGGAGCAGAGGCCAACCGTTCGTGCTCTACTCCCTGGGATGCTGGGCAGCCCAGCACGGGTGCCAAAGAGGTTCCATTGTAATGGACTTTCAGTTGGGAAATGGAGGAGCGACAGCAATGCGGATGGCACCGTTGCAAAGCTGACTTTCTGCAGAAGAGGCACAGCTCAAGTTTTTTGCCCTGGCTCTTCGGCTGTGGGAGCAGAGGCCAACCATTCGTGCTCCACTGCCTGGGATGCTGGGCAGCCGAGCACGGGTGCCAAAGAGGTTCCATTGTAATGGGCTTTGAGTTGGGAAATCGAGGAGCGAGAGCAATGCGGATGGCACCATTGCAAAGCTGACTTTCTGCAGAAGAGGCACAGCTCAAGTTTTTTGCCGTGGCTCTTCGGCTGTGGGAGCAGAGGACAACCGTTCGTACTCTACTGCCTGGGATGCTGGGCAGCCCAGCACGGGTGCCAAAGACGTTCCATTGTAATGGACTTTGAGTTGGGAAATCGAGGAGCGACAGCAATGCGGATGGCACCGTTGCGAAGCTGACTTTCTGCAGAAGAGGCACAGCTCAAATTTTTTGCCGTGGCTCTTCGGCTGTGGGAGCAGAGGCCAACGGTTCGTGCTCTACTCCCTGGGATGCTGGGCAGCCGAGCACGGGTGCCAAAGAGGTTCCATCGTAATGGACTTTGAGTTGGGAAATCGAGGAGCGACAGCAATGCGGATGGCACTGTTCCAAAGCTGACTTTCTGCAGAAGAGTCACAGCTCAAGTTTTTTGCCCTGGTTCTTCGGAAGTGGGAGCAGAGGCCAACCATTCGTGCTCCACTGCCTGGGATGCTGGGCAGCCGAGCACGGGTGCCAAAGAGGTTCCATTGTAATGGACTTTCAGTTGGGAAATCGAGGAGCGACAGCAATGCGGATGGCACCGTTGCAAAGCTGACTTTCTGCAGAAGAGGCACAGCTCCAGTTTTTTGCACTGGCTCTTCGGCTGTGGGAGCAGAGGCCAAACATTCGTGCTCTACTCCCTGGGATGCTGGGCAGCCGAACACGGGTGCCAAAGATGTTCCATCGTAATGGACTTTGAGATGGGAAATGGAGGAGCGACAGCAATGCGGATGGCACCGTTGCAAAGCTGACTTTCTGCAGAAGAGGCACAGCTCAAGTTTTTTGCCCTGGCTCTTCGGCTGTGGGAGCAGAGGCCAACCGTTCGTGCTCTAATCCCTGGGATGCTGGGCAGCCGAGCACGGGTGCCAAAGAGGTTCCATTGTAAGGGACTTTGAGTTGGGAAATCAAGGAGCGACAGCAATGCGGATGGCACCGTTGCAAAGCTGACTTTCTGCAGAAGAGGCACAGCTCAAGTTTTTTGCCCTGGCTCTTCGGCTGTGGGAGCAGAGGCCAACCGTTCGTGCTCTACTCCCTGGGATGCTGGGCAGCCCAGCACGGGTGCCGAAGAGGTTCCATTGTAATGGACTTTGAGTTGGGGAATTGAGGAGCGACAGCAATGCGGATGGCACCATTGCAAAGCTGACTTTCTGCAGAAGAGGCACAGCTCAATTTTTTTGCCCTGGGTCTTCGGCTGTGGGAGCAGAGGCCAGCCGTTCATGCTCTACTCCCTGGGATGCTGGGCAGCCAAGCACGGGTGCCAAAGAGGTTCCATTGTAAGGGACTTTGAGTTGGGAAATCGAGGAATGACAGCAATGCGGATGGCACCGTTGCAAAGTTGACTTTCTGCAGAAGAGTCACAGCTCAAGTTTTTTGCCCTGGCTCTTCGACTGTGGGAGCATAGGCCAACAGTTCGTGCTCTACTGCCTGGGATGCTGGGCAGCCCAGCACGGGTGCCAAAGAGGTTCCATTGTGATGGACTTTGAGTTGGGAAATGGAGGAGCGACAGCAATGCGGATGGCACCGTTGCAAAGCTGACTTTCTGCAGAAGAGGCACAGCTCAAGTTTTTTGCCGTGGCTCTTCGGCTGTGGGAGCAGAGGCCAACCGTTCTTGCTCTAATACCTGGGATGCTGGGCAGCCGAGCACGGGTGCCAAAGAGGTTCCATTGTAAGGGACTTTGAGTTGGGAAATCAAGGAGCGACAGCAATGGGGACGTCACCGTTGAAAAGCTGAATTTCTGTAGAAGTGGCACAGCTCAAGTTTTTTGCCCTGGCTCTTCGGCTGTGGGAGCAGAGGCCAGCCATTCGTGCTCTACTCCCTGGGATGCTGGGCAACCGAGCACGGGTGCCAAAGAGGTCCCATTGTAATGGACTTTGAGTTGGGAAATCGAGGAGCGACAGCAATGCGGATGGCACCGTTGCAAAGCTGACTTTCTACAGAAGAGGCACAGCTCAAGTTTTTTGCCCTGGCTCTTCGGCTGTGGGAGCAGAGGCCAACCGTTCGTGCTCTACTGCCTGGGATGCTGGGCAGCCGAGCACGCTTGCCAAAGATGTTCCATTTTAATGGACTTTGAGTTGGGAAATGGAGGAGCGACAGCAATGCGGATGGCACCGTTGCAAAGCTGACTTTCTGCAGAAGAGGCACAGCTCAAGTTTTTTGCCCTGGCTCTTCGGCTGTTGGAGCAGAGGCCAGCCATTCGTGCTCTACTCCCTGGGATGCTGGACAGCCAAGCAAGGGTGCCAAAGAGGTCCCATTGTAATGGACTTTGAGTTGGGAAATCGAGGAGCGACAGGAATGCGGATGGCACCGTTGCAAAGCTGACTTTCTGCAGAAGAGGCACAGCTCACGTTTTTTGCCATGGCTCTTCGGCTGTGGGAGCAGAGGCCAACCGTTCGTTCTCTATTCCCTGGGATGCTGGGCAGCCCAGCACGGGTGCCAAAGAGGTTCCATTGTAATGGACTTTGAGTTGGGAAATCGAGGAGCGACAGCAATGTGGATGGCACCGTTGCAAAGTTGACTTTATGCAGGAGAGGCCAGCTCAAGTTTTTTGCCCTGGCTCTTCGGCTCTGGGAGCAGAGGACAACGGTTCGTGCTCTACTCCCTGGGATGCTGGGCAGCCAAGCACGGGTGCCAAAGAGGTTCCATTGTAATGGACTTTGAGTTGGGAAATGGAGGAGCGACAGCAATGCGGATGTCACCGTTGCAAAGCTGACTTTCTGCAGAAGAGGCACAGCTCAAGCTTTTTGCCTGGCTCTTCGGCTGTGGGAGCAGAGGCCAGCCATTCGTGCTCTACTCCCTGGGATGCTGGGCAGCCGAGCACGGGTGCCAAAGAGGTTCCATTGTAATGGACTTTGAGTTGGGAAATGGAGGAGCGACAGCAATGCGGGTGGCACCGTTGCAAAGCTGACTTTCTGCAGAAGAGGCACAGCTCAAGTTTTTTGCCCTGGCTCTTCGGCTGTGGGAGCAGAGGCCAACCGTTCGTGCTCTACTCCCTGGGATGCTGGGCAGCCGAGCACGGGTGCCAAAGAGGTTTCATTGTAATGGACTTAGATTTGGGAAATCGAGGAGCGACAGCAATGCGGATGGCACCGTTGCAAAGCTGACTTTCTGCAGAAGAGGCACAGCTCAAGCTTTTTGCCCTGGCTCTTCGGCTGTGGGAGCAGAGGCCAGCCGTTCGTGCTCTATTCCCTAAGATTCTGGGCAGCTGAGCACGGGTGCCAAAGAGGTCCCATTGTAATGGACGTTGAGTTGGGAAATCGAGGAGCGACAGCAATGCGGATGGCATCGTTGCAAAGCTGACTTTCTGCAGAAGAGGCACAGCTCAAGTTTTTTGAAGTGGCTCTTCGGCTGTGGGAGCACAGGCCAAACATTCGTGCTCTACTCCCTCGGATGCTGGGCATCCGAGCACGCTTGCCAAAAAATTCCATTGTAATGGACTTTGAGTTGGGAAATCGAGGAATGACAGCAATGCGGATGGCACCGTTGCAAAGTTGACTTTCTGCAGAAGAGTCACAGCTCAAATTTTTTGCCCTGGCTCTTCGACTGTGGGAGCAGAGGCCAACAGTTCGTGCTCTACTCCCTGGTATGCTGGGCAGCCCAGCACGGGTGCCAAAGAGGTTCCATTTTGATGGACTTTGAGTTGGGAAATGGAGGAGCGACAGCAATGTGGATGGCACCGTTGCAAAGCTGACTTTCTGCAGAAGAGGCACAGCTCACCTTTTTTGCCCTGGCTCTTCGGTTGTGGGAGCAGAGGCCAGCCATTCGTGCTCTACTCCCTGGGATGCTGGGCAGCCGAGAACGGGTGCCAAAGAGGTTCCATTGTAAAGGACTTTGAGTTGGGAAATGGAGGAGCGACAGCAATGCGGGTGGCACCGTTGCAAAGCTGACTTTCTGCAGAAGAGGCACAGCTCAAGTTTTTTGCCCTGGCTCTTCGGCTGTGGGAGCAGAGGCCAACCGTTCGTGCTCTACTCCCTGGGATGCTGGGCAGCCGAGCACGGGTGCCAACGAGGTTCCATTGTAATGGACTTTGATTTGGGAAATCGAGGAGCGACAGCAATGCGGATGGCACCGTTGCAAAGGTGACTTTCTGCAGAAGAGGCACAGCTCAAGCTTTTTGCCCTGGCTCTTCGGCTGTGGGAGCAGAGGCCAGCCGTTCGTGCTCTATTCCCTAAGATTCTGGGCAGCTGAGCACGGGTGCCAAAGAGGTCCCATTGTAATGGACGTTGAGTTGGGAAATCTAGGAGCGACAGCAATGCGGATGGCATCGTTGCAAAGCTGACTTTCTGCAGAAGAGGCACAGCTCAAGTTTTTTGCCGTGGCTCTTCGGCTGTGGGAGCACAGGCCAAACATTCTTGCTCTACTCCCTCGGATGCTGGGCAGCCGAGCACGCTTGCCAAAAAATTCCATTGTAATGGACTTTGAGTTGGGAAATCGAGGAATGACAGCAATGCGGATGGCACCGTTGCAAAGTTGACTTTCTGCAGAAGAGTCACAGCTCAAATTTTTTGCCCTGGCTCTTCGACTGTGGGAGCAGAGGCCAACAGTTCGTGCTCTACTCCGTGGGATGCTGGGCAGCCCAGCACGGGTGCCAAAGAGGTTCCATTTTGATGGACTTTGAGTTGGGAAATGGAGGAGCGACAGCAATATGGATGGCACCGTTGCAAAGCTGACTTTCTGCAGAAGAGGCACAGCTCACGTTTTTTGCCCTGGCTCTTCGGATGTGGGAGCAGAGGCCAACCGTTCGTGCTCTAATCCCTGGGATGCTGGGCAGCCGAGCACGGGTGCCAAAGAGGTTCCATTGTAAGGGACTTTGAGTTGGGAAATGGAGGAGCGACAGCAATGCGGATGGCACCGTTGCAAAGCTGAATTTCTGCAGAAGAGGCACAGCTCAAGTTTTTTGCCCTGGCTCTTCGGCTCTGGGAGCAGAGGCCAACAGTTCGTGCTCTACTCCGTGGGATGCTGGGCAGCCCAGCACGGGTGCCAAAGAGGTTCCATTGTAATGGACTTTGAGTTGGGAAATGGAGGAGCGACAGCAATGCGGATGGCACCGTTGCAAAGCTGACTTTATGCAGGAGAGGCCAGCTCAAGTTTTTTGCCCTGGCTCTTCGGCTCTGGGAGCAGAGGACAACGGTTCATGCTCTACTCCCTGGGATGCTGGGCAGCCAAGCACGGGTGCCAAAGAGGTTCCATTGTAAGGGACATTGAGTTGGGAAATCGAGGAGCGACAGCAATGCGGATGGCACCGTTGCAAAGCTGACTTTCTACAGAAGAGGCACAGCTCAAGTTTTTTGCCCTGGCTCTTCGGCTGTGGCAGCAGAGGCCAACGGTTCGTGCTCTACTGCCTGGGATGCTGGGCAGCCGAGCACGTGTGCCAAAGAGGTTCCATTGTAAGGGACTTTGAGTTGGGAAATGGAGGAGCGACAGCAATGCGGATGGCACCGTTGCAAAGCTGAATTTCTGCAGAAGAGGCACAGCTCAAGTTTTTTGCCCTGGCTCTTCGGCTCTGGGAGCAGAGGCCAACAGTTCGTGCTCTATTCCCTGGGATGCTGGGCAGCCCAGCACGGGTGCCAAAGAGGTTCCATTGTAATGGACTTTGAGTTGGGAAATGGAGGAGCGACAGCAATGCGGATGGCACCGTTGCAAAGCTGACTTTATGCAGGAGAGGCCAGCTCAAGTTTTTTGCCCTGGCTCTTCGGCTCTGGGAGCAGAGGACAACGGTTCATGCTCTACTCCCTGGGATGCTGGGCAGCCAAGCACGGGTGCCAAAGAGGTTCCATTGTAAGGGACATTGAGTTGGGAAATCGAGGAGCGACAGCAATGCGGATGGCACCGTTGCAAAGCTGACTTTCTGCAGAAGAGGCACAGCTCAAGTTTTTTGCCCTGGCTCTTCGGCTGTGGGAGCAGAGGCCAGCCATTCGTGCTCTATTCCCTGGGATGCTGGGCAGCCCAGCACGGGTGCCAAAGAGGTTCCATTGTAATGGACTTTGAGTTGGGAAATCGAGGAGCGACAGCAATGTGGATGGCACCGTTGCAAAGCTGACTTTATGCAGGAGAGGCCAGCTCAAGTTTTTTGCCCTGGCTCTTCGGCTCTGGGAGCAGAGGACAACGGTTCATGCTCTACTCCCTGGGATGCTGGGCAGCCAAGCACGGGTGCCAAAGAGGTTGCATTTTAAGGGACTTTGAGTTGGGAAATCGAGGAGCGACAGCAATGCGGATGGCACCGTTGCAAAGCTGACTTTCTGCAGAAGAGGCACAGCTCAAATTTTTTGCCCTGGCTCTTCGGCTCTGGGAGCAGAGGCCAACCGTTCGTGCTCTACTCCCTGGGATGCTGGGCAGCCGAGCACAGGTGCCAAAGAGGTCCCATTGTAATGGACTTTGAGTTGGGAAATGGAGGAGCGACAGCAATGCGGATGGCACCGTTGCAAAGCTGACTTTCTGCAGAAGAGGCACAGGTCAACTTTTTTGCCCTGGCTCTTCGGCTCTGGGAGCAGAGGCCAGCCATTCGTGCTCTACTCCCTGGGATGCTGGATAGCCAAGCAAGGGTGCCAAAGAGGTTCCATTGTAATGGACTTTGAGTTGGGAAATCGAGGAGCGACAGCAATGTGGATGGCACCGTTGCAAAGCTGACTTTCTGCAGAAGAGGCACAGCTCAAGTTTTTTGCCCTGGCTCTTCGGCTGTGGGAGCAGAGGCCAACCGTTCGTGCTCTACTCCCTGGGATGCTGGGCAGCCCAGCACGGGTGCCAAAGAGGTTCCATTGTAAAGGACTTTGAGTTGGGAAATCGAGGAGCGACAGCAATGTGGATGACACCGTTGCAAAGCTGACTTTTTTAGAAGAGGCACAGCTCAAGCTTTTTGCCGTGGCTCTTCGGCTGTGGGAGCAGAGGCCAGCCATTCGTGCTCTATTCCCTAAGATGCTGGGCAGCCGAGCACGGGTGCCAAAGAGGTTCCATTGTAATGGACTTTGTGTTGGGAAATCGAAGAGCGACAGCAATGTGGATGGCACCGTTGCAAAGCTGACTTTTTGCAGAAGAGGTACAGCTCAAGCTTTTTTGCCCTGGCTCTTCGGCTGTGGGAGCAGAGGCCAAACATTCGTGCTCTACTCCCTGGGATGCTGGGCAGCCCAGCACGGGTGCCAAAGAGGTTCCATTGTAATGGACTTTGAGTTGGGAAATCGAGGAAAGACAGCAATGCGGATGGCACCTTTGCAAAGTTGACTTTCTGCAGAAGAGGCACAGCTCAAGTTTTTTGCCCTGGCTCTTCGGCTCTGGGAGCAGAGGCCAACCGTTCGTGCTCTACTCCCTGGGATGCTGGGCAGCCAAGCACGGGTGCCAAAGAGGTTCCATTGTAATGGACTTTGAGTTGGGAAATGGAGGAGCGACAGCAATGCGGATGTCACCGTTGCAAAGCTGACTTTCTGCAGAAGAGGCACAGCTCAAGCTTTTTGCCTGGGTCTTCGGCTGTGGGAGCAGAGGCCAGCCATTCGTGCTCTACTCCCTGGGATGCTGGGCAGCCGAGCACGGGTGCCAAAGAGGTTCCATTGTAATGGACTTTGAGTTGGGAAATGGAGGAGCGACAGCAATGCGGGTGGCACCGTTGCAAAGCTGACTTTCTGCAGAAGAGGCACAGCTCAAGTTTTTTGCCCTGGCTCTTCGGCTGTGGGAGCAGAGGCCAACCGTTCGTGCTCTACTCCCTGGGATGCTGGGCAGCCGAGCACGGGTGCCAAAGAGGTTTCATTGTAATGGACTTAGATTTGGGAAATCGAGGAGCGACAGCAATGCGGATGGCACCGTTGCAAAGCTGACTTTCTGCAGAAGAGGCACAGCTCAAGCTTTTTGCCCTGGCTCTTCGGCTGTGGGAGCAGAGGCCAGCCGTTCGTGCTCTATTCCCTAAGATTCTGGGCAGCTGAGCACGGGTGCCAAAGAGGTTCCATTGTAATGGACGTTGAGTTGGGAAATCGAGGAGCGACAGCAATGCGGATGGCATCGTTGCAAAGCTGACTTTCTGCAGAAGAGGCACAGCTCAAGTTTTTTGAAGTGGCTCTTCGGCTGTGGGAGCACAGGCCAAACATTCGTGCTCTACTCCCTCGGATGCTGGGCATCCGAGCACGCTTGCCAAAAAATTCCATTGTAATGGACTTTGAGTTGGGAAATCGAGGAATGACAGCAATGCGGATGGCACCGTTGCAAAGTTGACTTTCTGCAGAAGAGTCACAGCTCAAATTTTTTGCCCTGGCTCTTCGACTGTGGGAGCAGAGGCCAACAGTTCGTGCTCTACTCCCTGGTATGCTGGGCAGCCCAGCACGGGTGCCAAAGAGGTTCCATTTTGATGGACTTTGAGTTGGGAAATGGAGGAGCGACAGCAATGTGGATGGCACCGTTGCAAAGCTGACTTTCTGCAGAAGAGGCACAGCTCACCTTTTTTGCCCTGGCTCTTCGGTTGTGGGAGCAGAGGCCAGCCATTCGTGCTCTACTCCCTGGGATGCTGGGCAGCCGAGAACGGGTGCCAAAGAGGTTCCATTGTAAAGGACTTTGAGTTGGGAAATGGAGGAGCGACAGCAATGCGGGTGGCACCGTTGCAAAGCTGACTTTCTGCAGAAGAGGCACAGCTCAAGTTTTTTGCCCTGGCTCTTCGGCTGTGGGAGCAGAGGCCAACCGTTCGTGCTCTACTCCCTGGGATGCTGGGCAGCCGAGCACGGGTGCCAACGAGGTTCCATTGTAATGGACTTTGATTTGGGAAATCGAGGAGCGACAGCAATGCGGATGGCACCGTTGCAAAGCTGACTTTCTGCAGAAGAGGCACAGCTCAAGCTTTTTGCCCTGGCTCTTCGGCTGTGGGAGCAGAGGCCAGCCGTTCGTGCTCTATTCCCTAAGATTCTGGGCAGCTGAGCACGGGTGCCAAAGAGGTCCCATTGTAATGGACGTTGAGTTGGGAAATCTAGGAGCGACAGCAATGCGGATGGCATCGTTGCAAAGCTGACTTTCTGCAGAAGAGGCACAGCTCAAGTTTTTTGCCGTGGCTCTTCGGCTGTGGGAGCACAGGCCAAACATTCTTGCTCTACTCCCTCGGATGCTGGGCATCCGAGCACGCTTGCCAAAAAATTCCATTGTAATGGACTTTGAGTTGGGAAATCGAGGAATGACAGCAATGCGGATGGCACCGTTGCAAAGTTGACTTTCTGCAGAAGAGTCACAGCTCAAATTTTTTGCCCTGGCTCTTCGACTGTGGGAGCAGAGGCCAACAGTTCGTGCTCTACTCCGTGGGATGCTGGGCAGCCCAGCACGGGTGCCAAAGAGGTTCCATTTTGATGGACTTTGAGTTGGGAAATGGAGGAGCGACAGCAATGTGGATGGCACCGTTGCAAAGCTGACTTTCTGCAGAAGAGGCACAGCTCACGTTTTTTGCCCTGGCTCTTCGGCTGTGGGAGCAGAGGCCAACCGTTCGTGCTCTAATCCCTGGGATGCTGGGCAGCCGAGCACGGGTGCCAAAGAGGTTCCATTGTAAGGGACTTTGAGTTGGGAAATCAAGGAGCGACAGCAATGTGGATGGCACCGTTGCAAAGCTGAATTTCTGCAGAAGAGGCACAGCTCACGTTTTTTGCCGTGGCTCTTCGGCTGTGGGAGCAGAGGCCAACCGTTCGTGCTCTACTCCCTGGGATGCTGGGCAGCCGAGCACGGGTGCCAAAGAGGTCCCATTGTAATGGACTTTGAGTTGGGAAATGGAGGAGCGACAGCAATGTGGATGGCACCGTTGCAAAGCTGACTTTCTACAGAAGAGGCACAGCTCAAGTTTTTTGCCCTGGCTCTTCGGCTGTGGCAGCAGAGGCCAACGGTTCGTGCTCTACTCCCTGGGATGCTGGGCAGCCAAGCACGGGTGCCAAAGAGGTTCCATTGTAAGGGACTTTGAGTTGGGAAATGGAGGAGCGACAGCAATGCGGATGGCACCGTTGCAAAGCTGAATTTCTGCAGAAGAGGCACAGCTCAAGTTTTTTGCCCTGGCTCTTCGGCTCTGGGAGCAGAGGCCAACAGTTCGTGCTCTATTCCCTGGGATGCTGGGCAGCCCAGCACGGGTGCCAAAGAGGTTCCATTGTAATGGACTTTGAGTTGGGAAATGGAGGAGCGACAGCAATGCGGATGGCACCGTTGCAAAGCTGACTTTATGCAGGAGAGGCCAGCTCAAGTTTTTTGCCCTGGCTCTTCGGCTCTGGGAGCAGAGGACAACGGTTCATGCTCTACTCCCTGGGATGCTGGGCAGCCAAGCACGGGTGCCAAAGAGGTTCCATTGTAAGGGACATTGAGTTGGGAAATCGAGGAGCGACAGCAATGCGGATGGCACCGTTGCAAAGCTGACTTTCTGCAGAAGAGGCACAGCTCAAGTTTTTTGCCCTGGCTCTTCGGCTCTGGGAGCAGAGGCCAGCCATTCGTGCTCTATTCCCTGGGATGCTGGGCAGCCGAGCACGGGTGCCAAAGAGGTTCCATTGTAATGGACTTTGAGTTGGGAAATGGAGGAGCCACAGCAATGCGGATGGCGCTGTTGCAAAGCTGACTTTCTGCAGAAGAGGCACAGCTCAAGTTTTTTGCCCTGGCTCTTCGGC
Organism: Psittacula echo; assembly: GCF_963264785.1. Taxonomy (NCBI): domain Eukaryota; kingdom Metazoa; phylum Chordata; class Aves; order Psittaciformes; family Psittacidae; genus Psittacula; species Psittacula echo. The sequence continues at coordinate 12,294,773 of NC_137752.1, read as the reverse complement.
TGTGGGAGCAGAGTCCAACCGTTCGTGCTCTACTCCATGGGATGCTGGGCAGCCGAGCACGCTTGCCAAAGAAATTCCATTTTAATGGACTTTGAGTTGGGAAATGGAGGAGCGACAACAATGCGGATGGCACCGTTGCAAAGCTGACTTTCTGCAGAAGAGGCACAGCTCAAGTATTTTGCCCTGGCTCTTCGGCTGTGGGAGCACAGGCCAAACATTCGTGCTCTACTCCCTGGGATGCTGGGCATCCGAGCACGCTTGCCAAAGAAGTTCCATTGTAATGGACTTTGAGTTGGGAAATCGAGGAATGACAGCAATGCGGATGGCACCGTTGCAAAGTTGAATTTCTGTAGAAGAGGCACAGCTCAATTTTTTGCCCTGGCTCTTCGGCTGTGGGAGCAGAGGCCAACCGTTCGTGCTCTACTCCCTGGGATGCTGGGCAGCCAAGCACAGGTGCCAAAGAGGTTCCACTGTAAGGGACTTTGAGTTGGGAAATCGAGGAGTGACAGCAATGCGGATGGCACCGTTGCAAAGCTGACTTTCTGCAGAAGAGGCACAGCTCAAATTTTTTGCCGTGGATCTTCGGCTCTGGGAGCAGAGGCCAACCGTTCGTGATCTACTCCCTGGGATGCTGGGCAGCCGAGCACGGGTGCCAAAGATTTTCCATTTTAATGGACTTTGAGTTGGGAAATGGAGGAGCGAGAGCAATGTGGATGGAGCTGTTGCAAAGTTGACTTTCTGCAGAAGAGGCACAGCTCAAATTTTTGCCCTTGCTCTTCGGCTCTGGGAGCAGAGGCCAAACATTCGTGCTCTACTCCCTGGGATGCTGGGCAAACGAGCACGGGTGCCAAAGAGGTTCCATTGTAATGGACTTTGAGTTGGGAAATGGAGGAGCCACAGCAATGCGGATGGCGCTGTTGCAAAGCTGACTTTCTGCAGAAGAGGCACAGCTCAAGTTTTTTGCCCTGGCTCTTCGGCTGTGGGAGCAGAGGCCAACCGTTCGTGCTCTACTCCCTGGGATGCTGGGCAGCCCAGCACGGGTGCCAAAGAGGTTCCATTTTAATGGACTTTGATTTGGGAAATCGAGGAGCGACAGCAATGCGGATGGCACCGTTGCAAAGCTGACTTTCTGCAGAAGAGGCACAGCTCAAGTTTTTTGCCGTGGCTCTTCGGCTGTGGGAGCAGAGGCCAACTGTTCGTGCTCTACTCCCTGGGATGCTGGGCAGCCCAGCACGCTTGCCAAAGATGTTCCATTTTAATGGACTTTGAGTTGGGAAATGGAGGAGCGACAGCAATGCGGATGGCACCGTTGCAAAGCTGACTTTCTGCAGAAGAGGCACAGCTCAAGTTTTTTGCCGTGGCTCTTCGGCTGTGGGAGCACAGGCCAAACATTCGTGCTCTACTCCCTGGGATGCTGGGCATCCGAGCACGGGTGCCAAAGACGTTCCATTGTAATGGACTTTGAGTTGGGAAATCGAGGAATGACAGCAATGCGGATGGCACCGTTGCAAAGTTGAATTTCTGTAGAAGAGGCACAGCTCAAGTTTTTTGCCCTGGCTCTTCGGCTGTGGGAGCAGAGGCCAACCGTTCGTGCTCTACTCCCTGGGATGCTGGGCAGCCAAGCACAGGTGCCCAAGAGGTTCCACTGTAAGGGACTTTGAGTTGGGAAATGGAGGAGCGACAGCAATGCGGATGGCACTGTTGCAAAGCTGACTTTCTGCAGAAGAGGCCAGCTCAAATTTTTGCCCTGGCTCTTCGGCTCTGGGAGCAGAGGCCAACAGTTCGTGCTCTACTCCCTGGGATGCTGGGCAGCCGAGCACGGGTGCCAAAGAGTTTCCATTGTAATGGACTTTGAGTTGGGAAATGGAGGAGCGACAGCAATGTGGATGGCACCGTTGCAAAGCTGACTTTCTGCAGAAGAGGCACAGCTCAACTTTTTTGCCCTGGCTCTTCGGCTGTGGCAGCAGAGGCCAACGGTTCGTGCTCTACTCCCTGGGATGCTGGGCAGCCGAGCACGTGTGCCAAAGAGGTTCCATTGTAAGGGACTTTGAGTTGGGAAATGGAGGAGCGACAGCAATGCGGATGGCACCGTTGCAAAGCTGAATTTCTGCAGAAGAGGCACAGCTCAAGTTTTTTGCCCTGGCTCTTCGGCTCTGGGAGCAGAGGCCAACAGTTCGTGCTCTATTCCCTGGGATGCTGGGCAGCCCAGCACGGGTGCCAAAGAGGTTCCATTGTAATGGACTTTGAGTTGGGAAATGGAGGAGCGACAGCAATGCGGATGGCACCGTTGCAAAGCTGACTTTATGCAGGAGAGGCCAGCTCAAGTTTTTTGCCCTGGCTCTTCGGCTGTGGGAGCAGAGGACAACGGTTCATGCTCTACTCCCTGGGATGCTGGGCAGCCAAGCACGGGTGCCAAAGAGGTTCCATTGTAAGGGACATTGAGTTGGGAAATCGAGGAGCGACAGCAATGCGGATGGCACCGTTGCAAAGCTGACTTTCTGCAGAAGAGGCACAGCTCAAGTTTTTTAACCTGGCTCTTCGGCTGTGGGAGCAGAGGCCAGCCATTCGTGCTCTATTCCCTGGGATGCTGGGCAGCCGAGCACGGGTGCCAAAGAGGTTCCATTGTAATGGACTTTGAGTTGGGAAATGGAGGAGCCACAGCAATGCGGATGGCGCTGTTGCAAAGCTGACTTTCTGCAGAAGAGGCACAGCTCAAGTTTTTTGCCCTGGCTCTTCGGCTGTGGGAGCAGAGGCCAACCGTTCGTGCTCTATTCCCTGGGATGCTGGGCAGCCCAGCACGGGTGCCAAAGAGGTTCCATTGTAATGGACTTTGAGTTGGGGAATCGAGGAGCGACAGCAATGCGGATGGCACCGTTGCAAAGCTGACTTTCTGCAGAAGAGGCACAGATCAAGTTTTTTGCCCTGGCTCTTCGGCTGTGGGAGCAGAGGCCAACCGTTCGTGCTCTACTCCCTGGGATGCTGGGCAGCCGAGCACGGGTGCCAAAGAGGTTCCATTGTAAGGGACTTTGAGTTGGGAAATCGAGGGGTGACAGCAATGCGGATGGCACCGTTGCAAAGCTGACTTTCTGCAGAAGAGGCACAGCTCAAGTTTTTTGCCCTGGCTCTTCGGCTGTGGGAGCAGAGGCCAGCCATTCGTGCTTTATTCCCTAGGATGCTGGGCAGCCGAGCACGGGTGCCGAAGAGGTCCCATTGTAATGGACTTTGAGTTGGGAAATGGAGGAGCGACAGCAATGTGGATGGCGCTGTTGCAAAGCTGACTTTCTGCAGAAGAGACACAGCTCAAGTTTTTTGCCCTGGCTCTTCGGCTGTGGGAGCAGAGGCCAACCGTTCATGCTCTACTCCCTGGGATGCTGGGCAGCCGAGCACGCTTGCCAAAGAAATTCCATTTTAATGGACTTTGAGTTGGGAAATGGAGGAGCGACAACAATGCGGATGGCACCGTTGCAAAGCTGACTTTCTGCAGAAGAGGCACAGCTCAAGTATTTTGCCCTGGCTCTTCGGCTGTGGGAGCACAGGCCAAACATTCGTGCTCTACTCCCTGGGATGCTGGGCATCCGAGCACGCTTGCCAAAGAAGTTCCATTGTAATGGACTTTGAGTTGGGAAATCGAGGAATGACAGCAATGCGGATGGCACCGTTGCAAAGTTGAATTTCTGTAGAAGAGGCACAGCTCAATTTTTTGCCCTGGCTCTTCGGCTGTGGGAGCAGAGGCCAACCGTTCGTGCTCTACTCCCTGGGATGCTGGGCAGCCAAGCACAGGTGCCAAAGAGGTTCCACTGTAAGGGACTTTGAGTTGGGAAATCGAGGAGTGACAGCAATGCGGATGGCACCGTTGCAAAGCTGACTTTCTGCAGAAGAGGCACAGCTCAAATTTTTTGCCGTGGATCTTCGGCTCTGGGAGCAGAGGCCAACCGTTCGTGATCTACTCCCTGGGATGCTGGGCAGCCGAGCACGGGTGCCAAAGAGGTTCCATTGTAATGGACTTTGAGTTGGGAAATGGAGGAGCGAGAGCAATGTGGATGGAGCTGTTGCAAAGTTGACTTTCTGCAGAAGAGGCACAGCTCAAATTTTTGCCCTTGCTCTTCGGCTCTGGGAGCAGAGGCCAAACATTCGTGCTCTACTCCCTGGGATGCTGGGCAGCTGAGCACGGGTGCCAAAGAGGTTCCATTGTAATGGACTTTGAGTTGGGAAATGGAGGAGCGACAGCAATGCGGATGGCGCTGTTGCAAAGCTGACTTTCTGCAGAAGAGGCACAGCTCAAGTTTTTTGCCCTGGCTCTTCGGCTGTGGGAGCAGAGGCCAACCGTTCGTGCTCTACTCCCTGGGATGCTGGGCAGCCCAGCACGGGTGCCAAAGAGGTTCCATTGTAATGGACTTTGATTTGGGAAATCGAGGAGCGACAGCAATGCGGATGGCACCGTTGCAAAGCTGACTTTCTGCAGAAGAGGCACAGCTCAAGTTTTTTGCCGTGGCTCTTCGGCTGTGGGAGCAGAGGCCAACTGTTCGTGCTCTACTCCCTGGGATGCTGGGCAGCCCAGCACGCTTGCCAAAGATGTTCCATTTTAATGGACTTTGAGTTGGGAAATGGAGGAGCGACAGCAATGCGGATGGCACCGTTGCAAAGCTGACTTTCTGCAGAAGAGGCACAGCTCAAGTTTTTTGCCGTGGCTCTTCGGCTGTGGGAGCACAGGCCAAACATTCGTGCTCTACTCCCTGGGATGCTGGGCATCCGAGCACGGGTGCCAAAGACGTTCCATTGTAATGGACTTTGAGTTGGGAAATCGAGGAATGACAGCAATGCGGATGGCACCGTTGCAAAGTTGAATTTCTGTAGAAGAGGCACAGCTCAAGTTTTTTGCCCTGGCTCTTCGGCTGTGGGAGCAGAGGCCAACCGTTCGTGCTCTACTCCCTGGGATGCTGGGCAGCCAAGCACAGGTGCCCAAGAGGTTCCACTGTAAGGGACTTTGAGTTGGGAAATGGAGGAGCGACAGCAATGCGGATGGCACTGTTGCAAAGCTGACTTTCTGCAGAAGAGGCCAGCTCAAATTTTTGCCCTGGCTCTTCGGCTCTGGGAGCAGAGGCCAACAGTTCGTGCTCTACTCCCTGGGATGCTGGGCAGCCGAGCATGGGTGCCAAAGAGTTTCCATTGTAATGGACTTTGAGTTGGGAAATGGAGGAGCGACAGCAATGTGGATGGCACCGTTGCAAAGCTGACTTTCTGCAGAAGAGGTACAGCTCAACTTTTTTGCCCTGGCTCTTCGGCTCTGGGAGCAGAGGCCAGCCATTCGTGCTCTACTCCCTGGGATGCTGGACAGCCAAGCAAGGGTGCCTAAGAGGTGCCATTGTAATGGACTTTGAGTTGGGAAATGGAGGAGCGACAGCAATGCGGATGGCACCGTTGCAAAGCTGACTTTCTGCAGAAGAGGCACAGCTCAAGTTTTTTGCCCTGGCTCTTCGGCTGCGGCAGCAGAGGCCAACCGTTCGTGCTCTACTCCCTGGGATGCTGGGCAGCCGAGAACGGGTGCCAAAGAGGTTCCATTGTAAAGGACTTTGAGTTGGGAAATGGAGGAGCGACAGCAATGCGGATGACACCGTTGCAAAGCTGACTTTCTGCAGAAGAGGCACAGCTCAAGCTTTTTGCCCTGGCTCTTCGGCTGTGGGAGCAGAGGCCAGCCATTCGTGCTCTATTCCCTAAGATGCTGGGCATCCGAGCACGCTTGCCAAAGAGGTTCCATTGTAATGGACTTTGAGTTGGGAAATCGAGGAATGACAGAAATGCGGATGGCACCGTTGCAAAGCTGACTTTCAGCAGAAGAGGCACAGCTCAAGTTTTTTGCCCTGGCTCTTCGGCTGTGGGAGCAGAGGCCAACCGTTCGTGCTCTACTCCCTGGGATGCTGGGCAGCCCAGCACGGGTGCCAAAGAGATTGCATTGTAATGGAATTTGAGTTGGGAAATCGAGGAACCTCAGCGATGCAGTTGGTACCGTTGCAAAGCTGACTTTCTGCAGAAGAGTCACAGCTCACGTTTTTTGCCCTGGCTCATCGGCTGTGGGAGCAGAGGCCAAATGTTCATGCTCTACTCCCTGGGATGCTGGGCAGCCCAGCACGGGTGCCAAAGAGATTCCATTGTAATGGAATTTGAGTTGGGAAATCGAGGATCCTCAGCAATGCGGATGGCACCGTTGCAAAGCTGACTTTCTGCAGAAGAGGCACAGCTCAAGCTTTTTGCCCTGGCTCTTCGGCTGTAGGAGCAGAGACCAACCGTTCGTGCTCTACTCCCTGGGATGCTGGGCAGCCCAGCACGGGTGCCAAAGAGATTGCATTGTAATGGAATTTGAGTTGGGAAATCGAGGAACCTCAGCGATGCAGTTGGCACCGTTGCAAAGCTGACTTTCTGCAGAAGAGGCACAGCTCACGTTTTTTGCCCTGGCTCATCGGCTGTGGGAGCAGAGGCCAAATGTTCATGCTCTACTCCCTGGGATGCTGGGCAGCCCAGCACGGGTGTCAAAGAGATTCCATTGTAATGGAATTTGAGTTGGGAAATGGAGGAGCGAGAGCAATGTGGATGGAGCTGTTGCAAAGTTGACTTTCTGCAGAAGAGGCACAGCTCAAATTTTTGCCCTTGCTCTTAGGCTCTGGGAGCAGAGGCCAACCGTTCGTGCTCTACTCCCTGGGATGCTGGGCAAACGAGCACGGGTGCCAAAGAGGTTCCATTGTAATGGACTTTGAGTTGGGAAATGGAGGAGCGACAGCAATGCGGATGGCGCTGTTGCAAAGCTGACTTTCAGCAGAAGAGGCACAGCTCAAGTTTTTTGCCCTGGCTCTTCGGCTGTGGGAGCAGAGGCCAACCGTTCGTGCTCTACTCCCTGGGATGCTGGGCATCCGAGCACGGGTGCCAAAGAAATTCCATTGTAATGGACTTTGAGTTGGGAAATCGAGGAGTGACAGCAATGCGGATGGCACCGTTGCAAAGCTGACTTTCTGCAGAAGAGGCACAGCTCAAATTTTTTGCCGTGGATCTTCGGCTGTGGGAGCAGAGGACAACAGTTCGTGCTCTACTCCCTGGGATGCTGGGCAGCCGTGCATGGGTGCCAAAGAGGTTCCATTGTAATGGACTTTGAGTTGGGAAATGGAGGAGCGACAGCAATGCGGATTGCACCGTTGCAAAGCTGACTTTCTGCAGAAGAGGCACAGCTCAAGTTTTTTGCCGTGGCTCTTCGGCTGCGGCAGCAGAGGCCAACCGTTCGTGCTCTACTCCCTGGAATGCTGGGCAGCCGAGAACGGGTGCCAAAGAGGTTCCATTGTAAAGGACTTTGAGTTGGGAAATCGAGGAGCGACAGCAATGCGGATGACACCGTTGCAAAGCTGACTTTCTGCAGAAGAGGCACAGCTCAAGTTTTTTGCCCTGGATCTTCGGCTGTGGGAGCAGAGGCCAGCCATTCGTGCTCTATTCCCTAAGATGCTGGGCAGCCGAGCACGGGTGCCAAAGAGGTTCCATTGTAATGGACTTTGTGTTGGGAAATCGAGGAGCGACAGCAATGTGGATGGCACCGTTGCAAAGCTGACTTTTTGCAGAAGAGGTACAGCTCAAGTTTTTTGCCCTGGCTCTTCGGCTGTGGGAGCAGAGGCCAAACATTCGTGCTCTACTCCCTGGGATGCTGGGCAGCCGAGCACGGGTGCCAAAGAGGTTCCATTGTAATGGACTTTGAGTTGGGAAATCGAGGAAAGACAGCAATGCGGATGGCACCGTTGCAAAGCTGACTTTCTGCAGAAGAGGCACAGCTCAAGTTTTTTGCCCTGGCTCTTCGGCTGTGGGAGCAGAGGCCAACCGTTCGTGCTCTACTCCCTGGGATGCTGGACAGACGAGCACGGGTGCCAAAGAGGGTCCATTGTAATGGACTTTGAGTTGGGAAATGGAGGAGCGACAGCAATGCGGATGGCACCGTTGCAAAGCTGACTTTCTGCAGAAGAGGCCAGCTCAGATTTTTGCCCTGGCTCTTCGACTGTGGGAGCAGAGGCCAACAGTTCGTGCTCTACTCCCTGGGATGCTGGGCAGCCCAGCACGGGTGCCAAAGACGTTCCATTGCAGTGGACTTTCAGTTGGGAAATCGAGGAGCGACAGCAATGCGGATGGCACCGTTGCAAAGCTGACTTTCTGCAGAAGAGGCACAGCTCAAGCTTTTTGCCCTGGCTCTTCGGCTGTGGCAGCAGAGGCCAGCCATTCGTGCTCTATTCCCTAAGATGCTGGGCAGCCCAGCACGGGTGCCAAAGAGGTTCCATTGTAATGGACTTTGATTTGGGAAATCGAGGAGCGACAGCAATGCGGATGGCACCGTTGCAAAGCTGACTTTCTGCAGAAGAGGCAGAGCTCAAGTTTTTTGCCGTGGCTCTTCGGCTGTGGGAGCAGAGGCCAACCGTTCGTGCTCTACTCCCTGGGATGCTGGGCAGCCGAGCACGCTTGCCAAAGATGTTCCATTTTAATGGACTTTGAGTTGGGAAATGGAGGAGCGACAGCAATGCGGATGGCACCGTTGCAAAGTTGAATTTCTGTAGAAGAGGCACAGCTCAAGTTTTTTGCCCTGGCTCTTCGGCTGTGGGAGCAGAGGCCAACCGTTCGTGCTCTACTCCCTGGGATGCTGGGCAACCAAGCACAGGTGCCAAAGAGGTTCCACTGTAAGGGAATTTGAGTTGGGAAATCGAGGAGTGACAGCAATGCGGATGGCACCGTTGCAAAGCTGACTTTCTGCAGAAGAGGCACAGCTCAAATTTTTTGCCGTGGATCTTCGGATCTGGGAGCAGAGGCCAACCGTTCGTGATCTACTCCCTGGGATGCTGGACAGACGAGCACGGGTGCCAAAGAGGTTCCATTGTAAAGGACTTTGAGTTGGGAAATGGAGGAGCGACAGCAATGCGGATGGCACCGTTGCAAAGCTGACTTTCTGCAGAAGAGGCAGAGCTCAAGTTTTTTGCCCTGGCTCTTCGGCTGTGGGAGCAGAGGCCAGCCATTCGTGCTCTATTCCCTAAGATGATGGGCAGCCCAGCACGGGTGCCAAAGATGTTTCATTGTAATGGACTTTGAGTTGGGAAATCGAGGAGCGACAGCAATGTGGATGGCACCGTTGCAAAGCTGACTTTCTGCAGAAGAGGCACAGCTCAAGTTTTTTGCCCTGGCTCTTCGGCTGTGGGAGCAGAGGCCAACCGTTCGTGCTCTACTTCCTGGGATGCTGGGCAGCCAAGCACGGGTGCCAAAGAGGTTCCATTATAATCGACTTTGAGTTGGGAAATCGAGGAACGACAGCAATGCGGATGGCACCGTTGCAAAGCTGACTTTCTGCAGAAGAGGCACAGCTCAACTTTTTTGCCCTGGCTCTTCGGCTGTGGGAGCAGAGGCCAATGGTTCGTGCTCTACTCCCTGGGATGCTGGGCAGCCCAGCACGGGTGCCAAAGATTTTCCATTGAAAGGGACTTTGAGTTGGGAAATGGAGGAGCGACAGCAATGCGGATGGCACCGTTGCAAAGCTGACTTTCTGCAGAAGAGGCACAGCTCAAGTTTTTTGCCCTGGCTCTTCGGCTGTGGGAGCAGAGGCCAACCGTTCGTGCTCTACTCCCTGGGATGCTGAGCAGCCGAGAACGCTTGCCAAAGAGGTTCCATTGTAATGGACTTTGAGTAGGGAAATGGAGGAGCGACAGCAATGCGGATGGCACCGTTGCAAAGCTGACTTTCTACAGAAGAGGTACAGCTCAAGTTTTTTGAACTGGCTCTTCGGCTGTGGGAGCAGAGGCCAGCCATTCATGCTCTACTCCCTGGGATGCTGGGCAGCCCAGCACGGGTGCCAAAGAGGTTCCATTGTAATGGACTTTGAGTTGGGAAATGGAGGAGCGACAGCAATGCGGATGGCACCGTTGCAAAGCTGACTTTCTGCAGAAGAGGCACAGCTCACGTTTTTTGCCCTGGATCTTCAGCTGTAGGAGCAGAGGACAGCCATTCTTGCTCTACTCCCTGGGATGCTGGGCAGCCCAGCACGGGTGCCAAAGAACTTCCAATGTAAGGGACTTTGAGTTGGGAAATCGAGGAGCGACAGCAATGCGGATGGCGCTGTTGCAAAGCTGAATTTCTGCAGAAGAGGCACAGCTCAACTTTTTTGCCCTGGCTCTTCGGCTGTGGGAGCAGAGGCCAACCGTTCGTGCTCTACTCCCTGGGATGCAGGGCAGCCCAGCACGGGTGCCAAAGAGGTTCCATTGTAATGGACTTTCAGTTGGGAAATGGAGGAGCAACAGCAATGCGGATGGCACCGTTGCAAAGCTGACTTTCTGCAGAAGAGGCACAGCTCAAGTTTTTTGCCCTGGCTCTTCGGCTGTGGGAGCAGAGGCCAACCGTTCGTGCTCTACTGCCTGGGATGCTGGGCAGCCCAGCACGGGTGCCAAAGAGGTTCCATTGTAATGGACTTTGAGTTGGGAAATGGAGGAGCGACAGCAATGCGGATGGCGCTGTTGCAAAGCTGACTTTCTGCAGAAGAGGCAGAGCTCAAGTTTTTTGCCCTGGCTCTTCGGCTGTGGGAGCAGAGGCCAACCGTTCGTGCTCTACTCCCTGGGATGCTGGGCAGCCGAGCACGGGTGCCAAAGAGGTTCCATTGTAATGGACTTTGAGTTGGGAAATCGAGGAGCGACAGCAATGCGGATGGCACCGTTGCAAAACTGACTTTCTGCAGAAGAGGCACAGCTCAAGTTTTTTGCCCTGGCTCTTCGGCTGTGGGAGCAGAGGCCAACCGTTCGTGCTATACTCCCTGGGATGCTGGGCAGCCGAGCACGGGTGCCAAAGAGGTTCCATTGTAAGGGACTTTGAGTTGGGAAGTCGAGAAGCGACAGCAATGCGGATGGCTCCGTTGCAAAGCTGACTTTCTGCAGAAGAGGCACAGCTCAAGTTTTTTGTCGTGGCTCTTCGGGTCTGGGAGCAGAGGCCAACCGTTCATGCTCTACTCCCTGGGATGCTGGGCAGCCGAGCACGGGTGCCAACGTGGTTCCATTGTTATAGACTTTAAATTGGGAAATGGAGGAGCGACAGCAATGCGGATGGCACCGTTGCAAAGCTGACTTTCTGCAGAAGAGGCACAGCTCAAGTTTTTTGCCCTGGCTCTTCGGCTGTGGGAGCAGAGGCCAACCGTTCGTGCTCTACTCCCTGGGATGCTGGGCAGCCCAGCACGGGTGCCAAAGAGGTTCCATTGTAATGGACTTTGAGTTGGGAAATCGAGGAGCGACAGCAATGCGGATGGCACCGTTGCAAAGCTGACTTTCTGCAGAAGAGGCACAGCTCAAGTTTTCTGCCCTGGCTCTTCGGCTGTGGGAGCAGAGGACAACCGTTTGTGCTCTACTCCCTGGGATGCTGGGCAGCCGAGCACGGGTGCCAAAGAGGTTCCATTGTAACGGACTTTGAGTTGGGAAATGGAGGAGCGACAGCAATGCGGATGGCACCGTTGCAAAGCTGACTTTCTGCAGAAGAGGCACAGCTCAACTTTTTTGCCCTGGCTCTTCGGCTGTGGGAGCAGAGGCCAACCGTTCTTGCTCTACAACCTGGGATGCAGGGCAGCCCAGCACGGGTGCCAAAGAGGTTCCATTGTAATGGACTTTGAGTTGGGAAATCGAGGAGCGACAGCAATGCGGAAGGCACCGTTGCAAAGCTGACTTTCTGCAGAAGAGGCACAGCTCAAGTTTTTTGAACTGGCTCTTCGGCTGTGGGAGCAGAGGCCAACCGTTCGTGCTCTACTCCCTGGGATGCTGGGCAGCCCAGCACGGGTGCCAAAGAGGTTCCATTGTAATGGACTTTGAGTTGGGAAATAGAGGAGCGACAGCAATGTGCATGGCACCGTTGCAAAGCTGACTTTCTGCAGAAGAGGCACAGCTCAAGTTTTTTGCCCTGGCTCTTCGGCTGTGAGAGAACAGGCCAAACATTCGTGCTCTACTCCCTGGGATGCTGGGAAGCCGAGCACGGGTGCCAAAGAGGTTCCATTATAATCGACTTTGAGTTGGGAAATCGAGGAACGACAGCAATGCGGATGGCACCGTTGCAAAACTGACTTTCTGCAGAAGAGGCACAGCTCAAGTTTTTTGCCGTGGCTCTTCGTCTGTGGGAGCAGAGGCCAACCGTTCGTGCTCTACTCCCTGGGATGCTGGGCAGCCGAGCACGGGTGCCAAAGAGGTTCCATTGCAAGGGACTTTGAGTTGGGAAGTCGAGAAGCAACAGCGATGCGGATGGCTCCGTTGCAAAGCTGACTTTCTGCAGAAGAGGCACAGCTCAAGTTTTTTGCCGTGGCTCTTCGGGTCTGGGAGCAGAGGCCAACCGTTCATGCTCTACTCCCTGGGATGCTGGGCAGCCGAGCACGGGTGCCAACGTGGTTCCATTGTTATAGACTTTAAATTGGGAAATGGAGGAGCGACAGCAATGCGGATGGCACCGTTGCAAAGCTGACTTTCTGCAGAAGAGGCACAGCTCAAGTTTTTTGCCCTGGCTCTTCGGCTGTGGGAGCAGAGGCCAACCGTTCGTGCTCTACTCCCTGGGATGCTGGGAAGCCGAGCACGGGTGCCAAAGAGGTTCCATTGTAATGGACTTTGAGTTGGGAAATGGAGGAGCGACAGCAATGCGGATGGCACCGTTGCAAAGCTGACTTTCTGCAGAAGAGGCACAGCTCAAGTTTTTTGCCCTGGCTCTTCGGCTGTGGGAGCAGAGGCCACCCATTCATGCTCTACTCCCTGGGATGCTGTGCAGCGCAGCACGGGTGCCAAAGAGGTTCCATTGTAATGGACTTTGAGTTGGGAAATCGAGGAGCAACAGCAATGCGGATGGCACCGTTGCAAAGCTGAATTTCTGCAGAAGAGGCACAGCTCAAGTTTTTTGCCCTGGCTCTTCGGCTGTGAGAGCAGAGGCCAACCGTTCATGCTCTACCACCTGGGATGCTGGGCAGCCGAGCACGGGTGCCAAAGAGGTTCCATTGTAATGGACTTTGAGTTGGGAAATGGAGGAGCGACAGCAATGCGGATGGCACCGTTGCAAAGCTGACTTTCTGCAGAAGAGGCACAGCTCAAGTTTTTTGCCGTGGCTCTTCGGCTGTGGGAGCAGAGGCCAACCGTTCGTGCTCTACTGCCTGGGATGCTGGGCAGCCCAGCACGGGTGCCAAAGAGGTTCCATTGTAAGGGACTTTGAGTTGGGAAATCGAGGAGCGACAGCAATGCGGATGGCACCGTTGCAAAGCTGACTTTCTGCAGAAGAGGCACAGCTCAAGTTTTTTGAACTGGCTCTTCGGCTGTGGGAGCAGAGGCCAATGGTTCGTGCTCTACTCCCTGGGATGCTGGGCAGCCGAGCACGGGTGCCAAAGAGGTTCCATTGAAAGGGACTTTGAGTTGGGAAATGGAGGAGCGACAGCAATGCGGATGGCACCGTTGCAAAGCTGACTTTCTGCAGAAGAGGCACAGCTCAAGTTTTTTGCCCTGGCTCATCGGCTGTGGGAGCAGAGGCCAACCGTTCGTGCTCTACTCCCTGGGATGCTGAGCAGCCGAGAACGCTTGCCAAAGAGGTTCCATTGTAATGGACTTTGAGTAGGGAAATGGAGGAGCGACAGCAATGCGGATGGCACCGTTGCAAAGCTGACTTTCTGCAGAAGAGGTACAGCTCAAGTTTTTTGAACTGGCTCTTCGGCTGTGGGAGCAGAGGCCAGCCATTAATGCTCTACTCCCTGGGATGCTGGGCAGCCCAGCACGGGTGCCAAAGAGGTTCCATTGTAATGGACTTTGAGTTGGGAAATGGAGGAGCGACAGCAATGCGGATGGCACCGTTGCAAAGCTGACTTTCTGCAGAAGAGGCACAGCTCAAGTTTTTTGCCCTGGCTCTTCGGCTGTGGGAGCAGAGGCCAGCCATTCGTGCTGTATTCCCTGGGATGCTGGGCAGCCCAGCACGGGTGCCGAAGAGGTCCCATTGTAATGGACTTTGAGTTGGGAAATGGAGGAGCGACAGCAATGTGGATGGCGCTGTTGCAAAGCTGACTTTCTGCAGAAGAGGCACAGCTCAAGTTTTTTGCCCTGGCTCTTCGGCTGTGGGAGCAGAGGCCAACTGTTCGTGCTCTACTCCCTGGGATGCTGGGCAGCCGAGCACGCTTGCCAAAGAAATTCCATTTTAATGGACTTTGAGTTGGGAAATGGAGGAGCGACAACAATGCGGATGGCACCGTTGCAAAGCTGACTTTCTGCAGAAGAGGCACAGCTCAAGTATTTTGTCCTGACTCTTCGGCTGTGGGAGCACAGGCCAAACATTCGTGCTCTACTCCCTGGGATGCTGGGCATCCGAGCACGCTTGCCAAAGAAGTTCCATTGTAATGGACTTTGAGTTGGGAAATCGAGGAATGACAGCAATGCGGATGGCACCGTTGCAAAGCTGACTTTCTGCAGAAGAGGCACAGCTCAAGCTTTTTGCCCTGGCTCTTCGGCTGTGGGAGCAGAGGCCAACCGTTCGTGCTCTACTCCCTGGGATGCTGGGCAGCCAAGCACAGGTGCCAAAGAGGTTCCACTGTAAGGGACTTTGAGTTGGGAAATCGAGGAGTGACAGCAATGCGGATGGCACCGTTGAAAGCTGACTTTCTGCAGAAGAGGCACAGCTCAAATTTTTTGCCGTGGATCTTCGGCTCTGGGAGCAGAGGCCAACCGTTCGTGATCTACTCCCTGGGATGCTGGGCAGCCGAGCACGGGTGCCAAAGATTTTCCATTTTAATGGACTTTGAGTTGGGAAATGGAGGAGCGAGAGCAATGTGGATGGAGCTGTTGCAAAGTTGACTTTCTGCAGAAGAGGCACAGCTCAAATTTTTGCCCTTGCTCTTCGGCTCTGGGAGCAGAGGCCAAACATTCGTGCTCTACTCCCTGGGATGCTGGGCAAACGAGCACGAGTGCCAAAGAGGTTCCATTGTAATGGACTTTGAGTTGGGAAATGGAGGAGCGACAGCAATGCGGATGGCACCGTTGCAAAACTGACTTTCTGCAGAAGAGGCAGAGCTCAAGTTTTTTGCCCTGGCTCTTCGACTGTGGGAGCAGAGGCCAACCTTTCGTGCTCTACTCCCTGGGATGCTGGGCAGCCCAGCACGGGTGCCAAAGAGTTTCCATTGTAATGGACTTTGAGTTGGGAAATGGAGGAGCGACAGCAATGCGGATGGCACCGTTGCAAAGCTGACTTTCAGCAGAAGAGGCACAGCTCAAGTTTTTTGCCATGGCTCTTCGGCTGTGGGAGCAGAGGCCAATGCTTCGTGCTCTACTCCCTGGGATGCTGGGCAGCCCAGCACGGGTGCCAAAGAGGTTCCATTGTAAGGGACTTTGAGTTGGGAAATCGAGGAGCGACAGCAATGCGGATGGCACCGTTGCAAAGCTGACTTTCTGCAGAAGAGGCACAGCTCAAGTTTTTTGAACTGGTTCTTCGGCTGTGGGAGCAGAGGCCAACCGTTCGTGCTCTACTCCCTGGGATGCTGGGCAGCCCAGCACGGGTGCCAAAGAGGTTCCATTGTAATGGACTTTGATTTGGGAAATCGAGGAGCGACAGCAATGCGGATGGCACCGTTGCAAAGCTGACTTTCTGCAGAAGAGGCACAGCTCAAGTTTTTTGCCGTGGCTCTTCGGCTGTGGGAGCAGAGGCCAACCGTTCGTGCTCTACTCCCTGGGATGCTGGGCAGCCGAGCACGCTTGCCAAAGATGTTCCATTTTAATGGACTTTGAGTTGGGAAATGGAGGAGCGACAGCAATGCGGATGGCACCGTTGCAAAGCTGACTTTCTGCAGAAGAGGCACAGCTCAAGTTTTTTGCCGTGGCTCTTCGGCTGTGGGAGCAGAGGCCAAACATTCGTGCTCTACTCCCTGGGATGCTGGGCATCCGAGCACGGGTGCCAAAGAAGTTCCATTGTAATGGACTTTGAGTTGGGAAATCGAGGAATGACAGCAATGCGGATGGCACCGTTGCAAAGTTGAATTTCTGTAGAAGAGGCACAGCTCAAGTTTTTTGCCCTGGCTCTTCGGCTGTGGGAGCAGAGGCCAATCGTTCGTGCTCTACTCCCTGGGATGCTGGGCAGCCAAGCACAGGTGCCCAAGAGGTTCCACTGTAAGGGACTTTGAGTTGGGAAATGGAGGAGCGACAGCAATGCGGATGGCACTGTTGCAAAGCTGACTTTCTGCAGAAGAGGCCAGCTCAAATTTTTGCCCTGGCTCTTCGGCTGTGGGAGCAGAGGCCAACAGTTCGTGCTCTACTCCCTGGGATGCTGGGCAGCCGAGCATGGGTGCCAAAGATGTTCCATTGTAATGGACTTTGAGTTGGGAAATGGAGGAGCGACAGCAATGCGGATGGCACCGTTGCAAAGCTGACTTTCTGCAGAAGAGGCACAGCTCAAGTTTTTTGAACTGGTTCTTCGGCTGTGGGAGCAGAGGCCAACCGTTCGTGCTCTACTCTCTGGGATGCTGGGCAGCCGGGAACGGGTGCCAAAGACGTTCCATTGTAATGGACTTTGAGTTGGGAAATCGAGGAGCGACAGCAATGCGAATGGCACCGTTGCAAAGCTGACTTTCTGCAGGAGAGGAAAGCTCAAGTTTTTTGCCCTGGCTCTTGGGCTCTGGGAGCAGAGGCCAACCGTTCGTGCTCTACTCCCTGGCATGCTGGGCAGCCCAGCACGGGTGCCAAAGAGGTTCCATTGTAAGGGACTTTGAGTTGGGAAATGGAGGAGCGACAGCAATGCGAATGGCACCGTTGCAAAGCTGACTTTCTGCAGAAGAGGCACAGCTCAAGTTTTTTGCCCTGGCTCTTCGGCTGTGGGAGCAGAGGCCAACCGTTCGTGCTCTACTCCCTGGGATGCAGGGCAGCCCAGCACGGGTGCCAAAGAGGTTCCATTGTAATGGACTTTGAGTTGGGAAATGGAGGAGCGACAGCAATGCGGATGGCACCGTTGCAAAGCTGACTTTCTGCAGAAGAGGCACAGCTCAAGTTTTTTGCCCTGGCTCTTCGGCTGTGGGAGCAGAGGCCAACCGTTCGTGCTCTACTCCCGGGGATGCTGGGCAGCCGAGCACGCTTGCCAAAGAGGTTCCATTGTAATGGACTTTGAGTTGGGAAATCGAGGAGCAACAGCAATGCGGATGGCACCGTTGCAAAGCTGACTTTCTGCAGAAGAGGCACAGCTCAAGTTTTCTGCCCTGGCTCTTCGGCTGTGGGAGCAGAGGACAACCGTTTGTGCTCTACTGCCTGGGATGCTGGGCAGCCGAGCACGGGTGCCAAAGAGGTTCCATTGTAATGGACTTTGAGTTGAGAAATCGAGGAACGACAGCAATGCGGATGGCACCGTTGCAAAGCTGACTTTCTGCAGAAGAGGCACAGCTCAAGTTTTTTGCCCTGGCTCTTCGGCTGTGGGAGCAGAGGCCAAACATTCGTGCTCTACTCCCTGGGATGCTGGGCAGCCGAGCACGGGTGCCAAAGAGGTTCCATTATAATGGACTTTGAGTTGGGAAATCGAGGAACGACAGCAATGCGGATGGCACCGTTGCAAAACTGACTTTCTGCAGAAGAGGCACAGCTCAAGTTTTTTGCCCTGGCTCTTGGGCTCTGGGAGCAGAGGCCAACCGTTCGTGCTCTACTCCCTGGCATGCTGGGCAGCCGAGCGCGGGTGCCAAAGAGGTTCCATTGTAAGGGACTTTGAGTTGGGAAATGGAGGAGCGACAGCAATGCGAATGGCACCGTTGCAAAGCTGACTTTCTGCAGAAGAGGCACAGCTCAAGTTTTTTGCCCTGGCTCTTCGGCTGTGGGAGCAGAGGCCAACCGTTCGTGCTCTACTCCCTGGGATGCAGGGCAGCCCAGCACGGGTGCCAAAGAGGTTCCATTGTAATGGACTTTGAGTTGGGAAATGGAGGAGCGACAGCAATGCGGATGGCACCGTTGCAAAGCTGACTTTCTGCAGAAGAGGCACAGCTCAAGTTTTTTGCCCTGGCTCTTCGGCTGTGGGAGCAGAGGCCAACCGTTCGTGCTCTACTCCCGGGGATGCTGGGCAGCCGAGCACGCTTGCCAAAGAGGTTCCATTGTAATGGACTTTGAGTTGGGAAATCGAGGAGCAACAGCAATGCGGATGGCACCGTTGCAAAGCTGACTTTCTGCAGAAGAGGCACAGCTCAAGTTTTCTGCCCTGGCTCTTCGGCTGTGGGAGCAGAGGACAACCGTTTGTGCTCTACTCCCTGGGATGCTGGGCAGCCGAGCACGGGTGCCAAAGAGGTTCCATTGTAACGGACGTTGAGTTGGGAAATGGAGGAGCGACAGCAATGCGGATGGCACCGTTGCAAAGCTGACTTTCTGCAGAAGAGGCACAGCTCAAGTTTTTTGCCCTGGCTCTTCGGCTGTGGGAGCAGAGGCCAACCGTTCTTGCTCTACTACCTGGGATGCAGGGCAGCCAAGCACGGGTGCCAAAGAGGTTCCATTGTAATGGACTTTGAGTTGGGAAATCGAGGAGCGACAGCAATGCGGATGGCACCGTTGCAAAGCTGACTTTCTGCAGAAGAGGCACAGCTCAAGTTTTTTGAACTGGCTCTTCGGCTGTGGGAGCAGAGGCCAACCGTTCGTGCTCTACTCCCTGGGATGCTGGGCAGCCCAGCACGGGTGCCAAAGAGGTCCCATTGTAATGGACTTTGAGTTGGGAAATCGAGGAGCGACAGCAATGCGGATGGCACCGTTGCAAAGCTGACTTTCTGCAGAAGAGGCACAGCTCAAGTTTTTTGAACTGGCTCTTCGGCTGTGGGAGCAGAGGCCAAACATTCGTGCTCTACTCCCTGGGATGCTGGGCAGCCGAGCACGGGTGCCAAAGAGGTTCCAATTTAATCGACTTTGAGTTGGGAAATCGAGGAACGACAGCAATGCGGATGGCACCGTTGCAAAACTGACTTTCTGCAGAAGAGGCACAGCTCAAGTTTTTTGCCGTGGCTCTTCGGCTGTGGGAGCAGAGGCCAACCGTTCGTGCTCTACTCCCTGGGATGCTGGGCAGCCGAGCACGGGTGCCAAAGAGGTTCCATTGTAAGGGACTTTGAGTTGGGAAGTCGAGAAGCGACAGCAATGCGGATGGCTCCGTTGCAAAGCTGACTTTCTGCAGAAGAGGCACAGCTCAAGTTTTTTGCCGTGGCTCTTCGGGTCTGGGAGCAGAGGCCAACCGTTCATGCTCTACTCCCTGGGATGCTGGGCAGCCGAGCACGGGTGCCAACGTGGTTCCATTGTTATAGACTTTAAATTGGGAAATGGAGGAGCGACAGCAATGCGGATGGCACCGTTGCAAAGCTGACTTTCTGCAGAAGAGGCACAGCTCAAGTTTTCTGCCCTGGCTCTTCGGCTGTGGGAGCAGAGGACAACCGTTTGTGCTCTACTCCCTGGGATGCTGGGCAGCCGAGCACGGGTGCCAAAGAGGTTCCATTGTAACGGACGTTGAGTTGGGAAATGGAGGAGCGACAGCAATGCGGATGGCACCGTTGCAAAGCTGACTTTCTGCAGAAGAGGCACAGCTCAAGTTTTTTGCCCTGGCTCTTCGGCTGTGGGAGCAGAGGCCAACCGTTCTTGCTCTACTACCTGGGATGCAGGGCAGCCAAGCACGGGTGCCAAAGAGGTTCCATTGTAATGGACTTTGAGTTGGGAAATCGAGGAGCGACAGCAATGCGGATGGCACCGTTGCAAAGCTGACTTTCTGCAGAAGAGGCACAGCTCAAGTTTTTTGAACTGGCTCTTCGGCTGTGGGAGCAGAGGCCAACCCTTCGTGCTCTACTCCCTGGGATGCTGGGCAGCCCAGCACGGGTGCCAAAGAGGTTCCATTGTAATGGACTTTGAGTTGGGAAATCGAGGAGCGACAGCAATGCGGATGGCACCGTTGCAAAGCTGACTTTCTGCAGAAGAGGCACAGCTCAAGTTTTTTGAACTGGCTCTTCGGCTGTGGGAGCAGAGGCCAACCGTTCGTGCTCTACTACCTGGGATGCTGGGCAGCCGAGCACGGGTGCCAAAGAGGTTCCATTGTAATGGACTTTGAGTTGAGAAATCGAGGAACGACAGCAATGCGGATGGCACCGTTGCAAAGCTGACTTTCTGCAGAAGAGGCACAGCTCAAGTTTTTTGCCCTGGCTCTTCGGCTGTGGGAGCAGAGGCCAAACATTCGTGCTCTACTCCCTGGGATGCTGGGCAGCCGAGCACGGGTGCCAAAGAGGTTCCATTATAATGGACTTTGAGTTGGGAAATCGAGGAACGACAGCAATGCGGATGGCACCGTTGCAAAACTGACTTTCTGCAGAAGAGGCACAGCTCAAGTTTTTTGCCCTGGCTCTTGGGCTCTGGGAGCAGAGGCCAACCGTTCGTGCTCTACTCCCTGGCATGCTGGGCAGCCGAGCGCGGGTGCCAAAGAGGTTCCATTGTAAGGGACTTTGAGTTGGGAAATGGAGGAGCGACAGCAATGCGAATGGCACCGTTGCAAAGCTGACTTTCTGCAGAAGAGGCACAGCTCAAGTTTTTTGCCCTGGCTCTTCGGCTGTGGGAGCAGAGGCCAACCGTTCGTGCTCTACTCCCTGGGATGCAGGGCAGCCCAGCACGGGTGCCAAAGAGGTTCCATTGTAATGGACTTTGAGTTGGGAAATGGAGGAGCGACAGCAATGCGGATGGCACCGTTGCAAAGCTGACTTTCTGCAGAAGAGGCACAGCTCAAGTTTTTTGCCCTGGCTCTTCGGCTGTGGGAGCAGAGGCCAACCGTTCGTGCTCTACTCCCGGGGATGCTGGGCAGCCGAGCACGCTTGCCAAAGAGGTTCCATTGTAATGGACTTTGAGTTGGGAAATCGAGGAGCAACAGCAATGCGGATGGCACCGTTGCAAAGCTGACTTTCTGCAGAAGAGGCACAGCTCAAGTTTTCTGCCCTGGCTCTTCGGCTGTGGGAGCAGAGGACAACCGTTTGTGCTCTACTCCCTGGGATGCTGGGCAGCCGAGCACGGGTGCCAAAGAGGTTCCATTGTAACGGACGTTGAGTTGGGAAATGGAGGAGCGACAGCAATGCGGATGGCACCGTTGCAAAGCTGACTTTCTGCAGAAGAGGCACAGCTCAAGTTTTTTGCCCTGGCTCTTCGGCTGTGGGAGCAGAGGCCAACCGTTCTTGCTCTACTACCTGGGATGCAGGGCAGCCAAGCACGGGTGCCAAAGAGGTTCCATTGTAATGGACTTTGAGTTGGGAAATCGAGGAGCGACAGCAATGCGGATGGCACCGTTGCAAAGCTGACTTTCTGCAGAAGAGGCACAGCTCAAGTTTTTTGAACTGGCTCTTCGGCTGTGGGAGCAGAGGCCAACCGTTCGTGCTCTACTCCCTGGGATGCTGGGCAGCCCAGCACGGGTGCCAAAGAGGTTCCATTGTAAGGGACTTTGAGTTGGGAAATCGAGGAGCGACAGCAATGCGGATGGCACCGTTGCAAAGCTGACTTTCTGCAGAAGAGGCACAGCTCAAGTTTTTTGCCCTGGCTCTTCGGCTGTGGGAGCAGAGGCCAAACATTCGTGCTCTACTCCCTGGGATGCTGGGCAGCCGAGCACGGGTGCCAAAGAGGTTCCATTATAATGGACTTTGAGTTGGGAAATCGAGGAACGACAGCAATGCGGATGGCACCGTTGCAAAACTGACTTTCTGCAGAAGAGGCACAGCTCAAGTTTTTTGCCGTGGCTCTTCGGCTGTGGGAGCAGAGGCCAACCGTTCGTGCTCTACTCCCTGGGATGCTGGGCAGCCGAGCACGGGTGCCAAAAAGGTTCCATTGTAAGGGACTTTAAGTTGGGAAGTCGAGAAGCGACAGCAATGCGGATGGCTCCGTTGCAAAGCTGACTTTCTGCAGAAGAGGCACAGCTCAAGTTTTTTGCCGTGGCTCTTCGGCTGTGGGAGCAGAGGCCAACCGTTCATGCTCTACTCCCTGGGATGCTGGGCAGCCCAGCACGGGTGCCAACGTGGTTCCATTGTAATGGACTTTGAGTTGGGAAATGGAGGAGCGACAGCAATGCGGATGGCACCGTTGCAAAGCTGACTTTCTGCAGAAGAGGCACAGCTCAACTTTTTTGCCCTGGCTCTTCGGCTGTGGGAGCAGAGGCCAACCGTTCGTGCTCTAATCCCTGGGATGCTGGGCAGCCCAGCACGGGTGCCAAAGAGGTTCCATTGTAAGGACTTTGATTTGGGAAATCGAGGAGCGACAGCAATGCGGATGGCACCGTTGCAAAGCTGACTTTCTGCAGAAGAGGCACAGCTCAAGCTTTTTGCCCTGGCTCTTCGGCTGTGGGAGCAGAGGCCAACCGTTCGTGCTCTACTCCCTGGGATGCTGGGCAGCCCAGCACGGGTGCCAAAGAGGTTCCATTGTAATGGACTTTGAGTTGGGAAATGGAGGAGCGACAGCAATGCGGATGTCACCGTTGCAAAGCTGACTTTCTGCAGAAGAGGCACAGCTCAAGCTTTTTTGCCCTGGCTCTTCGGCTGTGGGAGCAGAGGCCAGCCATTCGTGCTCTATTCCCTAAGATGCTGGGCAGCCGAGCACGGGTGCCAAAGAGGTTCCATTGTAATGGACTTTGAGTTGGGAAATTGAGGAGCGACAGCAATGTGGATGGCACCGTTGCAAAGCTGACTTTCTGCAGAAGAGGCACAGCTCAAGTTTTTTGCCCTGGCTCTTCGGCTGTGGGAGCAGAGGCCAAACATTCGTGCTCTACTCCCTGGGATGCTGGGCAGCCGAGCACGGGTGCCAAAGAGGTTCCATTATAATCGACTTTGAGTTGGGAAATCGAGGAACGACAGCAATGCGGATGGCACCGTTGCAAAACTGACTTTCTGCAGAAGAGGCACAGCTCAAGTTTTTTGCCGTGGCTCTTCGGCTGTGGGAGCAGAGGCCAACCGTTCGTGCTCTACTCCCTGGGATGCTGGGCAGCCGAGCACGGGTGCCAAAGAGGTTCCATTGTAAGGGACTTTGAGTTGGGAAGTCGAGAAGCGACAGCAATGCGGATGGCTCCGTTGCAAAGCTGACTTTCTGCAGAAGAGGCACAGCTCAAGTTTTTTGCCGTGGCTCTTCGGCTGTGGGAGCAGAGGCCAACCGTTCGTGCTCTACTCCCTGGGATGCTGGGCAGCCGAGCACGGGTGCCAACGTGGTTCCATTGTTATAGACTTTAAATTGGGAAATGGAGGAGCGACAGCAATGCGGATGGCACCGTTGCAAAGCTGACTTTCTGCAGAAGAGGCACAGCTCAACTTTTTTGCCCTGGCTCTTCGGCTGTGGGAGCAGAGGCCAATGGTTCGTGCTCTACTCCCTGGGATGCTGGGCAGCCCAGCACGGGTGCCAAAGAGGTTCCATTGTAATGGACTTTGAGTTGGGAAATGGAGGAGCGACAGCAATGCGGATGGCACCGTTGCAAAGCTGACTTTCTGCAGAAGAGGCACAGCTCAAGTTTTTTGCCGTGGCTCTTCGGCTGTGGGAGCAGAGGCCAACCGTTCGTGCTCTACTCCCTGGGATGCTGAGCAGCCGAGAACGCTTGCCAAAGAGGTTCCATTGTAATGGACTTTGAGTAGGGAAATGGAGGAGCGACAGCAATGCGGATGGCACCGTTGCAAAGCTGACTTTCTGCAGAAGAGGTACAGCTCAAGTTTTTTGAACTGGCTCTTCGGCTGTGGGAGCAGAGGCCAGCCATTCATGCTCTACTCCCTGGGATGCTGGGCAGCCCAGCACGGGTGCCAAAGAGGTTCCATTGTAATGGACTTTGAGTTGGGAAATGGAGGAGCGACAGCAATGCGGATGGCACCGTTGCAAAGCTGACTTTCTGGAGAAGAGGCACAGCTCACGTTTTTTGCCCTGGATCTTCAGCTGTAGGAGCAGAGGACAGCCATTCTTGCTCTACTCCCTGGGATGCTGGGCAGCCGAGCACGGGTGCCAAAGAGGTTCCATTGTAATGGACTTTGAGTTGGGAAATCGAGGAGCGACAGCAATGCGGATGGCACCGTTGCAAAGCTGACTTTCTGCAGAAGAGGCACAGCTCAAATTTTTTGCCCTGGCTCTTCGGCTGTGGGAGCAGAGGCCAACCGTTCGTGCTCTACTCCCTGGGATGCTGGGAAGCCGAGCACGGGTGCCAAAGAGGTTCCATTGTAATGGACTTTGAGTTGGGAAATGGAGGAGCGACAGCAATGCGGATGGCACCGTTGCAAAGCTGACTTTCTGCAGAAGAGGCACAGCTCAAGTTTTTTGCCCTGGCTCTTCGGCTGTGGGAGCAGAGGCCAATGGTTCGTACTCTACTCCCTGGGATGCTGGGCAGCCCAGCACGGGTGCCAAAGAACTTCCAATGTAAGGGACTTTGAGTTGGGAAATCGAGGAGCGACAGCAATGCGGATGGCGCTGTTGCAAAGCTGAATTTCTGCAGAAGAGGCACAGCTCAAGTTTTTTGCCCTGGCTCTTCGGCTGTGGGAGCAGAGGCCAACCGTTCGTGCTCTACTCCCTGGGATGCAGTGCAGCCCAGCACGGGTGTCAAAGAGGTTCCATTGTAATGGACTTTCAGTTGGGAAATGGAGGAGCGACAGCAATGCGGATGGCACCGTTGCAAAGCTGACTTTCTGCAGAAGAGGCACAGTTCAAGTTTTTTGCCCTGGCTCTTCGGCTGTGGGAGCAGAGGCCAACCGTTCGTGCTCTACTCCCTGGGATGCTGGGCAGCCGAGCACGGGTGCCAAAGAGGTTCCATTGTAATGGACTTTGAGTTGGGAAATGGAGGAGCGACAGCAATGCGGATGGCGCTGTTGCAAAGCTGACTTTCTGCAGAAGAGGCACAGCTCAAGTTTTTTGCCCTGGCTCTTCGGCTGTGGGAGCAGAGGCCAACCGTTCGTGCTCTACTCCCTGGGATGCTGGGCAGCCGAGCATGGGTGCCAAAGAGGTTCCATTGTAATGGACTTTGAGTTGGGAAATCGAGGAGCGACAGCAATGCGGATGGCACCGTGGCAAAACTGACTTTCTGCAGAAGAGGCACAGCTCAAGTTTTTTGCCCTGGCTCTTCGGCTGTGGGAGCAGAGGCCAACCGTTCGTGCTCTACTCCCTGGGATGCTGGGCAGCCGAGCACGGGTGCCAAAGAGGTTCCATTGTAAGGGACTTTGAGTTGGGAAGTCGAGAAGCGACAGCAATGCGGATGGCTCCGTTGCAAAGCTGACTTTCTGCAGAAGAGGCACAGCTCAAGCTTTTTGCCCTGGCTCTTCGGGTCTGGGAGCAGAGGCCAACCGTTCATGCTCTACTCCCTGGGATGCTGGGCAGCCGAGCACGGGTGCCAACGTGGTTCCATTGTTATAGACTTTAAATTGGGAAATGGAGGAGCGACAGCAATGCGGATGGCACCGTTGCAAAGCTGACTTTCTGCAGAAGAGGCACAGCTCAACTTTTTTGCCCTGGCTCTTCGGCTGTGGGAGCAGAGGCCAACCGTTCGTGCTCTACTCCCTGGGATGCTGGGCAGCCCAGCACGGGTGCCAAAGAGGTTCCATTGTAATGGACTTTGAGTTGGGAAATGGAGGAGCGACAGCAATGCGGATGGCACCGTTGCAAAGCTGACTTTCTGCAGAAGAGGCACAGCTCAAGTTTTTTGCCCTGGCTCTTCGGCTGTGGGAGCAGAGGCCAACCGTTCGTGCTCTACTCCCAGGGATGCTGGGCAGCCGAGCACGGGTGCCAAAGAGGTTCCATTTTAATGGACTTTGAGTTGGGAAATCGAGGAGCAACAGCAATGCGGATGGCACCGTTGCAAAGCTGACTTTCTGCAGAAGAGGCACAGCTCAAGTTTTCTGCCCTGGCTCTTCGGCTGTGGGAGCAGAGGACAACCGTTTGTGCTCTACTCCCTGGGATGCTGGGCAGCCGAGCACGGGTGCCAAAGAGGTTCCATTGTAACGGACTTTGAGTTGGGAAATGGAGGAGCGACAGCAATGCGGATGGCACCGTTGCAAAGCTGACTTTCTGCAGAAGAGGCACAGCTCAAGTTTTTTGCCGTGGCTCTTCGGCTGTGGGAGCAGAGGCCAACCGTTCTTGCTCTACAACCTGGGATGCAGGGCAGCCAAGCACGGGTGCCAAAGAGGTTCCATTGTAATGGACTTTGAGTTGGGAAATCGAGGAGCGACAGCAATGCGGAAGGCACCGTTGCAAAGCTGACTTTCTGCAGAAGAGGCACAGCTCAAGTTTTTTGAACTGGCTCTTCGGCTGTGGGAGCAGAGGCCAACCGTTCGTGCTCTACTCCCTGGGATGCTGGGCAGCCCAGCACGGGTGCCAAAGAGGTTCCATTGTAATGGACTTTGAGTTGGGAAATAGAGGAGCGACAGCAATGTGGATGGCACCGTTGCAAAGCTGACTTTCTGCAGAAGAGGCACAGCTCAAGTTTTTTGCCCTGGCTCTTCGGCTGTGGGAGCAGAGGCCAAACATTCGTGCTCTACTCCCTGGGATGCTGGGCAGCCGAGCACGGGTGCCAAAGAGGTTCCATTATAATGGAC
Organism: Psittacula echo; assembly: GCF_963264785.1. Classification (NCBI taxonomy): domain Eukaryota; kingdom Metazoa; phylum Chordata; class Aves; order Psittaciformes; family Psittacidae; genus Psittacula; species Psittacula echo. Next base: position 12,268,240 of record NC_137752.1, on the reverse strand, counting down.
TTTGAGTTGGGAAATCGAGGAACGACAGCAATGCGGATGGCACCGTTGCAAAACTGACTTTCTGCAGAAGAGGCACAGCTCAAGTTTTATGCCCTGGCTCTTCGGCTGTGGGAGCAGAGGCCAACCGTTCGTGCTCTACTCCCTGGGATGCTGGGCAGCCCAGCACGGGTGCCAAAGAGGTTCCATTGTAAGGGACTTTGAGTTGGGAAGTCGAGAAGCGACAGCAATGCGGATGGCTCCGTTGCAAAGCTGACTTTCTGCAGAAGAGGCACAGCTCAAGTTTTTTGCCGTGGCTCTTCGGGTCTGGGAGCAGAGGCCAACCGTTCATGCTCTACTCCCTGGGATGCTGGGCAGCCGAGCACGGGTGCCAACGTGGTTCCATTGTTATAGACTTTAAATTGGGAAATGGAGGAGCGACAGCAATGCGGATGGCACCGTTGCAAAGCTGACTTTCTGCAGAAGAGGCACAGCTCAACTTTTTTGCCCTGGCTCTTCGGCTGTGGGAGCAGAGGCCAACCGTTCGTGCTCTACTCCCTGGGATGCTGGGAAGCCGAGCACAGCTGCCAAAGAGGTTCCATTGTAATGGACTTTGAGTTGGGAAATGGAGGAGCGACAGCAATGCGGATGGCACCGTTGCAAAGCTGACTTTCTGCAGAAGAGGCACAGCTCAAGTTTTTTGCCCTGGCTCTTCGGCTGTGGGAGCAGAGGCCAGCCATTCATGCTCTACTCCCTGGGATGCTGGGCAGCGCAGCACGGGTGCCAAAGAGGTTCCATTGTAATGGACTTTGAGTTGGGAAATCGAGGAGCAACAGCAATGCGGATGGCACCGTTGCAAAGCTGACTTTCTGCAGAAGAGGCACAGCTCAAGTTTTTTGCCCTGGCTCTTCGGCTGTGAGAGCAGAGGCCAACCGTTCGTGCTCAACCACCTGGGATGCTGGGCAGCCGAGCACGGGTGCCAAAGAGGTTCCATTGTAATGGACTTTGAGTTGGGAAATCGAGGAGCGACAGCAATGCGGATGGCACCGTTGCAAAGCTGACTTTCTGCAGAAGAGGCACAGCTCAAATTTTTTGCCGTGGCTCTTCGGCTGTGGGAGCAGAGGCCAACCGTTCGTGCTCTACTGCCTGGGATGCTGGGCAGCCCAGCACGGGTGCCAAAGAGGTTCCATTGTAATGGACTTTGAGTTGGGAAATCGAGGAGCGACAGCAATGCGGATGGCACCGTTGCAAAGCTGACTTTCTGCAGAAGAGGCACAGCTCAAGTTTTTTGAACTGGCTCTTCGGCTGTGGGAGCAGAGGCCAATGGTTCGTGCTCTACTCCCTGGGATGCTGGGCAGCCCAGCACGGGTGCCAAAGAGGTTCCATTGAAAGGGACTTTGAGTTGGGAAATGGAGGAGCGACAGCAATGCGGATGGCACCGTTGCAAAGCTGACTTTCTGCAGAAGAGGCACAGCTCAAGTTTTTTGCCCTGGCTCTTCGGCTGTGGGAGCAGAGGCCAACCGTTCGTGCTCTACTCCCTGGGATGCTGAGCAGCCGAGAACGCTTGCCAAAGAGGTTCCATTGTAATGGACTTTGAGTAGGGAAATGGAGGAGCGACAGCAATGCGGATGGCACCGTTGCAAAGCTGACTTTCTGCAGAAGAGGTACAGCTCAAGTTTTTTGAACTGGCTCTTCGGCTGTGGGAGCAGAGGCCAGCCATTCATGCTCTACTCCCTGGGATGCTGGGCAGCCCAGCACGGGTGCCAAAGAGGTTCCATTGTAATGGACTTTGAGTTGGGAAATGGAGGAGCGACAGCAATGCGGATGGCACCGTTGCAAAGCTGACTTTCTGCAGAAGAGGCACAGCTCAAGTTTTTTGCCCTGGATCTTCAGCTGTAGGAGCAGAGGACAGCCATTCTTGCTCTACTCCCTGGGAGGCTGGGCAGCCCAGCACGGGTGCCAAAGAGGTTCCATTGTAATGGACTTTGAGTTGGGAAATGGAGGAGCGACAGCAATGCGGATGGCACCGTTGCAAAGCTGACTTTCTGCAGAAGAGGCACAGCTCAAATTTTTTGCCCTGGCTCTTCGGCTGTGGGAGCAGAGGCCAACCGTTCGTGCTCTACTCCATGGGATGCTGGGAAGCCGAGCACGGGTGCCAAAGAGGTTCCATTGTAATGGACTTTGAGTTGGGAAATGGAGGAGCGACAGCAATGCGGATGGCACCGTTGCAAAGCTGACTTTCTGCAGAAGAGGCACAGCTCAAGTTTTTTGCCCTGGCTCTTCGGCTGTGGGAGCAGAGGCCAACCGTTCGTACTCTACTCCCTGGGATGCTGGGCAGCCCAGCACGGGTGCCAAAGAACTTCCAATGTAAGGGACTTTGAGTAGGGAAATCGAGGAGCGACAGCAATGCGGATGGCGCTGTTGCAAAGCTGAATTTCTGCAGAAGAGGCACAGCTCAAGTTTTTTGCCCTGGCTCTTCGGCTGTGGGAGCAGAGGCCAACCGTTCGCGCTCTACTCCCTGGGATGCAGGGCAGCCCAGCACGGGTGTCAAAGAGGTTCCATTGTAATGGACTTTGAGTTGGGAAATGGAGGAGCGACAGCAATGCGGATGGCACCGTTGCAAAGCTGACTTTCTGCAGAAGAGGCACAGTTCAAGTTTTTTGCCCTGGCTCTTCGGCTGTGGGAGCAGAGGCCAACCGTTCGTGCTCTACTCCCTGGGATGCTGGGCAGCCGAGCACGGGTGCCAAAGAGGTTCCATTGTAATGGACTTTGAGTTGGGAAATCGAGGAGCGACAGCAATGCGGATGGCGCTGTTGCAAAGCTGACTTTCTGCAGAAGAGGCAGAGCTCAAGTTTTTTGCCCTGGCTCTTCGGCTGTGGCAGCAGAGGCCAACCGTTCGTGCTCTACTCCCTGGGATGCTGGGCAGCCGAGCATGGGTGCCAACGTGGTTCCAATGTTATAGACTTTAAATTGGGAAATGGAGGAGCGACAGCAATGCGGATGGCACCGTTGCAAAGCTGACTTTCTGCAGAAGAGGCACAGCTCAAGTTTTTTGCCCTGGCTCTTCGGCTGTGGGAGCAGAGGCCAACCGTTCGTGCTCTACTCCCTGGGATGCTGGGAAGCCGAGGACGGGTGCCAAAGAGGTTCCATTGTAATGGACTTTGAGTTGGGAAATGGAGGAGCGACAGCAATGCGGATGGCACCGTTGCAAAGCTGACTTTCTGCAGAAGAGGCACAGCTCAAGTTTTTTGCCCTGGCTCTTCGGCTGTGGGAGCAGAGGGCAGCCATTCATGCTCTACTCCCTGGGATGCTGGGCAGCGCAGCACGGGTGCCAAAGAGGTTCCATTGTAATGGACTTTGAGTTGGGAAATCGAGGAGCGACAGCAATGCGGAAGGCACCGTTGCAAAGCTGACTTTCTGCAGAAGAGGCACAGCTCAAGTTTTTTGAACTGGCTCTTCGGCTGTGGGAGCAGAGGCCAACCGTTCGTGCTCTACTCCCTGGGATGCTGGGCAGCCCAGCACGGGTGCCAAAGAGGTTCCATTGTAATGGACTTTGAGTTGGGAAATAGAGGAGCGACAGCAATGTGGATGGCACCGTTGCAAAGCTGACTTTCTGCAGAAGAGGCACAGCTCAAGTTTTTTGCCCTGGCTCTTCGGCTCTGGGAGCAGAGGCCAACCGTTCTTGCTCTACAACCTGGGATGCAGGGCAGCCGAGCACGGGTGCCAAAGAGGTTCCATTGTAATGGACTTTGAGTTGGGAAATCGAGGAGCGACAGCAATGCGGAAGGCACCGTTGCAAAGCTGACTTTCTGCAGAAGAGGCACAGCTCAAGTTTTTTGAACTGGCTCTTCGGCTGTGGGAGCAGAGGCCAACCGTTCGTGCTCTACTCCCTGGGATGCTGGGCAGCCCAGCACGGGTGCCAAAGAGGTTCCATTGTAATGGACTTTGAGTTGGGAAATAGAGGAGCGACAGCAATGTGGATGGCACCGTTGCAAAGCTGACTTTCTGCAGAAGAGGCACAGCTCAAGTTTTTTGCCCTGGCTCTTCGGCTGTGGGAGCAGAGGCCAAACATTCGTGCTCTACTCCCTGGGATGCTGGGCAGCCGAGCACGGGTGCCAAAGAGGTTCCATTATAATGGACTTTGAGTTGGGAAATCGAGGAACGACAGCAATGCGGATGGCACCGTTGCAAAACTGACTTTCTGCAGAAGAGGCACAGCTCAAGTTTTTTGCCCTGGCTCTTCGGCTGTGGGAGCAGAGGCCAACCGTTCGTGCTCTACTCCCTGGGATGCTGGGAAGCCGAGCACGGGTGCCAAAGAGGTTCCATTGTAAGGGACTTTGAGTTGGGAAGTCGAGAAGCGACAGCAATGCGGATGGCTCCGTTGCAAAGCTGACTTTCTGCAGAAGAGGCACAGCTCAAGTTTTTTGCCCTGGCTCTTCGGGTCTGGGAGCAGAGGCCAACCGTTCATGCTCTACTCCCTGGGATGCTGGGCAGCCGAGCACGGGTGCCAACGTGGTTCCATTGTTATAGACTTTAAATTGGGAAATGGAGGAGCGACAGCAATGCGGATGGCACCGTTGCAAAGCTGACTTTCTGCAGAAGAGGCACAGCTCAACTTTTTTGCCCTGGCTCTTCGGCTGTGGGAGCAGAGGCCAACCGTTCGTGCTCTACTCCCTGGGATGCTGGGAAGCCGAGCACGGGTGCCAAAGAGGTTCCATTGTAATGGACTTTGAGTTGGGAAATCGAGGAGCGACAGCAATGCGGATGGCGCTGTTGCAAAGCTGACTTTCTGCAGAAGAGGCAGAGCTCAAGTTTTTTGCCCTGGCTCTTCGGCTGTGGCAGCAGAGGCCAACCGTTCGTGCTCTACTCCCTGGGATGCTGGGCAGCCGAGCATGGGTGCCAACGTGGTTCCAATGTTATAGACTTTAAATTGGGAAATGGAGGAGCGACAGCAATGCGGATGGCACCGTTGCAAAGCTGACTTTCTGCAGAAGAGGCACAGCTCAAGTTTTTTGCCCTGGCTCTTCGGCTGTGGGAGCAGAGGCCAACCGTTCGTGCTCTACTCCCTGGGATGCTGGGAAGCCGAGGACGGGTGCCAAAGAGGTTCCATTGTAATGGACTTTGAGTTGGGAAATGGAGGAGCGACAGCAATGCGGATGGCACCGTTGCAAAGCTGACTTTCTGCAGAAGAGGCACAGCTCAAGTTTTTTGCCCTGGCTCTTCGGCTGTGGGAGCAGAGGGCAGCCATTCATGCTCTACTCCCTGGGATGCTGGGCAGCGCAGCACGGGTGCCAAAGAGGTTCCATTGTAATGGACTTTGAGTTGGGAAATCGAGGAGCGACAGCAATGCGGAAGGCACCGTTGCAAAGCTGACTTTCTGCAGAAGAGGCACAGCTCAAGTTTTTTGAACTGGCTCTTCGGCTGTGGGAGCAGAGGCCAACCGTTCGTGCTCTACTCCCTGGGATGCTGGGCAGCCCAGCACGGGTGCCAAAGAGGTTCCATTGTAATGGACTTTGAGTTGGGAAATAGAGGAGCGACAGCAATGTGGATGGCACCGTTGCAAAGCTGACTTTCTGCAGAAGAGGCACAGCTCAAGTTTTTTGCCCTGGCTCTTCGGCTCTGGGAGCAGAGGCCAACCGTTCTTGCTCTACAACCTGGGATGCAGGGCAGCCGAGCACGGGTGCCAAAGAGGTTCCATTGTAATGGACTTTGAGTTGGGAAATCGAGGAGCGACAGCAATGCGGAAGGCACCGTTGCAAAGCTGACTTTCTGCAGAAGAGGCACAGCTCAAGTTTTTTGAACTGGCTCTTCGGCTGTGGGAGCAGAGGCCAACCGTTCGTGCTCTACTCCCTGGGATGCTGGGCAGCCCAGCACGGGTGCCAAAGAGGTTCCATTGTAATGGACTTTGAGTTGGGAAATAGAGGAGCGACAGCAATGTGGATGGCACCGTTGCAAAGCTGACTTTCTGCAGAAGAGGCACAGCTCAAGTTTTTTGCCCTGGCTCTTCGGCTGTGGGAGCAGAGGCCAAACATTCGTGCTCTACTCCCTGGGATGCTGGGCAGCCGAGCACGGGTGCCAAAGAGGTTCCATTATAATGGACTTTGAGTTGGGAAATCGAGGAACGACAGCAATGCGGATGGCACCGTTGCAAAACTGACTTTCTGCAGAAGAGGCACAGCTCAAGTTTTTTGCCCTGGCTCTTCGGCTGTGGGAGCAGAGGCCAACCGTTCGTGCTCTACTCCCTGGGATGCTGGGAAGCCGAGCACGGGTGCCAAAGAGGTTCCATTGTAAGGGACTTTGAGTTGGGAAGTCGAGAAGCGACAGCAATGCGGATGGCTCCGTTGCAAAGCTGACTTTCTGCAGAAGAGGTACAGCTCAAGTTTTTTGCCGTGGCTCTTCGGGTCTGGGAGCAGAGGCCAACCGTTCATGCTCTACTCCCTGGGATGCTGGGCAGCCGAGCACGGGTGCCAACGTGGTTCCATTGTTATAGACTTTAAATTGGGAAATGGAGGAGCGACAGCAATGCGGATGGCACCGTTGCAAAGCTGACTTTCTGCAGAAGAGGCACAGCTCAACTTTTTTGCCCTGGCTCTTCGGCTGTGGGAGCAGAGGCCAACCGTTCGTGCTCTACTCCCTGGGATGCTGGGAAGCCGAGCACGGGTGCCAAAGAGGTTCCATTGTAATGGACTTTGAGTTGGGAAATGGAGGAGCGACAGCAATGCGGATGGCACGGTTGCAAAGCTGACTTTCTGCAGAAGAGGCACAGCTCAAGTTTTTTGCCCTGGCTCTTCGGCTGTGGGAGCAGAGGCCAGCCATTCATGCTCTACTCCCTGGGATGCTGGGCAGCGCAGCACGGGTGCCAAAGAGGTTCCATTGTAATGGACTTTGAGTTGGGAAATCGAGGAGCAACAGCAATGCGGATGGCACCGTTGCAAAGCTGACTTTCTGCAGAAGAGGCACAGCTCAAGTTTTTTGCCCTGGCTCTTCGGCTGTGAGAGCAGAGGCCAACCGTTCGTGCTCTACCACCTGGGATGCTGGGCAGCCGAGCACGGGTGCCAAAGAGGTTCCATTGTAATGGACTTTGAGTTGGGAAATGGAGGAGCGACAGCAATGCGGATGGCACCGTTGCAAAGCTGACTTTCTGCAGAAGAGGCACAGCTCAAATTTTTTGCCGTGGCTCTTCGGCTGTGGGAGCAGAGGCCAACCGTTCGTGCTCTACTGCCTGGGATGATGGGCAGCCCAGCACGGGTGCCAAAGAGGTTCCATTGTAATGGACTTTGAGTTGGGAAATCGAGGAGCGACAGCAATGCGGATGGCACCGTTGCAAAGCTGACTTTCTGCAGAAGAGGCACAGCTCAAGTTTTTTGAACTGGCTCTTCGGCTGTGGGAGCAGAGGCCAATGGTTCGTGCTCTACTCCCTGGGATGCTGGGCAGCCCAGCACGGGTGCCAAAGAGGTTCCATTGAAAGGGACTTTGAGTTGGGAAATGGAGGAGCGACAGCAATGCGGATGGCACCGTTGCAAAGCTGACTTTCTGCAGAAGAGGCACAGCTCAAGTTTTTTGCCCTGGCTCTTCGGCTGTGGGAGCAGAGGCCAACCGTTCGTGCTCTACTCCCTGGGATGCTGAGCAGCCGAGAACGCTTGCCAAAGAGGTTCCATTGTAATGGACTTTGAGTAGGGAAATGGAGGAGCGACAGCAATGCGGATGGCACCGTTGCAAAGCTGACTTTCTGCAGAAGAGGTACAGCTCAAGTTTTTTGAACTGGCTCTTCGGCTGTGGGAGCAGAGGCCAGCCATTCATGCTCTACTCCCTGGGATGCTGGGCAGCCCAGCACGGGTGCCAAAGAGGTTCCATTGTAATGGACTTTGAGTTGGGAAATGGAGGAGCGACAGCAATGCGGATGGCACCGTTGCAAAGCTGACTTTCTGCAGAAGAGGCACAGCTCAAGTTTTTTGCCCTGGATCTTCAGCTGTAGGAGCAGAGGACAGCCATTCTTGCTCTACTCCCTGGGATGCTGGGCAGCCCAGCACGGGTGCCAAAGAGGTTCCATTGTAATGGACTTTGAGTTGGGAAATCGAGGAGCGACAGCAATGCGGATGGCACCGTTGCAAAGCTGACTTTCTGCAGAAGAGGCACAGCTCAAATTTTTTGCCCTGGCTCTTCGGCTGTGGGAGCAGAGGCCAACCGTTCGTGCTCTACTACCTGGGATGCTGGGAAGCCGAGCACGGGTGCCAAAGAGGTTCCATTGTAATGGACTTTGAGTTGGGAAATGGAGGAGCGACAGCAATGCGGATGGCACCGTTGCAAAGCTGACTTTCTGCAGAAGAGGCACAGCTCAAGTTGTTTGCCCTGGCTCTTCGGCTGTGGGAGCAGAGGCCAACCGTTCGTACTCTACTCCCTGGGATGCTGGGCAGCCCAGCACGGGTGCCAAAGAACTTCCAATGTAAGGGACTTTGAGTAGGGAAATCGAGGAGCGACAGCAATGCGGATGGCGCTGTTGCAAAGCTGAATTTCTGCAGAAGAGGCACAGCTCAAGTTTTTTGCCCTGGCTCTTCGGCTGTGGGAGCAGAGGCCAACCGTTCGCGCTCTACTCCCTGGGATGCAGGGCAGCCCAGCACGGGTGTCAAAGAGGTTCCATTGTAATGGACTTTGAGTTGGGAAATGGAGGAGCGACAGCAATGCGGATGGCACCGTTGCAAAGCTGACTTTCTGCAGAAGAGGCACAGTTCAAGTTTTTTGCCGTGGCTCTTCGGCTGTGGGAGCAGAGGCCAACCGTTCGTGCTCTACTCCCTGGGATGCTGGGCAGCCGAGCACGGGTGCCAAAGAGGTTCCATTGTAATGGACTTTGAGTTGGGAAATCGAGGAGCGACAGCAATGCGGATGGCGCTGTTGCAAAGCTGACTTTCTGCAGAAGAGGCAGAGCTCAAGTTTTTTGCCCTGGCTCTTCGGCTGTGGGAGCAGAGGCCAACCGTTCGTGCTCTACTCCCTGGGATGCTGGGCAGCCGAGCACGGGTGCCAAAGAGGTTCCATTGTAAGGGACTTTGAGTTGGGAAGTCGAGAAGCGACAGCAATGCGGATGGCTCCGTTGCAAAGCTGACTTTCTGCAGAAGAGGCACAGCTCAAGTTTTTTGCCGTGGCTCTTCGGGTCTGGGAGCAGAGGCCAACCGTTCATGCTCTACTCCCTGGGATGCTGGGCAGCCGAGCACGGGTGCCAACGTGGTTCCATTGGTATAGACTTTAAATTGGGAAATGGAGGAGCGACAGCAATGCGGATGGCACCGTTGCAAAGCTGACTTTCTGCAGAAGAGGCACAGCTCAAGTTTTTTGCCCTGGCTCTTCGGCTGTGGGAGCAGAGGCCAACCGTTCGTGCTCTACTCCCTGGGATGCTGGGCAGCCGAGCACGGGTGCCAAAGAGGTTCCATTGTAAGGGACTTTGAGTTGGGAAGTCGAGAAGCGACAGCAATGCGGATGGCTCCGTTGCAAAGCTGACTTTCTGCAGAAGAGGCACAGCTCAAGTTTTTTGCCGTGGCTCTTCGGGTCTGGGAGCAGAGGCCAACCGTTCATGCTCTACTCCCTGGGATGCTGGGCAGCCGAGCACGGGTGCCAACGTGGTTCCATTGTTATAGACTTTAAATTGGGAAATGGAGGAGCGACAGCAATGCGGATGGCACCGTTGCAAAGCTGACTTTCTGCAGAAGAGGCACAGCTCAACTTTTTTGCCCTGGCTCTTCGGCTGTGGGAGCAGAGGCCAACCGTTCGTGCTCTACTCCCTGGGATGCTGGGCAGCCGAGCACGGGTGCCAAAGAGGTTCCATTGTAATGGACTTTGAGTTGGGAAATGGAGGAGCGACAGCAATGCGGATGGCACCGTTGCAAAGCTGACTTTCTGCAGAAGAGGCACAGCTCAAGTTTTTTGCCCTGGCTCTTCGGCTGTGGGAGCAGAGGCCAGCCATTCATGCTCTACTCCCTGGGATGCTGGGCAGCGCAGCACGGGTGCCAAAGAGGTTCCATTGTAATGGACTTTGAGTTGGGAAATCGAGGAGCAACAGCAATGCGGATGGCACCGTTGCAAAGCTGACTTTCTGCAGAAGAGGCACAGCTCAAGTTTTTTGCCCTGGCTCTTCGGCTGTGAGAGCAGAGGCCAACCGTTCGTGCTCTACCACCTGGGATGCTGGGCAGCCGAGCACGGGTGCCAAAGAGGTTCCATTGTAATGGACTTTGAGTTGGGAAATGGAGGAGCGACAGCAATGCGGATGGCACCGTTGCAAAGCTGACTTTCTGCAGAAGAGGCACAGCTCAAATTTTTTGCCGTGGCTCTTCGGCTGTGGGAGCAGAGGCCAACCGTTCGTGCTCTACTGCCTGGGATGATGGGCAGCCCAGCACGGGTGCCAAAGAGGTTCCATTGTAATGGACTTTGAGTTGGGAAATCGAGGAGCGACAGCAATGCGGATGGCACCGTTGCAAAGCTGACTTTCTGCAGAAGAGGCACAGCTCAAGTTTTTTGAACTGGCTCTTCGGCTGTGGGAGCAGAGGCCAATGGTTCGTGCTCTACTCCCTGGGATGCTGGGCAGCCCAGCACGGGTGCCAAAGAGGTTCCATTGAAAGGGACTTTGAGTTGGGAAATGGAGGAGCGACAGCAATGCGGATGGCACCGTTGCAAAGCTGACTTTCTGCAGAAGAGGCACAGCTCAAGTTTTTTGCCCTGGCTCTTCGGCTGTGGGAGCAGAGGCCAACCGTTCGTGCTCTACTCCCTGGGATGCTGAGCAGCCGAGAACGCTTGCCAAAGAGGTTCCATTGTAATGGACTTTGAGTAGGGAAATGGAGGAGCGACAGCAATGCGGATGGCACCGTTGCAAAGCTGACTTTCTGCAGAAGAGGTACAGCTCAAGTTTTTTGAACTGGCTCTTCGGCTGTGGGAGCAGAGGCCAGCCATTCATGCTCTACTCCCTGGGATGCTGGGCAGCCCAGCACGGGTGCCAAAGAGGTTCCATTGTAATGGACTTTGAGTTGGGAAATGGAGGAGCGACAGCAATGCGGATGGCACCGTTGCAAAGCTGACTTTCTGCAGAAGAGGCACAGCTCAAGTTTTTTGCCCTGGATCTTCAGCTGTAGGAGCAGAGGACAGCCATTCTTGCTCTACTCCCTGGGATGCTGGGCAGCCCAGCACGGGTGCCAAAGACGTTCCATTGTAATGGACTTTGAGTTGGGAAATCGAGGAGCGACAGCAATGCGGATGGCACCGTTGCAAAGCTGACTTTCTGCAGAAGAGGCACAGCTCAAATTTTTTGCCCTGGCTCTTCGGCTGTGGGAGCAGAGGCCAACCGTTCGTGCTCTACTCCCTGGGATGCTGGGAAGCCGAGCACGGGTGCCAAAGAGGTTCCATTGTAATGGACTTTGAGTTGGGAAATGGAGGAGCGACAGCAATGCGGATGGCACCGTTGCAAAGCTGACTTTCTGCAGAAGAGGCACAGCTCAAGTTGTTTGCCCTGGCTCTTCGGCTGTGGGAGCAGAGGCCAACCGTTCGTACTCTACTCCCTGGGATGCTGGGCAGCCCAGCACGGGTGCCAAAGAACTTCCAATGTAAGGGACTTTGAGTAGGGAAATCGAGGAGCGACAGCAATGCGGATGGCGCTGTTGCAAAGCTGAATTTCTGCAGAAGAGGCACAGCTCAAGTTTTTTGCCGTGGCTCTTCGGGTCTGGGAGCAGAGGCCAACCGTTCATGCTCTACTCCCTGGGATGCTGGGCAGCCGAGCACGGGTGCCAACGTGGTTCCATTGTTATAGACTTTAAATTGGGAAATGGAGGAGCGACAGCAATGCGGATGGCACCGTTGCAAAGCTGACTTTCTGCAGAAGAGGCACAGCTCAACTTTTTTGCCCTGGCTCTTCGGCTGTGGGAGCAGAGGCCAACCGTTCGTGCTCTACTCCCTGGGATGCTGGGCAGCCCAGCACGGGTGCCAAAGACGTTCCATTGTAATGGACTTTGAGTTGGGAAATGGAGGAGCGACAGCAATGCGGATGGCACCGTTGCAAAGCTGACTTTCTGCAGAAGAGGCACAGCTCAAGTTTTTTGCCCTGGCTCTTCGGCTGTGGGAGCAGAGGCCAGCCATTCATGCTCTACTCCCTGGGATGCTGGGCAGCGCAGCACGGGTGCCAAAGAGGTTCCATTGTAATGGACTTTGAGTTGGGAAATCGAGGAGCAACAGCAATGCGGATGGCACCGTTGCAAAGCTGACTTTCTGCAGAAGAGGCACAGCTCAAGTTTTTTGCCCTGGCTCTTCGGCTGTGAGAGCAGAGGCCAACCGTTCTTGCTCTACCACCTGGGATGCTGGGCAGCCGAGCACGGGTGCCAAAGAGGTTCCATTGTAATGGACTTTGAGTTGGGAAATGGAGGAGCGACAGCAATGCGGATGGCACCGTTGCAAAGCTGACTTTCTGCAGAAGAGGCACAGCTCAAATTTTTTGCCGTGGCTCTTCGGCTGTGGGAGCAGAGGCCAACCGTTCGTGCTCTACTGCCTGGGATGATGGGCAGCCCAGCACGGGTGCCAAAGAGGTTCCATTGTAATGGACTTTGAGTTGGGAAATCGAGGAGCAACAGCAATGCGGATGGCACCGTTGCAAAGCTGACTTTCTGCAGAAGAGGCACAGCTCAAGTTTTTTGAACTGGCTCTTCGGCTGTGGGAGCAGAGGCCAATGGTTCGTGCTCTACTCCCTGGGATGCTGGGCAGCCCAGCACGGGTGCCAAAGAGGTTCCATTGAAAGGGACTTTGAGTTGGGAAATGGAGGAGCGACAGCAATGCGGATGGCACCGTTGCAAAGCTGACTTTCTGCAGAAGAGGCACAGCTCAAGTTTTTTGCCCTGGCTCTTCGGCTGTGGGAGCAGAGGCCAACCGTTCGTGCTCTACTCCCTGGGATGCTGAGCAGCCGAGAACGCTTGCCAAAGAGGTTCCATTGTAATGGACTTTGAGTAGGGAAATGGAGGAGCGACAGCAATGCGGATGGCACCGTTGCAAAGCTGACTTTCTGCAGAAGAGGTACAGCTCAAGTTTTTTGAACTGGCTCTTCGGCTGTGGGAGCAGAGGCCAGCCATTCATGCTCTACTCCCTGGGATGCTGGGCAGCCCAGCACGGGTGCCAAAGAGGTTCCATTGTAATGGACTTTGAGTTGGGAAATGGAGGAGCGACAGCAATGCGGATGGCACCGTTGCAAAGCTGACTTTCTGCAGAAGAGGCACAGCTCAAGTTTTTTGCCCTGGATCTTCAGCTGTAGGAGCAGAGGACAGCCATTCTTGCTCTACTCCCTGGGATGCTGGGCAGCCCAGCACGGGTGCCAAAGAGGTTCCATTGTAATGGACTTTGAGTTGGGAAATCGAGGAGCGACAGCAATGCGGATGGCACCGTTGCAAAGCTGACTTTCTGCAGAAGAGGCACAGCTCAAATTTTTTGCCCTGGCTCTTCGGCTGTGGGAGCAGAGGCCAACCGTTCGTGCTCTACTCCCTGGGATGCTGGGAAGCCGAGCACGGGTGCCAAAGAGGTTCCATTGTAATGGACTTTGAGTTGGGAAATGGAGGAGCGACAGCAATGCGGATGGCACCGTTGCAAAGCTGACTTTCTGCAGAAGAGGCACAGCTCAAGTTGTTTGCCCTGGCTCTTCGGCTGTGGGAGCAGAGGCCAACCGTTCATACTCTACTCCCTGGGATGCTGGGCAGCCCAGCACGGGTGCCAAAGAACTTCCAATGTAAGGGACTTTGAGTAGGGAAATCGAGGAGCGACAGCAATGCGGATGGCGCTGTTGCAAAGCTGAATTTCTGCAGAAGAGGCACAGCTCAAGTTTTTTGCCCTGGCTCTTCGGCTGTGGGAGCAGAGGCCAACCGTTCGCGCTCTACTCCCTGGGATGCAGGGCAGCCCAGCACGGGTGTCAAAGAGGTTCCATTGTAATGGACTTTGAGTTGGGAAATGGAGGAGCGACAGCAATGCGGATGGCACCGTTGCAAAGCTGACTTTCTGCAGAAGAGGCACAGTTCAAGTTTTTTGCCCTGGCTCTTCGGCTGTGGGAGCAGAGGCCAACCGTTCGTGCTCTACTCCCTGGGATGCTGGGCAGCCGAGCACGGGTGCCAAAGAGGTTCCATTGTAATGGACTTTGATTTGGGAAATCGAGGAGCGACAGCAATGCGGATGGTGCTGTTGCAAAGCTGACTTTCTGCAGAAGAGGCAGAGCTCAAGTTTTTTGCCCTGGCTCTTCGGCTCTGGGAGCAGAGGCCAACCGTTCGTGCTCTACTCCCTGGGATGCTGGGCAGCCGAGCACGGGTGCCAAAGAGGTTCCATTGTAATGGACTTTGAGTTGGGAAATAGAGGAGCGACAGCAATGCGGATGGCACCGTTGCAAAACTGACTTTCTGCAGAAGAGGCACAGCTCAAGTTTTTTGCCCTGGCTCTTCGGCTGTGGGAGCAGAGGCCAACCGTTCGTGCTTTACTCCCTGGGATGCTGGGCAGCCGAGCACGGGTGCCAAAGAGGTTCCATTGTAAGGGACTTTGAGTTGGGAAGTCGAGAAGCGACAGCAATGCGGATGGCTCCGTTGCAAAGCTGACTTTCTGCAGAAGAGGCACAGCTCAAGTTTTTTGCCGTGGCTCTTCGGGTCTGGGAGCAGAGGCCAACCGTTCATGCTCTACTCCCTGGGATGCTGGGCAGCCGAGCACGGGTGCCAACGTGGTTCCATTGTTATAGACTTTAAATTGGGAAATGGAGGAGCGACAGCAATGCGGATGGCACCGTTGCAAAGCTGACTTTCTGCAGAAGAGGCACAGCTCAACTTTTTTGCCCTGGCTCTTCGGCTGTGGGAGCAGAGGCCAACCGTTCGTGCTCTACTCCCTGGGATGCTGGGCAGCCGAGCACGGGTGCCAAAGAGGTTCCATTTTAATGGACTTTGAGTTGGGAAATGGAGGAGCGACAGCAATGCGGATGGCACCGTTGCAAAGCTGAATTTCTGCAGAAGAGGCACAGCTCAAGTTTTTTGCCGTGGCTCTTCGGCTGTGGGAGCAGAGGCCAGCCATTCATGCTCTACTCCCTGGGATGCTGGGCAGCGCAGCACGGGTGCCAAAGAGGTTCCATTGTAATGGACTTTGAGTTGGGAAATGGAGGAGCGACAGCAATGCGGATGGCACCGTTGCAAAGCTGACTTTCTGCAGAAGAGGCACAGCTCAAGTTTTTTGAACTGGCTCTTCGGCTGTGGGAGCAGAGGCCAATGGTTCGTGCTCTACTCCGTGGAATGCTGGGCAGCCCAGCACGGGTGCCAAAGAGGTTCCATTGAAAGGGACTTTGAGTTGGGAAATCGAGGAGCGACAGCAATGCGGATGGCACCGTTGCAAAGCTGACTTTCTGCAGAAGAGGCACAGCTCAAGTTTTTTGCCCTGGCTCTTCGGCTGTGGGAGCAGAGGCCAACCGTTCGTGCTCTACTCCCTGGGATGCTGAGCAGCCAAGAACGCTTGCCAAAGAGGTTCCATTGTAATGGACTTTGAGTTGGGAAATGGAGGAGCGACAGCAATGCGGATGGCACCGTTGCAAAGCTGACTTTCTGCAGAAGAGGTACAGCTCAAGTTTTTTGAACTGGCTCTTCGGCTGTGGGAGCAGAGGCCAGCCATTCATGCTCTACTCCCTGGGATGCTGGGCAGCCCAGCACGGGTGCCAAAGAGGTTCCATTGTAATGGACTTTGAGTTGGGAAATGGAGGAGCGACAGCAATGCGGATGGCACCGTTGCAAAGCTGACTTTCTGCAGAAGAGGCACAGCTCAAGTTTTTTGCCCTGGATCTTCAGCTGTAGGAGCAGAGGACAGCCATTCTTGCTCTACTCCCTGGGATGCTGGGCAGCCGAGCACGGGTGCCAAAGAGGTTCCATTGTAATGGACTTTGAGTTGGGAAATGGAGGAGCGACAGCAATGCGGATGGCACCGTTGCAAAGCTGACTTTCTGCAGAAGAGGCACAGCTCAAGTTTTTTGAACTGGCTCTTCGGCTGTGGGAGCAGAGGCCAATGGTTCGTGCTCTACTCCGTGGGATGCTGGGCAGCCCAGCACGGGTGCCAAAGAGGTTCCATTGAAAGGGACTTTGAGTTGGGAAATCGAGGAGCGACAGCAATGCGGATGGCACCGTTGCAAAGCTGACTTTCTGCAGAAGAGGCACAGCTCAAGTTTTTTGCCCTGGCTCTTCGGCTGTGGGAGCAGAGACCAACCGTTCGTGCTCTACTCCCTGGGATGCTGAGCAGCCGAGAACGCTTGCCAAAGAGGTTCCATTGTAATGGACTTTGAGTTGGGAAATGGAGGAGCGACAGCAATGCGGATGGCACCGTTGCAAAGCTGACTTTCTGCAGAAGAGGTACAGCTCAAGTTTTTTGAACTGGCTCTTCGGCTGTGGGAGCAGAGGCCTACCTTTCATGCTCTACTCCGTGGGATGCTGGGCAGCCCAGCATGGGTGCCAAAGAGGTTCCATTGTAATGGACTTTGAGTTGGGAAATGGAGGAGCGACAGCAATGCGGATGGCACCGTTGCAAAGCTGACTTTCTGCAGAAGAGGCACAGGTCAAGTTTTTTGCCCTGGCTCTTCGGCTGTGGGAGCAGAGGCCAACCGTTCGTGCTCTCCTCCCTGGGATGCTGGGCAGCCCAGCACGGGTGCCAAAGAACTTCCAATGTAAGGGACTTTGAGTTGGGAAATCGAGGAGCGACAGCAATGCGGATGGCACCGTTGCAAAGCTGAATTTCTGCAGAAGAGGCACAGCTCAAGTTTTTTGCCCTGGCTCTTCGTCTTTTTGAGCAGAGGCCAACCGTTCGTGCTCTACTGCCTGGGATGCAGGGCAGCCCAGCACGGGTGTCAAAGAAGTTCCATTGTAAGGGACTTTGAGTTGGGAAATGGAGGAGCGACAGCAATGCGGATGGCACCGTTGCAAAGCTGACTTTCTGCAGAAGAGGCACAGCTCAAATTTTTTCCCCTGGCTCTTCGGCTGTGGGAGCAGAGGCCAACCGTTCGTGCTCTACTCCCTGGGATGCTGGGAAGCCGAGCACGGGTGCCAAAGAGGTTCCATTGTAATGGACTTTGAGTTGGGAAATGGAGGAGCGACAGCAATGCGGATGGCACCGTTGCAAAGCTGAATTTCTGCAGAAGAGGCACAGCTCAAGTTTTTTGCCCTGGCTCTTCGGCTGTGGGAGCAGAGGCCAACCGTTCGTGCTCTACTCCCTGGGATGCTGGGCAGCCGAGCACGGGTGCCAAAGAGGTCCCATTGTAATGGACTTTGAGTTGGGAAATGGAGGAGCGACAGCAATGCGGATGGCACCGTTGCAAAGCTGACTTTCTGCAGAAGAGGCACAGCTCAAGTTTTTTGCCCTGGCTCTTCGGCTGTGGGAGCAGAGGCCTACCTTTCATGCTCTACTCCCTGGGATGCTGGGCAGCCCAGCACGGGTGCCAAAGAGGTTCCATTGTAAGGGACTTTGAGTTGGGAAATGGAGGAGCGACAGCAATGCGGATGGCACCGTTGCAAAGCTGACTTTCTGCAGAAGAGGCACAGCTCAAGTTTTTTGCCCTGGCTCTTCGGCTGTGGGAGCAGAGGCCAACCGTTCGTGCTCCAATGCCTGAGATGCTGGGCACCCGAGAGCGGGTGCCAAAGAGGTTCCATTTTAAGGGACTTTGAGTAGGGAAATCGAGGAGCGACAGCAATGCGGATGGCACCGTTGCAAAGCTGACTTTCTGCAGAAGAGGCACAGCTCAAGTTTTTTGCCGTGGCTCTTCGGCTCTGGGAGAAGAGGACAAGTGTTCGTGCTCTACTCCATGGGATGCTGGGCAGCCGAGCACGAGTGCCAAAGAGGTTCCATTGTAATGGACTTTGAGTTGGGAAATGGAGGAGCGACAGCAATGCGGATGGCACCGTTGCAAAGCTGACTTTCTGCAGAAGAGGCACAGCTCAAGTTTTTTGCCCTGGCTCTTCGGTTGTGGGAGCAGAGGCCAACCGTTCGTGCTCTACTCCCTGGGATGCTGGGCATCCCAGCACGGGTGCCAAAGAGGTTCCATTTTAATGGACTTTGAGTTGGGAAATGGAGGAGCGACAGCAATGCGGATGGCACCGTTGCAAAGCTGACTTTCTGCAGAAGAGGCACAGCTCAATTTTTTTCAACTGGCTCTTCGGCTGTGGGAGCAGAGGCCAATGGTTCGTGCTCTACTTCCTGGGATGCTGGGCAGCCCAGCACGGGTGCCAAAGAACTTCCAATGTAAGGGACTTTGAGTTGGGAAATCGAGGAGCGACAGCAATGCGGTTGGCGCTGTTGCAAAGCTGAATTTCTGCAGAAGAGGCACAGCTCAAGTTTTTTGCCCTGGCTCTTCGGCTGTGGGAGCAGAGGCCAACCGTTCGTGCTCTACTCCCTGGGATGCAGGGCAGCCCAGCACGGGTGTCAAAGAGATTCCATTGTAATGGACTTTGAGTTGGGAAATGGAGGAGCGACAGCAATGCGGATGGCACCGTTGCAAAGCTGACTTTCTGCAGAAGAGGCACAGTTCAAGTTTTTTGCCCTGGCTCTTCGGCTGTGGGAGCAGAGGCCAACCGTTCGTGCTCTACTCCCTGGGATGCTGGGCAGCCGAGCACGGGTGCCAAAGAGGTTCCATTGTAATGGACTTTGAGTTGAGAAATGGAGGAGCGACAGCAATGCGGATGGCGCTGTTGCAAAGCTGACTTTCTGCAGAAGAGGCAGAGCTCAAGTTTTTTGCCCTGGCTCTTCGGCTGTGGGAGCAGAGGCCAACCGTTCGTGCTCTACTCCCTGGGATGCTGGGCAGCCGAGCATGGGTGCCAAAGAGGTTCCATTGTAAGTTACTTTGAGTTGGGAAATCGAGGAGCGACAGCAATGCGGATGGCACCGTTGCAAAGCTGACTTTCTGCAGAAGAGGCAGAGCTCAAATTTTTTGCCCTGGCTCTTCGGCTGTGGGAGCAGAGGCCTACCTTTCATGCTCTACTCCGTGGGATGCTGGGCAGCCCAGCACGCGTGCCAAAGAGGTTCCATTGTAAGGGACTTTGAGTTGGGAAATGGAGGAGCGACAGCAATGCGGATGGCACCGTTGCAAAGCTGACTTTCTGCAGAAGAGGCACAGCTCAAGTTTTTTGCCCTGGCTCTTCGGCTGTGGGAGCAGAGGCCAACCGTTCGTGCTCCAATGCCTGGGATGCTGGGCAGCCGAGCACGGGTGCCAAGGAGGTTCCATTTTAAGGGACTTTGAGTAGGGAAATCGAGGAGCGACAGCAATGCGGATGGCACCGTTGCAAAGCTGACTTTCTGCAGAAGAGGCACAGCTCAAGTTTTTGCCGTGGCTCTTCGGCTCTGGGAGAAGAGGCCAACCGTTAGTGCTCTACTCCCTGGGATGCTGGGCAGCCGAGCACGAGTGCCAAAGAGGTTCCATTGTAATGGACTTTGAGTTGGGAAATCGAGGAGCGACAGCAATGCGGATGGCACCGTTGCAAAGCTGACTTTCTGCAGAAGAGGCACAGCTCAAGTTTTTTGCCCTGGCTCTTCGGCTGTGGGAGCAGAGGCCAACCGTTCGTGCTCTACTCCCTGGGATGCTGGGCAGCCCAGCACGGGTGCCAAAGAGGTTCCATTGTAATGGACTTTGAGTTGGGAAATGGAGGAGCGACAGCAATGCATATGGCACCGTTGCAAAGCTGACTTTCTGCAGAAGAGGCACAGCTCAAGTTTTTTGCCGTGGCTCTTCGGCTGTGGGAGCTGAGGCCAACCGTTCGAGCTCTACTGCCTGGGATGCTGGGCAGCCGAGCACGGGTGCCAAAGAGGTTCCATTGCAGTGGACTTTCAGTTGGGAAATGGAGGAGCGACAGCAATGCGGATGGCACCGTTGCAAAGCTGACTTTCTGCAGAAGAGGCACAGCTCAAGTTTTTTGCCCTGGCTCTTCGGCTGTGGGAGCAGAGGCCAACCGTTCGTGCTCTACTCCCTGGGATGCTGGGCAGCCGAGCACGGGTGCCAAAGAGGTCCCATTGTAATGGACTTTGAGTTGGGAAATGGAGGAGCGACAGCAATGCGGATGGCACCGTTGCAAAGCTGACTTTCTGCAGAAGAGGCACAGCTCAAGTTTTTTGCCCTGGCTCTTCGGCTCTGGGAGCAGAGGCCAGCCATTCATGCTCTACTCCCTGGGATGCTGGGCAGCCCAGCACGGGTGCCAAAGAGGTTCCATTGTAATGGACTTTGAGTTGGGAAATCGAGGAGCGACAGCAATGCGGATGGCACCATTGCAAAGCTGACTTTCTGCAGAAGAGGCACAGCTCAAGCTTTTTGCCCTGGCTCTTCGGCTGTGGGAGCAGAGGCCAGCCATTCGTGCTCTATTCCCAAAGATGCTGGGCAGCCCAGCACGGGTGCCAAAGACGTTCCATTGTAATGGACTTTGAGTTGGGAAATCGAGGAGCGACAGCAATGCGGATGGCACCGTTGCAAAGCTGACTTTCTGCAGAAGAGGCACAGCTCAAGCTTTTTGCCCTGGCTCTTCGGCTGTGGGAGCAGAGGCCAACCGTTCGTGCTCTACTCCCTGGGATGCTGGGCAGCCCAGCACGGGTGCCAAAGAGGTTCCATTGTAAGGGACTTTGAGTTGGGAAATCGAGAAGCAACAGCAATGCGGATGGCTCCGTTGCAAAGCTGACTTTCTGCAGAAGAGGCACAGCTCAAGTTTTTTGCCCTGGTGCTTCGGGTCTGGGAGCAGAGGCCAACCGTTCATGCTCTACTCCCAGGGATGCTGGGCAGCCGAGCACGGGTGCCAACGTGGTTCCATTGTTATAGACTTTAAATTGGGAAATGGAGGAGCGACAGCAATGCGGATGGCACCGTTGCAAAGCTGACTTTCTGCAGAAGAGGCACAGCTCAACTTTTTTGCCCTGGCTCTTCGGCTCTGGGAGCAGACGCCAACCGTTCGTGCTCTACTCCCTGGGATTCTGGGCAGCCGAGCACGGGTGCCAAAGAGGTTCCATTGTAATGGACTTTGAGTTGGGAAATGGAGGAGCGACAGCAATGCGGATGGCACCGTTGCAAAGCTGACTTTCTGCAGAAGAGGCACAGCTCAAGTTTTTTGCCGTGGCTCTTCGGCTGTGGGAGCAGAGGCCAACCGTTCGTGCTCTACTCCCTGGGATGCTGGGCAGCCGAGCACGGGTGCCAAAGAGGTTCCATTGTAATGGACTTTGAGTTGGGAAATCGAGGAGCGACAGCAATGTGGATGGCACCGTTGCAAAGCTGACTTTCTGCAGAAGAGGCACAGCTCAAGTTTTTTGCCCTGGCTCTTCGGCTGTGGGAGCAGAGGCCAACCGTTCGTTCCCTACTCCCTGGGATGCTGGGCAGCCCAGCACGGGTGCCAAAGAGGTTCCATTGTAAGGGACTTTGAGTTGGGAAATGGAGGAGCGACAGCAATGCGGATGGCACCGTTGCAAAGCTGACTTTCTGCAGAAGAGGTACAGCTCAAGTTTTTTGAACTGGCTCTTCGGCTGTGGGAGCAGAGGCCAGCCATTCATGCTCTACTCCCTGGGATGCTGGGCAGCCCAGCACGGGTGCCAAAGAGGTTCCATTGTAATGGACTTTGAGTTGGGAAATGGAGGAGCGACTGCAATGCGGATGGCACCGTTGCAAAGCTGACTTTCTGCAGAAGAGGCACAGCTCAAGTTTTTTGCCCTGGATCTTCAGCTGTAGGAGCAGAGGACAGCCATTCTTGCTCTACTCCCTGGGATGCTGGGCAGCCCAGCACGGGTGCCAAAGAGGTTCCATTGTAATGGACTTTGAGTTGGGAAATCGAGGAGCGACAGCAATGCGGATGGCACCGTTGCAAAGCTGACTTTCTGCAGAAGAGGCACAGCTCAAGTTTTTTGCCCTGGCTCTTCGGCTGTGGGAGCAGAGGCCAATGGTTCGTGCTCTACTCCCTGGGATGCTGGGCAGCCCAGCACGGGTGCCAAAGAGCTTCCATTGTAAGGGACTTTGAGTTGGGAAATGGAGGAGCGACAGCAATGCGGATGGCGCTGTTGCAAAGCTGAATTTCTGCAGAAGAGGCACAGCTCAAGTTTTTTGCCGTGGCTCTTCGGCTGTGGGAGCAGAGGCCAACCGTTCGTGCTCTACTCCCTGGGATGCAGGGCAGCCCAGCACGGGTGCCAAAGAGGTTCCATTGTAAGGGACTTTGAGTTGGGAAATGGAGGAGCGACAGCAATGCAGATCGCACCGTTGCAAAGCTGACTTTCTGCAGAAGAGGCACAGCTCAAGTTTTTTGCCCTGGCTCTTCGGCTGTGGGAGCAGAGGCCAACCGTTCGTGCTCTACTCCCTGGGATGCTGGGAAGCTGAGCACAGGTGCCAAAGAGGTTCCATTGTAATGGACTTTGAGTTGGGAAGTCGAGGAGCGACAGCAATGCGGATGGCACCGTTGCAAAGCTGACTTTCTGCAGAAGAGGCACAGCTCAAGTTTTTTGCCGTGGCTCTTCGGCTGTGGGAGCAGAGGCCAAACATTCGTGCTCTACTCCCTGGGATGCTGGGCAGCCGAGCACGAGTGCCAAAGAGGTTCCATTGTAATGGACTTTGAGTTGGGAAATCGAGGAGCGACAGCAATGCGGATGGCACCGTTGCAAAGCTGACTTTCTGCAGAAGAGGCAGAGCTCAAGTTTTTTGCCCTGGCTCTTCGGCTGTGGGAGCAGAGGCCAACCGTTCGTGCTCTCCTCCCTGGGATGCTGGGCAGCCCAGCAGGGTTGCCAAAGAGGTTCCATTGTAAGGGACTTTGAGTTGGGAAATGGAGGAGCGACAGCAATGCGGATGACAACGTTGCAAAGCTGACTTTCTGCAGAAGAGGCACAGCTCAAGTTTTTTGCCCTGGCTCTTCGGCTGTGGGAGCAGAGGCCAGCCATTCATGCTCTACTCCCTGGGATGCTGGGCAGCCCAGCACGGGTGCCAAAGTGGTTCCATTGTAATGGACTTTGAGTTGGGAAATCGAGGAGCGACAGCAATGCGGATGGCACAATTGCAAATATGACTTTCTGCAGAAGAGGCACAGCTCAAGTTATTTGCCCTGGCTCTTCGGCTGTGGGAGCAGATGCCAGCCATTCGTGCTCTACTCCCTGGGATGCTGGGCAGCCGAGCACGGGTGCCAAAGAGGTTCCATTGTAATGGACTTTGAGTTGGGAAATGGAGGAGCGACAGCAATGCAGATCGCACCGTTGCAAAGCTGACTTTCTGCAGAAGAGGCACAGCTCAAGTTTTTTGCCGTGGCTCTTCGGCTGTGGGAGCAGAGGCCAACCGTTCGTGCTCTACTCCCTGGGATGCTGGGCAGCCCAGCACGGGTGCCAAAGAGGTTCCATTGCAGTGGACTTTTAGTTGGGAAATGATGGAGCGAAAGCAATGCGGATGGCACCGTTGCAAAGCTGACTTTCTGCAGAAGAGGCAGAGCTCAAGTTTTTTGAACTGGCTCTTTGGCTGTGGGAGCAGAGGCCAACCGTTCGTGCTCTACTCCCTGGGATGCTGGGCAGCCGAGCACGGGTGCCAAAGAGGTTCCATTGTAATGGACTTTGAGTTGGGAAATCGAGGAGCGACAGCAATGCGGATGGCACTGTTGCAAAGCTGACTTTCTGCAGAAGAGGCACAGCTCAAGTTTTTTGCCCTGGCTCTTCGGCTCTGGGAGCAGAGGCCAAACATTCGTGCTCTACTCCCTGGGATGCTGGGCAGCCGAGCACGAGTGCCAAAGAGGTTCCATTGTAATGGACTTTGAGTTGGGAAATGGAGGAGCGACAGCAATGCGGATGGCACCGTTGCAAAGCTGACTTTCTGCAGAAGAGGCACAGCTCAAGTTTTTTGCCCTGGCTCTTCGGCTGTGGGAGCAGAGGCCAACCGTTCGTGCTCT
Source organism: Psittacula echo (assembly GCF_963264785.1). Lineage (NCBI taxonomy): Eukaryota > Metazoa > Chordata > Aves > Psittaciformes > Psittacidae > Psittacula > Psittacula echo. Next base: position 12,244,388 of record NC_137752.1, on the reverse strand, counting down.
CCTCCCTGGGATGCTGGGCAGCCCAGCACGGGTGCCAAAGAGGTTCCATTGTAATGGACTTTGAGTTGGGAAATGGAGGAGCGACAGCAATGCGGATGGCACCGTTGCAAAGCTGACTTTCTGCAGAAGAGGCACAGCTCAAGTTTTTTGCCCTGGCTCTTCGGCTGTGGGAGCAGATGCCAGCCATTCGTGCTCTACTCCCTGGGATGCTGGGCAACCCAGCACGGGTGCCAAAGAGGTTCCATTGTAATGGACTTTGAGTTGGGAAATGGAGGAGCGACAGCAATGCAGATCGCACCGTTGCAAAGCTGACTTTCTGCAGAAGAGGCACAGGTCAAGTTTTTTGCCCTGGCTCTTCGGCTGTGGGAGCAGAGGCCAACCGTTCGTGCTCTACTCCCTGGGATGCTGGGCAGCCGAGCATGGGTGCCAAAGAGGTTCCATTGTAATGGACTTTGAGTTGGGAAATGGAGGAGCGACAGCAATGCGGATGGCACCGTTGCAAAGCTGACTTTCTGCAGAAGAGGCACAGCTCAAGTTTTTTGAACTGGCTCTTCGGCTGTGGGAGCAGAGGCCAACCGTTCGTGCTCTACTCCCTGGGATGCTGGGCAGCCGAGCACAGGTGCCAAAGAGGTTCCATTGTAATGGACTTTGAGTTGGGAAATGGAGGAGCGACAGCAATGCGGATGGCACCATTGCAAAGCTGACTTTCTGCAGAAGAGGCACAGCTCAAGTTTTTTGTCCTGGCTCTTCGGCTGTGGGAGCAGAGGCCAACCGTTCGTGCTCTACTGCCTGGGATGCTGGGCAGCCCAGCACGGGTGCCAAAGAGGTTCCATTGTAAGGGACTTTGAGTTGGGAAATCGAGGAGCGACAGCAATGCGGATGGCACCGTTGCAAAGCTGACTTTCTGCAGAAGAGGCACAGCTCAAGTTTTTTGCCCTGGCTCTTCGGCTGTGGGAGCAGAGGCCAACCGTTCATGCTCTACTCCCTGGGATGCTGGGCAGCCGAGCATGGGTGCCAAAGAGGTTCCATTGCAGTGGACTTTCAGTTGGGAAATGGAGGAGCGACAGCAATGCGGATGGCACCGTTGCAAAGCTGACTTTCTGCAGAAGAGGCACAGCTCAAGTTTTTTGCCCTGGCTTATCGGCTGTGGGAGCAGAGGCCAACCGTTCGTGCTCTACTCCCTGGGATGCTGGGCAGCCCAGCACGGGTGCCAAAGACGTTCCATTGTAATGGACTTTGAGTTGGGAAATGGAGGAGCGACAGCAATGCGGATCGCACCGTTGCAAAGCTGACTTTCTGCAGAAGAGGCACAGCTCAAGTTTTTTGCCCTGGCTCTTCGGCTGTGGGAGCAGAGGCCAGCCATTCATGCTCTACTCTCTGGGATGCTGGGCAGCCGAGCACGAGTGCCAAAGAGGTTCCATTGTAATGGACTTTGAGTTGGGAAATGGAGGAGCGACAGCAATGCGGATGGCACCATTGCAAAGCTGACTTTCTGCAGAAGAGGCACAGCTCAAGTTTTTTGCCCTGGCTCTTCGGCTGTGGGAGCAGAGGCCAAACATTCGTGCTCTACTCCCTGGGATGCTGGGCAGCCGAGCACGAGTGCCAAAGAGGTTCCATTGTAATGGACTTTGAGTTGGGAAATGGAGGAGCGACAGCAATGCGGATCGCACCGTTGCAAAGCTGACTTTCTGCAGAAGAGGCACAGTTCACGTTTTTTGCCCTGGCTCTTCGGCTCTGGGAGCAGAGGCCAACCGTTCGTGCTCTACTCCCTGGGATGCTGGGCAGCCGAGCACGGGTGCCAAAGAGGTTCCATAGTAATGGACTTTGAGTTGGGAAATCGAGGAGCGACAGCAATGCGAATGGTTCTGTTGCAAAGCTGACTTTCTGCAGAAGAGGCACAGCTCAAATTTTTTGCCGTGGCTCTTCGGCTCTGGGAGCAGAGGCCAACCGTTCGTGCTCTACTCCCTGGGATGCTGGGCAGCGCCTCATGGGTGCCAAAGAGGTTCCATTGTAATGGACTTTGAGTTGGGAAATGGAGGAGCGACAGAAATGCGGATGGCACCATTGCAAAGCTGACTTTCTGCAGAAGAGGCACAGCTCAAGTTATTTGCCCTGGCTCTTCGGCTGTGGGAGCAGAGGCCAACCGTTCGTGCTCTACTCCCTGGGATGCTGGGCAGCCGAGCACGGGTGCCAAAGAGGTTCCATTGCAGTGGACTTTGAGTTGGGAAATGGAGGAGCGACAGCAATGCGGATGGCACCGTTGCAAATCTGACTTTCTGCAGAAGAGGCACAGCTCAAGTTTTTTGCCCTGGCTCTTCGGCTCTGGGAGCAGAGGCCAAACATTCATGCTCTACTCCCTGGGATGCTGGACAGCTGAGCACGAGTGCCAAAGAGGTTCTATTGTAAGGGACTTTGAATTGGGAAATCGAGGAGCGACAGCAATGCGGATGGCACCGTTGCAAAGCTGACTTTCTGCAGAAGAGGCACAGCTCAAGTTTTTTGCCCTGGCTCTTCAGCTGTGGGAGCAGAGGCCAACCGTTCGTGCTCTACTCCCTGGGATGCTGGGCAGCCCAGCACGGGTGCCAAAGAGGTTCCATTGTAAGGGACTTTGAGTTGGGAAATGGAGGAGCGACAGCAATGCGGATGGCACCGTTGCAAAGCTGACTTTCTGCAGAAGAGGCACAGCTCAAGTTTTTTGCCCTGGCTCTTCGGCTGTGGGAGCAGAGGCCAACCGTTCGTGCTCTACTATCTGGGATGCTGGGCATCCCAGCACGGGTGCCAAAGAGGTTCCATTGTAATGGACTTTGAGTTGGGAAGTCGAGGAGCGACAGCAATGCGGATGGCACCGTTGCAAAGCTGACTTTCTGCAGAAGAGGCACAGCTCAAGTTTTTTGCCCTGGCTCTTCGGCTCTGGGAGCAGAGGCCAACCGTTCGTGCTCTACTGCCTGGGATGCTGGGCAGCCCAGCACGGGTGCCAAAGAGGTTCCATTGTAAGGGACTTTGAGTAGGGAAATCGAGGAGCGACAGCAATGCGGATGGCGCTGTTGCAAAGCTGACTTTCTGCAGAAGAGGCACAGCTCAAGTTTTTTGCCCTGGCTCTTCGGCTGTGGGAGCAGAGGCCAACCGTTCGTGCTCTACTGCCTGGGATGCTGGGCAGCCCAGCACGGGTGCCAAAGAGGTTCCATTGTAATGGACTTTGAGTTGGGAAATCGAGGAGCGACAGCAATGCAGATGGCACTGTTGCAAAGCTGACTTTCTGCAGAAGAGGCACAGCTCAAATTTTTTGCCGTGGCTCTTCGGCTGTGGGAGCAGAGGCCAACCGTTCGTGCTCTACTCCCTGGGATGCTGGGCAGCGCCTCATGGGTGCCAAAGAGGTTTCATTGCAGTGGACTTTCAGTTGGGAAATGGAGGAGCAACAGCAATGCGGATGGCACTGTTGCAAAGCTGACTTTCTGCAGAAGAGGCACAGCTCAAGTTTTTTGTCCTGGCTCTTCGGCTGTGGGAGCAGAGGCCAACCGTTCGTGCTCTACTCCCTGGGATGCTGGGCAGCCCAGCACGGGTGCCAAAGAGGTTCCATTGTAAGGGATTTTGAGCAGGGAAATCGAGGAGCGACAGCAATGCGGATGGCTCTGTTGCAAAGCTGACTTTCTGCAGAAGAGGCACAGCTCAAGTTTTTTGCCCTGGCTCTTCGGCTGTGGGAGCAGAGGCCAACCGTTCGTGCTCTACTCCCTGGGATGCTGGGCAGCCGAGAACGGGTGCCAAAGAGGTTCCATTGTAATGGACTTTGAGTTGGGAAATCGAGGAGCGACAGCAATGCAGATGGCACTGTTGCAAAGCTGACTTTCTGCAGAAGAGGCACAGCTCAAATTTTTTGCCGTGGCTCTTCGGCTCTGGGAGCAGAGGCCAACCGTTCGTGCTCTACTCCCTGGGATGCTGGGCAGCTGAGCACAGGTGCCAAAGAGGATCCATTGCAGTGGACTTTGAGTTGGGAAATGGAGGAGCGACAGCAATGCGGATGGCACCGTTGCAAAGCTGACTTTCTGCAGAAGAGGCACAGCTCAAGTTTTTTGCCCTGGCTCTTCGGCTCTGGGAGCAGAGGCCAAACATTCATGCTCTACTCCCTGGGATGCTGGGCAGCCGAGCACGAGTGCCAAAGAGGTTCTATTGTAAGGGACTTTGAATTGGGAAATCGAGGAGCGACAGCAATGCGGATGGCACCGTTGCAAAGCTGACTTTCTGCAGAAGAGGCACAGCTCAAGTGTTTTGCCCTGGCTCTTCAGCTGTGGGAGCAGAGGCCAACCGTTCGTGCTCTACTGCCTGGGATGCTGGGCATCCCAGCACGGGTGCCAAAGAGGTTCCATTGCAGTGGACTTTCAGTTGGAAAATCGAGGAGCGACAGCAATGCGGATGGCACCGTTGCAAAGCTGACTTTCTGCAGAAGAGGCACAGCTCAAGTTTTTTGAACTGGCTCTTCGGCTGTGGGAGCAGAGGCCAACCGTTCGTTCTCTACTCCCTGGGATGCTGGGCAGCCGAGCACGCGTGCCAAAGAGGTTCCATTTTAATGGACTTTGAGTTGGGAAATGGAGGAGCGACAGCAATGCGGATGGCACCGTTGCAAAGCTGACTTTCTGCAGAAGAGGCACAGCTCAAGTTTTTTGCCGTGGCTCTTCGGCTGTGGGAGCAGAGGCCAACCGTTCGTGATCTACTCCCTGGGATGCTGGGCAGCCGAGCACGGGTGCCAAAGAGGTTCCATTGTAAGGGACTTTGAGTTGGGAAATGGAGGAGCGACAGCAATGCGGATGGCACCGTTGCAAAGCTGACTTTCTGCAGAAGAGGCACAGCTCAAGTTTTTTGAACTGGTTCTTCGGCTGTGGGAGCAGAGGCCAACCGTTCGTGCTCTACTCCCTGGGATGCTGGGCAGCCCAGCACGGGTGCCAAAGAGGTCCCATTGTAATGGACTTTGAGTTGGGAAATGGAGGAGCGACAGCAATGCGGATGGCACCGTTGCAAAGCTGACTTTCTGCAGAAGAGACACAGCTCAAGTTTTTTGCCCTGGCTCTTCGGCTGTGGGAGCAGAGGCCAAACATTCGTGCTCTACTCCCTGGGATGCTGGGCAGCCGAGCACGAGTGCCAAAGAGGTTCTATTGTAAGGGACTTTGAATTGGGAAATCGAGGAGCGACAGCAATGCGGATGGCACCGTTGCAAAGCTGACTTTCTGTAGAAGAGGCACAGCTCAAGTTTTTTGCCCTGGCTCTTCGGCTGTGGGAGCAGAGGCCAACCGTTCGTGCTCTACTCTCTGGGATGCTGGGCAGCCCAACACGGGTGCCAAAGAGGTTCCATTGTAATGGACTTTGAGTTGGGAACTCGAGGAGCGACAGCAATGCGGATGGCACCGTTGCAAAGCTGACTTTCTGCAGAAGAGGCACAGCTCAACTTTTTTGCCCTGGCTCTTCGGCTCTGGGAGCAGAGGCCAACCGTTCGTGCTCTACTCCCTGGGATGCTGGGAAGCCGAGCACGGGTGCCAAAGAGGTTCCATTGTAATGGACTTTGAGTTGGGAAATGGAGGAGCGACAGCAATGCGGATGGCACCGTTGCAAAGCTGACTTTCTGCAGAAGAGGCACAGCTCAAGTTTTTTGCCCTGGCTCTTCGGCTCTGGGAGCAGAGGCCAACCGTTCGTGCTCTACTCCCTGGGATGCTGGGCAGCGCCTCATGGGTGCCAAAGAGGTTCCATTGTAATGGACTTTGAGTTGGGAAATGGAGGAGCGACAGAAATGCGGATGGCACCATTGCAAAGCTGACTTTCTGCAGAAGAGGCACAGCTCAAGTTATTTGCCCTGGCTCTTCGGCTGTGGGAGCAGAGGCCAACCGTTCGTGCTCTACTCCCTGGGATGCTGGGCAGCCGAGCACGGGTGCCAAAGAGGTTCCATTGCAGTGGACTTTGAGTTGGGAAATGGAGGAGAGACAGCAATGCGGATGGCACCGTTGCAAATCTGACTTTCTGCAGAAGAGGCACAGCTCAAGTTTTTTGCCCTGGCTCTTCGGCTCTGGGAGCAGAGGCCAAACATTCATGCTCTACTCCCTGGGATGCTGGACAGCTGAGCACGAGTGCCAAAGAGGTTCTATTGTAAGGGACTTTGAATTGGGAAATCGAGGAGCGACAGCAATGCGGATGGCACCGTTGCAAAGCTGACTTTCTGCAGAAGAGGCACAGCTCAAGTTTTTTGCCCTGGCTCTTCAGCTGTGGGAGCAGAGGCCAACCGTTCGTGCTCTACTCCCTGGGATGCTGGGCAGCCCAGCACGGGTGCCAAAGAGGTTCCATTTTAAGGGACTTTGAGTTGGGAAATGGAGGATCGACAGCAATGCGGATGGCACCGTTGCAAAGCTGACTTTCTGCAGAAGAGGCACAGCTCAAGTTTTTTGCCCTGGCTCTTCGGCTGTGGGAGCAGAGGCCAACCGTTCGTGCTCTACTGCCTGGGATGCTGGGCAGCTGAGCACGGGTGCCAAAGAGGTTCCATTGTAATGGACTTTGAGTTGGGAAGTCGAGGAGCGACAGCAATGCGGATGGCACCGTTGCAAAGCTGACTTTCTGCAGAAGAGGCACAGCTCAAGTTTTTTGCCCTGGCTCTTCGGCTCTGGGAGCAGAGGCCAACCGTTCGTGCTCTACTGCCTGGGATGCTGGGCAGCCCAGCACGGGTGCCAAAGAGGTTCCATTGTAAGGGACTTTGAGTAGGGAAATCGAGGAGCGACAGCAATGCGGATGGCACCGTTGCAAAGCTGACTTTCTGCAGAAGAGGCACAGCTCAAGTTTTTTGCCCTGGCTCTTCGGCTGTGGGAGCAGAGGCCAACCGTTCGTGCTCTACTCCCTGGGATGCTGGGCAGCCCAGCACGGGTGCCAAAGAGGTTCCATTGTAATGGACTTTGAGTTGGGAAATCGAGGAGCGACAGCAATGCAGATGGCACTGTTGCAAAGCTGACTTTCTGCAGAAGAGGCACAGCTCAAATTTTTTGCCGTGGCTCTTCGGCTGTGGGAGCAGAGGCCAACCGTTCGTGCTCTACTCCCTGGGATGCTGGGCAGCGCCTCATGGGTGCCAAAGAGGTTTCATTGCAGTGGACTTTCAGTTGGGAAATGGAGGAGCGACAGCAATGCGGATGGCACCGTTGCAAAGCTGACTTTCTGCAGAAGAGGCACAGCTCAAGTTTTTTGCCTTGGCTCTTCGGCTGTGGGAGCAGAGGCCAATGGTTCGTGCTCTACTCCCTGGGATGCTGGGCAGCCCAGCACGGGTGCCAAAGAGGTTCCATTGCAGTGGACTTTCAGTTGGGAAATGGAGGAGCGACAGCAATGCGGATGGCACCGTTGCAAAGCTGACTTTCTGCAGAAGAGGCACAGCTCAAGTTTTTTGAACTGGCTCTTCGGCTGTGGGAGCAGAGGCCAACCGTTCGTGCTGTACTCCCTGGGATGCTGGGCAGCCGAGCACGAGTGCCAAAGAGGTTCCATTGTAATGGACTTTGAGTTGGGAAATGGAGGAGCGACAGCAATGCGGATGGCACCGTTGCAAAGCTGACTTTCTGCAGAAGAGGCACAGCTCAAGTTTTTTGAACTGGTTCTTCGGCTGTGGGAGCAGAGGCCAACCGTTCGTTCTCTACTCCCTGGGATGCTGGCCAGCCGAGCACGGGTGCCAAAGAGGTTCCATTGTAATGGACTTTGAGTTGGGAAATGGAGGAGCGACAGCAATGCGGATGGCACCGTTGCAAAGCTGACTTTCTGCAGAAGAGGCACAGCTCAAGTTTTTTGCCCTGGCTCTTCGGCTCTGGGAGCAGAGGCCAACCGTTCGTGATCTACTCCCTGGGATGCTGGGCAGCCCAGCACGGGTGCCAAAGAGGTTCCATTGTAAGGGACTTTGAGTTGGGAAATGGAGGAGCGACAGCAATGCGGATGGCACCGTTGCAAAGCTGACTTTCTGCAGAAGAGGCACAGCTCAAGTTTTTTGCCCTGGCTCTTCGGCTGTGGGAGCAGAGGCCAACCGTTCGTGCTCTACTCTCTGGGATGCTGGGCAGCCGAGCACGGGTGCCAAAGAGGTTCCATTGTAATGGACTTTGAGTTGGGAAATGGAGGAGCGACAGCAATGCGGATGGCACCGTTGCAAAGCTGACTTTCTGCAGAAGAGGCACAGCTCAAGTTTTTTGCCCTGGCTCTTCGGCTGTGGGAGCAGAGGCCAACCGTTCGTGCTCTACTCTCTGGGATGCTGGGCAGCCGAGCACAGGTGCCAAAGAGGTTCCATTTTAAGGGACTTTGAGTTGGGAAATGGAGGAGCGACAGCAATGCGGATGGCACCATTGCAAAACTGACTTTCTGCAGAAGAGGCACAGCTCAAGTTTTTTGCCCTGGCTCTTCGTCTGTGGGAGCAGAGGCCAACCGTTCGTGCTCTACTCCCTGGGATGCTGGGCAGCCCAGCACGGGTGCCAAAGAGGTTCCATTGTAATGGACTTTGAGTTGGGAAATGGAGGAGCGACAGCAATGCGGATGGCACCGTTGCAAAGCTGACTTTCTGCAGAAGAGGCACAGCTCAAGTTATTTGCCCTGGCTCTTCGGCTGTGGGAGCAGAGGCCAACCGTTCGTGCTCTACTCCCTGGGATGCTGGCCAGCCGAGAACGGGTGCCAAAGAAGTCCCATTGTAATGGACTTTGAGTTGGGAAATGGAGGAGCGACAGCAATGCGGATGCCACCGTTGCAAAGCTGACTTTCTGCAGAAGAGGCACAGCTCAAGTTTTTTGCCCTGGCTCTTCGGCTGTGGGAGCAGAGGCCAGCCATTTATGCTCTACTCCCTGGGATGCTCGGCAGCCCAGCACGAGTGCCAAAGATGTTCTATTGTAAGGGACTTTGAATTGGGAAATCGAGGAGCGACAGCAATGCGGATGGCACCGTTGCAAAGCTGACTTTCTGCAGAAGAGGCACAGCTCAAGTTTTTTGCCGTGGCTCTTCGGCTGTGGGAGCAGAGGCCAACCGTTCGTGCTCTACTCCCTGGGATGCTGGGCAGCCCAGCACGGGTGCCAAAGAGGTTCCATTGCAGTGGACTTTCAGTTGGGAAATGGAGGAGCGACAGCAATGCGGATGGCACCGTTGCAAAGCTGACTTTCTGCAGAAGAGGCACAGCTCAAGTTTTTTGAACTGGCTCTTCGGCTCTGGGAGCAGAGGCCAACCGTTCGTTCTCTACTCCCTGGGATGCTGGGCAGCGCCTCATGGGTGCCAAAGAGGTTCCATTGTAATGGACTTTGAGTTGGGAAATGGAGAAGCGACAGCAATGCGGATGGCACCGTTGCAAAGCTGACTTTCTGCAGAAGAGGCACAGCTCAAGTTTTTTGCCGTGGCTCTTCGGCTGTGGGAGCAGAGGCCAAACATTCGTGCTCTACTCCCTGGGATGCTGGGCAGCCGAGCACGAGTGCCAAAGAGGTTCTATTTTAAGGGACTTTGAATTGGGAAATCGAGGAGCGACAGCAATGCGGATGGCACCGTTGCAAAGCTGACTTTCTGCAGAAGAGGCACAGCTCAAGTTTTTTGCCGTGGCTCTTCGGCTGTGGGAGCAGAGGCCAACCGTTCGTGCTCTACTCCCTGGGATGCTGGGCAGCCCAGCACGGGTGCCAAAGAGGTTCCATTGTAAGGGACTTTGAGTTGGGAAATGGAGGAGCGACAGCAATGCGGATGGCACCGTTGCAAAGCTGACTTTCTGCAGAAGAGGCACAGCTCAAGTTTTTTGCCCTGGCTCTTCGGCTGTGGGAGCAGAGGCCAACCGTTCGTGCTCTACTCTCTGGGATGCTGGGCAGCAGAGAACGGGTGCCAAAGAGGTTCCATTGAAATGGACTTTGAGTTGGGAAGTCGAGGAGCGACAGCAATGCGGATGGCACCGTTGCAAAGCTGACTTTCTGCAGAAGAGGCACAGCTCAAGTTTTTTGCCGTGGCTCTTCAGCTCTGGGAGCAGAGGCCAAACATTCGTGCTCTACTCTCTGGGATGCTGGGCAGCCGAGCACGGGTGCCAAAGAGGTTCCATTGTAATGGACTTTGAGTTGGGAAATGGAGGAGCGACAGCAATGCGGATGGCACCGTTGCAAAGCTGACTTTCTGCAGAAGAGGCACAGCTCAAGTTTTTTGCCCTGGCTCTTCGGCTGTGGGAGCAGAGGCCAACCGTTCGTGCTCTACTGCCTGGGATGCTGGGCAGCCGAGAACGGGTGCCAAAGAGGTTCCATTTTAAGGGACTTTGAGTTGGGAAATCGAGGAGCGACAGCAATGCGGATGGCACCATTGCAAAACTGACTTTCTGCAGAAGAGGCACAGCTCAAGTTTTTTGCCCTGGCTCTTCGGCTGTGGGAGCAGAGGCCAACCGTTCGTGCTCTACTCCCTGGGATGCTGGGCAGCCGAGCACGGGTGCCAAAGAGGTTCCATTTTAATGGACTTTGAGTTGGGAAATCGAGGAACGACAGCATTGCGGATGGCACCGTTGCAAAACTGACTTTCTGCAGAAGAGGCACAGCTCAAGTTTTTTGCCCTGGCTCTTCGGCTGTGGGAGCAGAGGCCAACCGTTCGTGCTCTACTCCCTGGGATGCTGGGCAGCCGAGCACGGGTGCCAAAGAAGTTCCAATGTAAGGGACTTTGAGTTGGGAAATGGAGGAGCGACAGCAATGCGGATGGCACCGTTGCAAAGCTGACTTTCTGCAGAAGAGGCAGAGCTCAAGTTTTTTGCCCTGGCTCTTCGGCTGTGGGAGCAGAGGCCAACCGTTCGTGCTCTACTCCCTGGGATGCTGGGCAGCCGAGCACGGGTGCCAAAGAGGTTCCATTGTAATGGACTTTGAGTTGGGAAATCCAGGAGCGACCGCAATGCGGATGGCACCGTTGCAAAGCTGACTTTCTGCAGAAGAGGCACAGCTCAAGTTTTTTGCCCTGGCTCTTCGGCTGTGGGAGCAGAGGCCAAACATTCGTGCTCTACTCCCTGGGATGCTGGGCAGCCCAGTACGGGTGCCAAAGAGGTTCCGTTGTAATGGACTTTGAATTGGGAAATCGAGGAGCGACAGCAATGCGGATGGCACTGTTGCAAAGCTGACTTTCTGCAGAAGAGGTACAGCTCAAGTTTTTTGCCCTGGCTCTTCGGCTGTGGGAGCAGAGGCCAACCGTTCGTGCTCTACTCCCTGGGATGCTGGGCAGCCGAGCACGGGTGCCAAAGAGGTTCCATTGTAAGGGACTTTGAGTTGGGAAATGGAGGAGCGACAGCAATGCGGATGGCACCGTTGCAAAGCTGACTTTCTGCAGAAGAGGCACAGCTCAAGTTTTTTGCCCTGGCTCTTCAGCTGTTGGAGCAGAGGCCAACCGTTCGTGCTCTACTCTCTGGGATGCTGGGCAGCCGAGAACGGGTGCCAAAGAGGTTCCATTGTAATGGACTTTGAGTTGGGAAGTCGAGGAGCGACAGCAATGCGGATCGCACCGTTGCAAAGCTGACTTTCTGCAGAAGAGGCACAGCTCAAGTTTTTTCCCCTGGCTCTTCGGCTGTGGGAGCAGAGGCCAAACATTCGTGCTCTACTCTCTGGGATGCTGGGCAGCCGAGCACGGGTGCCAAAGAGGTTCCATTGTAATGGACTTTGAGTTGGGAAATCGAGGAGCGACAGCAATGCGGATGGCACCGTTGCAAAGCTGACTTTCTGCAGAAGAGGCAGAGCTCAAGTTTTTTGCCCTGGCTCTTCGGCTGTGGGAGCAGAGGCCAACCGTTCGTGCTCTACTCCCTGGGATGCTGGGCAGCCGAGCACGGGTGCCAAAGAGGTTCCATTTTAAGGGACTTTGAGTTGGGAAATCGAGGAGCGACAGCAATGCGGATGGCACCATTGCAAAACTGACTTTTTGCAGAAGAGGCACAGCTCAAGTTTTTTGCCCTGGCTCTTCGGCTCTGGGAGCAGAGGCCAACCGTTCGTGCTCTACTCCCTGGGATGCTGGGCAGCCGAGCACGGGTGCCAAAGAGGTTCCATAGTAATGGACTTTGAGTTGGGAAATCGAGGAGCGACAGCAATGCGGATGGCACCGTTGCAAAACTGACTTTCTGCAGAAGAGGCACAGCTCAAGTTTTTTGCCCTGGCTCTTCGGCTGTGGGAGCAGAGTCCAACCGTTCGTGCTCTACTCCCTGGGATGCTGGGCATCCGAGAACGGGTGCCAAAGAGGTTCCATTGTAATGGACTTTGAGTTGGGAAATCGAGGAGCGACAGCAATGCGGATGGCACCGTTGCAAAGCTGACTTTCTGCAGAAGAGGCACAGCTCCAGTTTTTTGCCCTGGCTCTTCGGCTGTGGGAGCAGAGGCCAACCGTTCGTGCTCTACTCCCTGGGATGCTGGGCAGCCCCGCACGGGTGCCAAAGAGGTTCCATTGTAATGGACTTTGAGTTGGGAAATGGAGGAGCAACAGCAATGCGGATGGCACCGTTGCAAAGCTGACTTTCTGCAGAAGAGGCACAGCTCAAGTTTTTTGCCTTGGCTCTTCGGCTGTGGGAGCAGAGGCCAACCGTTCGTTCTCTACTCCCTGGGATGCTGGGCAGCCCAGCACGGGTGCCAAAGAGGTTCCATTGTAATAGACTTTGAGTTGGGAAATCGAGGAGCGACAGCAATGCGGATGGCGCTGTTGCAAAGCTGACTTTCTGCAGAAGAGGCACAGCTCAAGCTTTTTGCCCTGGCTCTTCGGTTCTGGGAGCAGAGGCCAATCTTTCGTGCTCTATTCCCTGGGATGCTGGGCATCCGAGCACGGGTGCCAAAGAGGTTCCATTGTAAGGGACTTTGAGTTGGGAAATCGAGGAGCGACAGCAATGCAGATGGCACTGTTGCAAAGCTGACTTTCTGCAGAAGAGGCACAGCTCAAATTTTTTGCCCTGGCTCTTCGGCTCTGGGAGCAGAGGCCAACCGTTCGTGCTCTACTCCCTGGGATGCTGGGCAGCACCTCACGGGTGCCAAAGAGGTTTCATTGTAATGGACTTTGAGTTGGGAAAAGGAGGAGCGACAGCAATGCGGATGGCACCATTGCAAAGCTGACATTCTGCAGAAGAGGCACAGCTCAAGTTATTTGCCCTGGCTCTTCGGCTGTGGGAGCAGATGCCAGCCATTCGTGCTCTACTGCCTGGGATGCTGGGCAGCCGAGCACGGGTGCCAAAGAGGTTCCATTGTAATGGACTTTGAGTTGGGAAATGGAGGAGCGACAGCAATGCGGATGGCACCGTTGCAAAACTGACTTTCTGCAGAAGAGGCACAGCTCAAGTTTTTGGCCCTGGTGCTTCGGCTCTGGGAGCAGAGGCCAAACATTCGTGCTCTACTCCCTGGGATGCTGGGCAGCCGAGCACGAGTGCCAAAGAGGTTCTATTGTAAGGGACTTTGAATTGGGAAATGGAGGAGCGACAGCAATGCGGATGGCACCGTTGCAAAGCTGACTTTCTGCAGAAGAGGCACAGCTCAAGTTTTTTGCCCTGGCTCTTCAGCTGTGGGAGCAGAGGCCAACCGTTCGTGCTCTACTCCCTGGGATGCTGGGCAGCTGAGCACGGGTGCCAAAGAGGTTCCATTGTAATGGACGTTGAGTTGGGAAGTCGAGAAGCGACAGCAATGCAGATCGCACCGTTGCAAAGCTGACTTTCTGCAGAAGAGGCACAGCTCAAGTTTTTTGCCCTGGCTCTTCGGCTCTGGGAGCAGAGGCCAACCGTTCGTGCTCTGCTCCCTGGGATGATGGGCAGCCGAGCACGAGTGCCAAAGAGGTTCCATTGTAATGGACTTTGAGTTGGGAAATGGAGGAGCGACAGCAATGCGGATGGCACCGTTGCAAAGCTGACTTTCTGCAGAAGAGGCACAGCTCAAGTTTTTTGCCCTGGCTCTCCGGCTGTGGGAGCAGAGGCCAGCCATTCATGCTCTACTCCCTGGGATGCTGGGCAGCCCAGCACGGGTGCCAAAGAGGTTCCATTGTAATGGATTTTGAGTTGGGAAATCGAGGAGCGACAGCAATGCGGATGGCACCATTGCAAAGCTGACTTTCTGCAGAAGAGGCACAGCTCAAGTTATTTGCCCTGGCTCTTCGGCTGTGGGAGCAGATGCCAGCCATTCGTGCTCTACTCCCTGGGATGCTGGGCAGCCGAGCACGGGTGCCAAAGAAGTTCCATTGTAATAGACTTTGAGTTGGGAAATGGAGGAGCGACAGCAATGCGGATGGCACCGTTGCAAAGCTGACTTTCTGCAGAAGAGGCACAGCTCAAGTTTTTTGAACTGGTTCTTCGGCTGTGGGAGCAGAGGCCAACCGTTCGTGCTCTACTCCCTGGGGTGCTGGCCAGCCGAGCATGGGTGCCAAAGTGGTTCCATTGTAAGGGACTTTGAGTAGGGAAATCGAGGAGCGACAGCAATGCGGATGGCACCGTTGCAAAGCTGACTTTCTGCAGAAGAGGCACAGCTCAAGTTTTTTGCCCTGGCTCTTCGGCTGTGGGAGCAGAGGCCAACCGTTCGTGCTCTACTCCCTGGGATGCTGGGCAGCCCAGCACGGCTGCCAAAGATGTTCCATTGTAATGGACTTTGAGTTGGGAAATGGAGGAGCGACAGCAATGCGGATGGCACCGTTGCAAAGCTGACTTTCTGCAGAAGAGGCACAGCTCCAGTTTTTTGCCCTGGCTCTTCGGCTGTGGGAGCAGAGGCCAACCGTTCGTGCTCTACTGCCTGGGATGCTGGGCAGCTGAGCACGGGTGCCAAAGAGGTTCCATTGTAATGGACTTTGAGTTGGGAAATCGAGGAGCGACAGCAATGCGGATGGCACCATTGCAAAGCTGACTTTCTGCAGAAGAGGCACAGCTCAAGTTATTTGCCCTGGCTCTTCGGCTGTGGGAGCAGAGGCCAACCGTTCGTGCTCTACTCCCTGGGATGCTGGGCAGCCCAGCACGGGTGCCAAAGAGGTTCCATTGTAATGGACTTTGAGTTGGGAAATGGAGGAGCAACAGCAATGCGGATGGCACCGTTGCAAAGCTGACTTTCTGCAGAAGAGACACAGCTCAAGTTTTTTGCCCTGGCTCTTCGGCTGTGGGAGCAGAGGCCAACCGTTCATGCTCTATTCCCTGGGATGCTGGGCAGCCCAGCACGGGTGCCAAAGAGGTTCCATTGTAATGGACTTTGAGTTGGGAAATGGAGGAGCGACAGCAATGCGGATCGCACCGTTGCAAAGCTGATTTTCTGCAGAAGAGGCACAGCTCAAGTTTTTTGCCCTGGCTCTTCGGCTGTGGGAGCAGAGGCCAACCGTTCGTGCTCTACTCTCTGGGATGCTGGGCAGCCGAGCACGGGTGCCAAAGAGGTTCCATTTTAAGGGACTTTGAGTTGGGAAATCGAGGAGCGACAGCAATGCGGATGGCACCATTGCAAAACTGACTTTCTGCAGAAGAGGCACAGCTCAAGTTTTTTGCCCTGGCTCTTCGTCTGTGGGAGCAGAGGCCAACCGTTCGTGCTCTACTGCCTGGGATGCTGGGCAGCCCAGCACGGGTGCCAAAGAGGTTCCATTGTAATGGACTTTGAGTTGGGAAATCGAGGAGCGACAGCAATGCGGATGGCACTGTTGCAAAGCTGACTTTCTGCAGAAGAGGCACAGCTCAAGTTTTTTGCCCTGGCTCTTCGGCTGTAGGAGCAGAGGCCAACCGTTCGTGCTCTACTCCCTGGGATGCTGGGCAGCCGAGCACGGGTGCCAAAGAGGTTCCATTGTAAGGGACTTTGAGTTGGGAAATGGAGGAGCGACAGCAATGCGGATGGCACCGTTGCAAAGCTGACTTTCTGCAGAAGAGGCACAGCTCAAGTTTTTTGCCCTGGCTCTTCGGCTGTGGGAGCAGAGGCCAACCGTTCGTGCTCTACTCCCTGGGATGCTGGCCAGCCGAGAACGGGTGCCAAAGAGGTCCCATTGTAATGGACTTTGAGTTGGGAAATGGAGGAGCGACAGCAATGCGGATGCCACCGTTGCAAAGCTGACTTTCTGCAGAAGAGGCACAGCTCAAGTTTTTTGCCCTGGCTCTTCGGCTGTGGGAGCAGAGGCCAGCCATTTATGCTCTACTCCCTGGGATGCTGGGCAGCCCAGCACGAGTGCCAAAGAGGTTCTGTTGTAAGGGACTTTGAATTGGGAAATCGAGGAGCGACAGCAATGCGGATGGCACCGTTGCAAAGCTGACTTTCTGCAGAAGAGGCACAGCTCAAGTTTTTTGCCGTGGCTCTTCGGCTGTGGGAGCAGAGGCCAACCGTTCGTGCTCTACTGCCTGGGATGCTGGGCAGCCCAGCACGGGTGCCAAAGAGGTTCCATTGCAGTGGACTTTCAGTTGGGAAATGGAGGAGCGACAGCAATGCGGATGGCACCGTTGCAAAGCTGACTTTCTGCAGAAGAGGCACAGCTCAAGTTTTTTGAACTGGCTCTTCGGCTGTGGGAGCAGAGGCCAACCGTTCGTTCTCTACTCCCTGGGATGCTGGGCAGCCGAGCATGGGTGCCAAAGAGGCTCCATTTTAATGGACTTTGAGTTGGGAAATGGAGAAGCGACAGCAATGCGGATGGCACCGTTGCAAAGCTGACTTTCTGCAGAAGAGGCACAGCTCAAGTTTTTTGCCGTGGCTCTTCGGCTCTGGGAGCAGAGGCCAACCGTTCGTGATCTACTCCTTGGAATGCTGGGCAGCCGAGCACGGGTGCCAAAGAGGTTCCATTGTAATAGACTTTGATTTGGGAAATGGAGGAGCGACAGCAATGCGGATGGCACCGTTGCAAAGCTGACTTTCTGCAGAAGAGACACAGCTCAAGTTTTTTGCCCTGGCACATCGGCTGTGGGAGCAGAGGCCAAACATTCGTGCTCTACTCCCTGGGATGCTGGGCAGCCGAGCACGAGTGCCAAAGAGGTTCCATTGTAAGGGACTTTGAATTGGGAAATCGAGCAGCGACAGCAATGCGGATGGCACCGTTGCAAAGCTGACTTTCTGCAGAAGAGGCACAGCTCAAGTTTTTTGCCGTGGCTCTTCGGCTGTGGGAGCAGAGGCCAACCGTTCGTGCTCTACTCCCTGGGATGCTGGGCAGCCGAGCACGGGTGCCAAAGAGGTTCCATTGTAAGGGACTTTGAGTTGGGAAATGGAGGAGCGACAGCAATGCGGATGGCACCGTTGCAAAGCTGACTTTCTGCAGAAGAGGCACAGCTCAAGTTTTTTGCCCTGGCTCTTCGGCTGTGGGAGCAGAGGCCAACCGTTCGTGCTCTACTCTCTGGGATGCTGGGCAGCAGAGAACGGGTGCCAAAGAGGTTCCATTGTAATGGACTTTGAGTTGGGAAGTCGAGGAGCGACAGCAATGCGGATGGCACCGTTGCAAAGCTGACTTTCTGCAGAAGAGGCACAGCTCAAGTTTTTTGCCGTGGCTCTTCAGCTCTGGGAGCAGAGGCCAAACATTCGTGGTCTACTCTCTGGGATGCTGGGCAGCCGAGCACGGGTGCCAAAGAGGTTCCATTGTAATGGACTTTGAGTTGGGAAATGGAGGAGCGACAGCAATGCGGATGGCACCGTTGCAAAGCTGACTTTCTGCAGAAGAGGCACAGCTCAAGTTTTTTGCCCTGGCTCTTCGGCTGTGGGAGCAGAGGCCAACCGTTCGTGCTCTACTCCCTGGGATGCTGGGCAGCCGAGAACGGGTGCCAAAGAGGTTCCATTTTAAGGGACTTTGAGTTGGGAAATCGAGGAGCGACAGCAATGCGGATGGCACCATTGCAAAACTGACTTTCTGCAGAAGAGGCACAGCTCAAGTTTTTTGCCTTGCCTCTTCGGCTGTGGGAGCAGAGGCCAACCGTTCGTGCTCTACTCCCTGGGATGCTGGGCAGCCCAGCACGGGTGCCAAAGAGGTTCCATTTTAATGGACTTTGAGTTGGGAAATCGAGGAACGACAGCATTGCGGATGGCACCGTTGCAAAGCTGACTTTCTGCAGAAGAGGCACAGCTCAAGTTTTTTGCCGTGGCTCTTCGGCTCTGGGAGCAGAGGCCAACCGTTCGTGCTCTACTCCCTGGGATGCTGGGCATCCGAGCACGGGTGCCAAAGAGGTTCCATTGTAAGGGACTTTGAGTTGGGAAATGGAGGAGCGACAGCAATGCGGATGGCACCGTTGCAAAGCTGACTTTCTGCAGAAGAGGCACAGCTCAAGTTTTTTGAACTGGCTCTTCGGCTGTGGGAGCAGAGGCCAACCGTTCGTGCTCTACTCCCTGGGATGCTGGGCAGCCGAGCACGGGTGCCAAAGAGGTTCCATTGTAAGGGACTTTGAGTTGGGAAATCCAGGAGCGACAGCAATGCGGATGGCACCGTTGCAAAGCTGACATTCTGCAGAAGAGGCACAGCTCAAGTTTTTTGCCCTGGCTCTTCGGCTGTGGGAGCAGAGGCCAAACATTCGTGCTCTACTCCCTGGGATGCTGGGCAGCCCAGTACGGGTGCCAAAGAGGTTCCATTGTAATGGACTTTGAATTGGGAAATGGAGGAGCGACAGCAATGCGGATGGCACTGTTGCAAAGCTGACTTTCTGCAGAAGAGGCACAGCTCAAGTTTTTTGCCCTGGCTCTTCGGCTGTGGGAGCAGAGGCCAACCGTTCGTGCTCTACTGCCTGGGATGCTGGGCAGCCCAGCACGGGTGCCAAAGAGGTTCCATTGTAAGGGACTTTGAGTTGGGAAATGGAGGAGCGACAGCAATGCGGATGGCACCGTTGCAAAGCTGACTTTCTGTAGAAGAGGCACAGCTCAAGTTTTTTGCCCTGGCTCTTCAGCTGTTGGAGCAGAGGCCAACCGTTCGTGCTCTACTCTCTGGGATGCTGGGCAGCCGAGAACGGGTGCCAAAGAGGTTCCATTGTAATGGACTTTGAGTTGGAAAGTCGAGGAGCGACAGCAATGCGGATGGCACCGTTGCAAAGCTGACTTTCTGCAGAAGAGGCACAGCTCAAGTTTTTTGCCCTGGCTCTTCGGCTGTGGGAGCAGAGGCCAAACATTCGTGCTCTACTCTCTGGGATGCTGGGCAGCCGAGCACGGGTGCCAAAGAGGTTCCATTGTAATGGACTTTGAGTTGGGAAATCGAGGAGCGACAGCAATGCGGATGGCACCGTTGCAAAGCTGACTTTCTGCAGAAGAGGCACAGCTCAAGTTTTTTGCCCTGGCTCTTCGGCTGTGGGAGCAGAGGCCAACCGTTCGTGCTCTACTCACTGGGATGCTGGGCAGCCGAGCACGGGTGCCAAAGAGGTTCCATTTTAAGGGACTTTGAGTTGGGAAATCGAGGAGCGACAGCAATGCGGATGGCACCATTGCAAAACTGACTTTCTGCAGAAGAGGCACAGCTCAAGTTTTTTGCCCTGGCTCTTCGGCTCTGGGAGCAGAGGCCAACCGTTCGTGCTCTACTCCCTGGGATGCTGGGCAGCCGAGCACGGGTGCCAAAGAGGTTCCATAGTAATGGACTTTGAGTTGAGAAATCGAGGAGCGACAGCAATGCGGATGGCACCGTTGCAAAACTGACTTTCTGCAGAAGAGGCACAGCTCAAGTTTTTTGCCCTGGCTCTTCGGCTGTGGGAGCAGAGTCCAACCGTTCGTGCTCTACTCCCTGGGATGCTGGGCATCCGAGAACGGGTGCCAAAGAGGTTCCATTGTAATGGACTTTGAGTTGGGAAATGGAGGAGCGACAGCAATGCGGATGGCACCGTTGCAAAGCTGACTTTCTGCAGAAGAGGCACAGCTCAAGTTTTTTGCCCTGGCTCTTCGGCTGTGGGAGCAGAGGCCAACCGTTCGTGCTCTACTCCCTGGGATGCTGGGCAGCCGAGCACGGGTGCCAAAGAGGTTCCATTGTAATGGACTTTGAGTTGGGAAATGGAGGAGCAACAGCAATGCGGATGGCACCGTTGCAAAGCTGACTTTCTGCAGAAGAGGCACAGCTCAAGCTTTTTGCCCTGGCTCTTCGGCTGTGGGAGCAGAGGCCAATCTTTCGTGCTCTATTCCCTGGGATGCTGGGCAGCCGAGCACGGGTGCCAAAGAGGTTCCATTGTAAGGGACTTTGAGTTGGGAAATCGAGGAGCGACAGCAATGCGGATGGCACCATTGCAAAACTGACTTTCTGCAGAAGAGGCACAGCTCAAATTTTTTGCCCTGGCTCTTCGGCTCTGGGAGCAGAGGCCAACCGTTCGTGCTCTACTCCCTGGGATGCTGGGCAGCGCCTCACGGGTGCCAAAGAGGTTTCATTGTAATGGACTTTGAGTTGGGAAATGGAGGAGCGACAGCAATGCTGATGGCACCATTGCAAAGCTGACATTCTGCAGAAGAGGCACAGCTCAAGTTATTTGAACTGGCTCTTCGGCTGTGGGAGCAGATGCCAGCCATTCGTGCTCTACTCCCTGGGATGCTGGGCAGCAGAGCACGGGTGCCAAAGAGGTTCCATTGTAATGGACTTTGAGTTGGGAAATGGAGGAGCGACAGCAATGCGGATGGCACCGTTGCAAAGCTGACTTTCTGCAGAAGAGGCAGAGCTCAAGTTTTTTGCCCTGGCTCTTCGGCTCTGGGAGCAGAGGCCAAACATTCGTGCTCTACTCCCTGGGATGCTGGGCAGCCGAGCACGGGTGCCAAAGAGGTTCTATTGTAAGGGACTTTGAATTGGGAAATGGAGGAGCGACAGCAATGCGGATGGCACCGTTGCAAAGCTGACTTTCTGCAGAAGAGGCACAGCTCAAGTTTTTTGCCCTGGCTCTTCAGCTGTGGGAGCAGAGGCCAACCGTTCGTGCTCTACTCCCTGGGATGCTGGGCAGCTGAGCACGGGTGCCAAAGAGGTTCCATTGTAATGGACGTTGAGTTGGGAAGTCGAGGAGCGACAGCAATGCAGATCGCACCGTTGCAAAGCTGACTTTCTGCAGAAGAGGCACAGCTCAAGTTTTTTGCCCTGGCTCTTCGGCTCTGGGAGCAGAGGCCAACCGTTCGTGCTCTGCTCCCTGGGATGATGGGCAGCCGAGCACGAGTGCCAAAGAGGTTCCATTGTAATGGACTTTGAGTTGGGAAATCCAGGAGCGACAGCAATGCGGATGGCACCGTTGCAAAGCTGACTTTCTGCAGAAGAGGCACAGCTCAAGTTTTTTGCCCTGGCTCTTCAGCTGTGGGAGCAGAGGCCAGCCATTCATGCTCTACTCCCTGGGATGCTGGGCAGCCCAGCACGGGTGCCAAAGAGGTTCCATTGTAATGGATTTTGAGTTGGGAAATCGAGGAGCGACAGCAATGCGGATGGCACCATTGCAAAGCTGACTTTCTGCAGAAGAGGCACAGCTCAAGTTATTTGCCCTGGCTCTTCGGCTGTGGGAGCAGATGCCAGCCGTTCGTGCTCTACTCCCTGGGATGCTGGGCAGCCGAGCACGGGTGCCAAAGAGGTTCCATTGTAATGGACTTTGAGTTGGGAAACGGAGGAGCGACAGCAATGCAGATGGCACCGTTGCAAAGCTGACTTTCTGCAGAAGAGGCACAGCTCAAGTTTTTTGCCCTGGCTCTTCGGCTGTGGGAGCAGAGGCCAACCATTCGTGATCTACTCCCTGGAATTCTGGGCAGCCGAGCACGGGTGCCAAAGAGGTTCCATTGTAATAGACTTTGAGTTGGGAAATGGAGGAGTGACAGCAATGCGGATGGCACCGTTGCAAAGCTGACTTTCTGCAGAAGAGGCACAGCTCAAGTTTTTTGAACTGGTTCTTCGGCTGTGGGAGCAGAGGCCAACCGTTCGTGCTCTACTCCCTGGGGTGCTGGCCAGCCGAGAATGGGTGCCAAAGAGGTTCCATTGTAAGGGACTTTGAGTTGGGAAATCGAGGAGCGACAGCAATGCGGATGGCACCGTTGCAAAGCTGACTTTCTGCAGAAGAGGCACAGCTCAAGTTTTTTGCCCTGGCTCTTCGGCTGTGGGAGCAGAGGCCAACCGTTCGTGCTCTACTCCCTGGGATGCTGGGCAGCCCAGCACGGCTGCCAAAGAGGTTCCATTGTAATGGACTTTGAGTTGGGAAATGGAGGAGCGACAGCAATGCGGATGGCACCGTTGCAAAGCTGACTTTCTGCAGAAGAGGCACAGCTCAAGTTTTTTGCCCTGGCTCTTCGGCTGTGGGAGCAGAGGCCAACCGTTCGTGCTCTACTCCCTGGGATGCTGGGCAGCCCAGCACGGGTGCCAAAGAGGTTCCATTGTAATGGACTTTGAGTTGGGAAATGGAGGAGCGACAGCAATGCGGATGGCACCGTTGCAAAGCTGACTTTCTGCAGAAGAGGCACAGCTCAAGTTATTTGCCCTGGCTCTTCGGCTGTGGGAGCAGAGGCCAACCGTTCGTGCTCTACTGCCTGGGATGCTGGGCAGCCCAGCACGGGTGCCAAAGAGGTTCCATTGTAATGGACTTTGAGTTGGGAAATCGAGGAGCGACAGCAATGCGGATGGCACCGTTGCAAAGCTGACTTTCTGCAGAAGAGGCACAGCTCAAATTTTTTGCCCTGGCTCTTCGGCTGTGGGAGCAGAGGCCAACCGTTCGTGCTCTACTCCCTGGGATGCTGGGCAGCCCAGCACGGGTGCCAAAGACGTTCCATTGTAATGGACTTTGAGTTGGGAAATCGAGGAGCGACAGCAATGCGGATGGCACCGTTGCAAAGCTGACTTTCTGCAGAAGAGGCACAGCTCAAGTTATTTGCCCTGGCTCTTCGGCTGTGGGAGCAGAGGCCAACCGTTCGTGCTCTACTCCCTGGGATGCTGGGCAGCCCAGCACGGGTGCCAAAGAGGTTCCATTGTAATGGACTTTGAGTTGGGAAATGGAGGAGCGACAGCAATGCGGATCGCACCGTTGCAAAGCTGACTTTCTGCAGAAGAGGCACAGCTCAAGTTTTTTGCCCTGGCTCTTCGGCTGTGGGAGCAGAGGCCAACCGTTCGTGCTCTACTGCCTGGGATGCTGGGCAGCTGAGCACGGGTGCCAAAGAGGTTCCATTGTAATGGACTTTGAGTTGGGAAATCGAGGAGCGACAGCAATGCGGATGGCACCGTTGCAAAGCTGACTTTCTGCAGAAGAGGCACAGCTCAAGTTTTTTGAACTGGTTCTTCGGCTGTGGGAGCAGAGGCCAACCGTTCGTGCTCTACTCACTGGGGTGCTGGCCACCCGAGCACGGGTGCCAAAGAGGTCCCATTGTAATGGACTTTGAGTTGGGAAATGGAGGAGCGACAACAATGCGGATGGCACAGTTGCAAAGCTGACTTTCTGCAGAAGAGGCACAGCTCAAGTTTTTTGCCCTGCCTCTTCGGCTGTGGGAGCAGAGGCCAAACATTCGTGCTCTACTCCCTGGGATGCTGGGCAGCCGAGCACGAGTGCCAAAGAGGTTCTATTGTAAGGGACTTTAAATTGGGAAATCGAGGAGCGACAGCAATGCGGATGGCACCGTTGCAAAGCTGACTTTCTGCAGAAGAGGCACAGCTCACGTTTTTTGCCCTGGCTCTTCGGCTGTGGGAGCAGATGCCAACCGTTCGTGCTCTACTCCCTGGCATGCTGGGCAGCCGAGCACGGGTGCCAAAGAGGTTCCATTGTAATGGACTTTGAGTTGGGAAATGGAGGAGCGACAGCAATGCGGATGGCACCGTTGCAAAGCTGACTTTCTGCAGAAGAGGCACAGTTCAAGTTTTTTGCCCTGGCTCTTCAGCTGTGGGAGCAGAGGCCAACCGTTCGTGCTCTACTGCCTGGGATGCTGGGCAGCCCAGCACGGGTGCCAAAGAGGTTCCATTGTAAGGGACTTTGAGTTGGGAAATGGAGGAGCGACAGCAATGCGGATGGCACCGTTGCAAAGCTGACTTTCTGCAGAAGAGGCACAGCTCAAGTTTTTTGCCCTGGCTCTTCGGCTGTGGGAGCAGAGGCCAACCGTTCGTGCTCTACTCCCTGGGATGCTGGGCAGCTGAGCACGGGTGCCAAAGAGGTTCCAATGTAATGGACTTTGAGTTGGGAAATCGAGGAGCAACAGCAATGCGGATGGCACCGTTGCAAAGTTGACTTTCTGCAGAAGAGGCACAGATCAAGGTTTTTGTCCTGGTTCTTCGGCTGTGGGAGCAGAGGCCAAACATTCGTGCTCTACTCCCTGGGATGCTTCACAGCCGAGAACGTGTGCCAAAGAGGTTCCATTGTAATGGACTTTGAGTTGGGAAATCGAGGAGCAACAGCAATGCGGATGGCACCGTTGCAAAGCTGACTTTCTGCAGAAGAGGCACAGCTCAAGTTTTTTGCCCTGGTTCTTCGGCTGTGGGAGCAGAGGCCAACAGTTTGTGCTCTACTCCCTGGGATGCTGGGCAGCTGAGCACGGGTGCCAAAGAGGTTCCATTGTAATGGACTTTGAGTTGGGAAATCGAAGAGCGACAGCAATGCGGATGGCACCGTTGCAAAGCTGACTTTCTGCAGAAGAGGCACAGCTCAAGTTTTTTGCCCTGGCTCTTCGGCTGTGGGAGCAGAGGCCCACCGTTCGTGCTCTACTCCCTGGGATGCTGGGCAGCCGAGCACGGGTGCCAAAGAGGTTCCATTCTAATGGACTATGAGTTGGGAAATTGAGGAGCGACAGCAATGCGGATGGCACCGTTGCAAAGCTGACTTTCTGCAGAAGAGGCACAGCTCCAGTTTTTTGCCCTGGCTTTTCAGCTGTGGGAGCAGAGGCCAACCGTTCGTGCTCTACTCCCTGGGATGCTGGGCAGCCCAGCACGGGTGCCAAAGACGTTCCATTGTAAGGGACTTTGAGTTGGGAAATGGAGGAGCGACAGCAACGCGGATGGCACCGTTGCAAAGCTGACTTTCTGCAGAAGAGGCACAGCTCAAGTTTTTTGCCCTGGCTCTTCGGCTGTGGGAGCAGAGGCCAACCGTTCGTGCTCTACTCCCTGGGATGCTGGGCAGCCCAGCACGGGTGCCAAAGAAGTTCCATTGTAATGAACTTTGAGTTGGGAAATCGAGGAGCGACAGCAATGCGGATGGCACCGTTGCAAAGCTGACTTTCTGCAGAAGAGGCACAGCTCAAGTTTTTTGCCCTGGCTCTTCGGCTCTGGGAGCAGAGGCCAACCGTTCGTGCTCTACTCACTGGGGTGCTGGCCAGCCGAGCACGGGTGCCAAAGAGGTTCCATTGTAATGGACTTTGAGTTGGGAAATGGAGGAGCGACAGCAATGCGGATGGCACCGTTGCAAAGATGACTTTCTGCAGAAGAGGCACAGCTCAAGCTTTTTGCCGTGGGTCTTCGGCTGTGGGAGCAGAGGCCAACCGTTCGTGCTCTATTCCCTGGGATGCTGGGCAGCCCAGCACGGGTGCCAAAGAGGTTCCATTGTAATGGACTTTGAGTTGGGAAATGGAGGAGCGACAGCAATGCGGATGGCACTGTTGCAAAGCTGACTTTCTGCAGAAGAGGCACAGCTCAAGTTTTTTGCCCTGGCTCTTCGGCTGTGGGAGCAGAGGCCAACCGTTCGTGCTCTACTCCCTGGGATGCTGGGCAGCCCAGCACGGGTGCCAAAGAGGTTCCATTGTAATGGACTTTGAGTTGGGAAATGGAGGAGCGACAGCAATGCGGATGGCACCGTTGCAAAGCTGACTTTCTGCAGAAGAGACACAGCTCAAGTTTTTTGCCCTGGCTCTTCGGCTGTGGGAGCAGAGGCCAACTCTTCGTGCTTTACTCCCTGGGATGCTGGGCAGCCGAGCACGGGTGCCAAAGAGGTTCCATTGTAATGGACTTTGAGTTGGGAAATGGAGGAGCGACAGCAATGCGGATGGCACCGTTGCAAAGCTGACTTTCTGGAGAAGAGGCACAGCTCAAGTTTTCTGCCGTGGCTCTTCGGCTGTGGGAGCAGAGGCCAACCGTTCATGCTCTACACCCTGGGATGCTGGGCAGCCCAGCACGGTTGCCAAAGAGGTTCCATTGTAATGGACTTTGAGTTGGGAAATGGAGGAGCGACAGCAATGCGGATGGCACCGTTGCAAAGCTGACTTTCTGCAGAAGAGGCACAGCTCAAGTTTTTTGCCCTGGCTCTTCGGCTGTGGAAGCAGAGGCCAACCGTTCGTGCTCTACTCCCTGGGATGCTGGGCAGCCGAGCACGGGTGCCAAAGAGGTTCCATTGTAATGGACTTTGAGTTGGGAAATCGAGGAGCGACAGCAATGCGGATGGCACCGTTGGAAAACTGACTTTCTGCAGAAGAGGCACAGCTCAAGTTTTCTGCCGTGGCTCTTCGGCTGTGGGAGCAGAGGCCAACCGTTCGTGCTCTACTCCCTGGGATGCTGGGCAGCCGAGCACGGGTGCCAAAGAGGTTCCATTGTAATGGACTTTGAGTTGGGAAATGGAGGAGCGACAGCAATGCGGATGGCACCGTTGCAAAGCTGACTTTCTGCAGAAGAGGCACAGCTCAAGTTTTTTGCCGTGGCTCTTCGGCTGTGGGAGCAGAGGCCAACCGTTCGTGCTCTACTCCCTGGGATGCTGGGCAGCCGAGCACGGGTGCCAAAGAGGTTCCATTGTAATGGACTTTGAGTTGGGAAATGGAGGAGCGACAGCAATGCGGATGGCACCGTTGCAAAGCTGACTTTCTGCAGAAGAGGCACAGCTCAAGTTTTTTGCCCTGGCTCTTCGGCTGTGGGAGCAGAGGCCAGCCGTTCGTGCTCTACTCCCTGTGATGCTGGGTATCGCCTCACGGGTGCCAAAGAGGTTCCATTGTAATGGACTTTGAGTTGGGAAATCGAGGAGCGACAGCAATGCGGATGGCACCGTTGCAAAGCTGACTTTCTGCAGAAGAGGCACAGCTCAAGTTATTTGCCCTGGCTTATCGGCTGTTGGAGCAGAGGCCAACTGTTCGTTCTTTACTCCCTGGGATGCTGGGCAGCCCAGCACGGGTGCCAAAGAGGTTCCATTGTAATGGACTTTGAGTTGGGAAATCGAGGAGCGACAGCAATGCGGATGGCACCGTTGCAAAACTGACTTTCTGCAGAAGAGGCACAGCTCAAGTTTTTTGCCTTGGCTCTTCGGCTGTGGGAGCAGAGGCCAACCGTTCATGCTCTACTCCCTGGGATGCTGGGCAGCCCAGCACGGGTGCCAAAGAGGTTCCATTGTAATGGACTTTGAGTTGGGAAATGGAGGAGCGACAGCAATGCGGATGGCACCGTTGCAAAGCTGACTTTCTGCAGAAGAGGCACAGCTCAAGTTTTTTGCCCTGGCTCTTCGGCTGTGGGAGCAGAGGCCAATGCTTCGTGCTCTACTCCCTGGGATGCTGGGCAGCTGAGCACGGGTGCCAAAGAGGTTCCATTTTAATGGACTTTGAGTTGGGAAATCGAGGAGCGACAGCAATGCGGATGGCACCGTTGCAAAGCTGACTTTCTGCAGAAGAGGCACAGCTCAAGATTTTTGCCCTGGCTCTTCGGCTGTGGGAGCAGAGGCCAACCGTTCGTGCTCTACTCCCTGGGATGCTGGGCAGCCGAGCACGGCTGCCAAAGAGGTTCCATTGTAATGGACTTTGAGTTGGGAAATGGAGGAGCGACAGCAATGTGGATGGCACCGTTGCAAAGCTGACTTTCTGCAGAAGAGGCACAGCTCAAGCTTTTTGCCCTGACTCTTCGGCTGTGGGAGCAGAGGCCAGCCATTCGTGCTCTACTCCCTGGGATTCTGGGCAGCCGAGCACGTGTGCAAAAGAAGTTCCATTGTAATGGACTTTGAGTTGGGAAATGGAGGAGCGACAGCAATGCGGATGGCACCGTTGCAAAGCTGACTTTCTGCAGAAGAGGCAGAGCTCAAGTTTTTTGCCCTGGCTCTTCGGCTCTGGGAGCAGAGGCCAACCGTTCGTGCTCTACTGCCTGGGATGCTGGGCAGCCCAGCACGGGTGCCAAAGAGGTTCCATTGTAATGAACTTTGAGTTGGGAAATGGAGGAGCGACAGCAATGCGGATGGCACCGTTGCAAAGCTGACTTTCTGCAGAAGAGGCACAGCTCAAGTTTTTTGCCCTGGCTCTTCGGCTGTGGGAGCAGAGGCCAACCGTTCGTGCTCTACTGCCTGGGATGCTGGGCAGCCGAGCACTGGTGCCAAAGAGGTTCCATTGTAATGGACATTGAGTTGGGAAATGGAGGAGCGACAGCAATGCGGATTGCACCGTTGCAAAGCTGACTTTCTGGAGAAGAGGCACAGCTCAAGCTTTTTGCCCTGGCTCTTCGGCTGTGGGAGCAGTGGCCAACTGTTCATGCTCTACTCCGTGGGATGCTGGGCAGCCGAGCACGGGTGCCAAAGAGGTTCCATTGTAATGGAATTTGAGTTGGGAAATGGAGGAGCGACAGCAATGCGGATGGCACGGTTGCAAAGATGACTTTCTGCAGAAGAGGCACAGCTCAAGTTTTTTGCCGTGGCTCTTCGGCTGTGGGAGCAGAGGCCAACCGTTCATGCTCTACTCCCTGGGATGCTGGGCAGCCCAGCACGGGTGCCAAAGAGGTTCCATTTTAATGGACTTTGAGTTGGGAAATGGAGGAGCGACAGCAATGCGGATGGCACCGTTGAAATGCTGACTTTCTGCAGTAGAGGCACAGCTCTAGTTATTTGCCCTGGCTCTTCAGCTGTGGGAGCAGAGGCCAACTGTTTGTGCTCTACTCCCTGGGATGCTGGGCAGCCGAGCACGGGTGCCAAAGAGGTTCCATTGTAATGGACTTTGAGTTGGGAAATGGAGGAGCGACAGCAATGCAAATGGCACCGTTGCAAAGCTGACTTTCTGCAGAAGAGGCACAGGTCAAGCTTTTTGCCCTGGCTCTTCGGCTGTGGGAGCAGAGGCCAACCGTTCGTGCTCTACTCCCTGGGATGCTGGGCAGCCGAGCACGGGTGCCAAAGAGGTTCCATTGTAATGGACTTTGAGTTGGGAAATGGAGGAGCGACAGCAATGCGGATGGCACCGTTGCAAAGATGACTTTCTGCAGAAGAGGCAGAGCTCAAGTTTTTTGCCCTGGCTCTTCAGCTGTGGGAGCAGAGGCCAAACATTCGTGCTCTATTCACTGGGATGCTGGACAGCCGAGAACGGGTGCCAAAGAGGTTCCATTGTAATGGACTTTGAGTTGGGAAATGGAGGAGCGACAGCAATGCGGATGGCACCGTTGCAAAGCTGACTTTCTGCAGAAGAGGCACAGCTCAAGTTTTTTGCCCTGGCTCTTCGGCTGTGGGAGCAGAGGCCAACCGTTCGTGCTCTACTGCCTGGGATGCTGGGCAGCCCAGCACGGGTGCCAAAGAGGTTCCATTGTAAGGGACTTTGAGTTGGGAAATGGAGGAGCGACAGCAATGCGGATGGCACCGTTGCAAAGCTGACTTTCTGCAGAAGAGGCACAGCTCAAGTTTTTTGCCCTGGCTCTTCGGCTGTGGGAGCAGAGGCCAACCGTTCGTGCTCTACTCCCTGGGATGCTGGGCAGCTGAGCACGGGTGCCAAAGAGGTTCCAATGTAATGGACTTTGAGTTGGGAAATCGAGGAGCAACAGCAATGCGGATGGCACCGTTGCAAAGTTGACTTTCTGCAGAAGAGGCACAGATCAAGGTTTTTGTCCTGGTTCTTCGGCTGTGGGAGCAGAGGCCAAACATTCGTGCTCTACTCCCTGGGATGCTTCACAGCCGAGAACGTGTGCCAAAGAGGTTCCATTGTAATGGACTTTGAGTTGGGAAATCGAGGAGCAACAGCAATG
Source organism: Psittacula echo (assembly GCF_963264785.1). Taxonomy (NCBI): domain Eukaryota; kingdom Metazoa; phylum Chordata; class Aves; order Psittaciformes; family Psittacidae; genus Psittacula; species Psittacula echo. Next base: position 12,214,700 of record NC_137752.1, on the reverse strand, counting down.
CGGATGGCACCGTTGCAAAGCTGACTTTCTGCAGAAGAGGCACAGCTCAAGGTTTTTGTCCTGGTTCTTCGGCTGTGGGAGCAGAGGCCAACAGTTTGTGCTCTACTCCCTGGGATGCTGGGCAGCTGAGCACGGGTGCCAAAGAGGTTCCATTGTAATGGACTTTGAGTTGGGAAATCGAAGAGCGACAGCAATGCGGATGGCACCGTTGCAAAGCTGACTTTCTGCAGAAGAGGCACAGCTCAAGTTTTTTGCCCTGGCTCTTCGGCTGTGGGAGCAGAGGCCCACCGTTCGTGCTCTACTCCCTGGGATGCTGGGCAGCCGAGCACGGGTGCCAAAGAGGTTCCATTCTAATGGACTATGAGTTGGGAAATTGAGGAGCGACAGCAATGCGGATGGCACCGTTGCAAAGCTGACTTTCTGCAGAAGAGGCACAGCTCCAGTTTTTTGCCCTGGCTTTTCAGCTGTGGGAGCAGAGGCCAACCGTTCGTGCTCTACTCCCTGGGATGCTGGGCAGCCCAGCACGGGTGCCAAAGACGTTCCATTGTAAGGGACTTTGAGTTGGGAAATGGAGGAGCGACAGCAACGCGGATGGCACCGTTGCAAAGCTGACTTTCTGCAGAAGAGGCACAGCTCAAGTTTTTTGCCCTGGCTCTTCGGCTGTGGGAGCAGAGGCCAACCGTTCGTGCTCTACTCCCTGGGATGCTGGGCAGCCGAGCGAGGGTGCCAAAGAAGTTCCATTGTAATGAACTTTGAGTTGGGAAATCGAGGAGCGACAGCAATGCGGATGGCACCGTTGCAAAGCTGACTTTCTGCAGAAGAGGCACAGCTCAAGTTTTTTGCCCTGGCTCTTCGGCTGTGGGAGCAGAGGCCAACCGTTCGTGCTCTACTCACTGGGGTGCTGGGCAGCCGAGCACGGGTGCCAAAGAGGTTCCATTGTAATGGACTTTGAGTTGGGAAATGGAGGAGCGACAGCAATGCGGATGGCACCGTTGCAAAGATGACTTTCTGCAGAAGAGGCACAGCTCAAGCTTTTTGCCGTGGGTCTTCGGCTGTGGGAGCAGAGGCCAACCGTTCGTGCTCTATTCCCTGGGATGCTGGGCAGCCCAGCACGGGTGCCAAAGAGGTTCCATTGTAATGGACTTTGAGTTGGGAAATGGAGGAGCGACAGCAATGCGGATGGCACTGTTGCAAAGCTGACTTTCTGCAGAAGAGGCACAGCTCAAGTTTTTTGCCCTGGCTCTTCGGCTGTGGGAGCAGAGGCCAACCGTTCGTGCTCTACTCCCTGGGATGCTGGGCAGCCCAGCACGGGTGCCAAAGAGGTTCCATTGTAATGGACTTTGAGTTGGGAAATGGAGGAGCGACAGCAATGCGGATGGCACCGTTGCAAAGCTGACTTTCTGCAGAAGAGACACAGCTCAAGTTTTTTGCCCTGGCTCTTCGGCTGTGGGAGCAGAGGCCAACTCTTCGTGCTTTACTCCCTGGGATGCTGGGCAGCCGAGCACGGGTGCCAAAGAGGTTCCATTGTAATGGACTTTCAGTTGGGAAATGGAGGAGCGACAGCAATGCGGATGGCACCGTTGCAAAGCTGACTTTCTGCAGAAGAGGCACAGCTCAAGTTTTCTGCCGTGGCTCTTCGGCTGTGGGAGCAGAGGCCAACCGTTCATGCTCTACACCCTGGGATGCTGGGCAGCCCAGCACGGTTGCCAAAGAGGTTCCATTGTAATGGACTTTGAGTTGGGAAATGGAGGAGCGACAGCAATGCGGATGGCACCGTTGCAAAGCTGACTTTCTGCAGAAGAGGCACAGCTCAAGTTTTTTGCCCTGGCTCTTCGACTGTGGAAACAGAGGCCAACCGTTCGTGCTCTACTCCCTGGGATGCTGGGCAGCCGAGCACGGGTGCCAAAGAGGTTCCATTGTAATGGACTTTGAGTTGGGAAATCGAGGAGCGACAGCAATGCGGATGGCACCGTTGCAAAACTGACTTTCTGCAGAAGAGGCACAGCTCAAGTTTTCTGCCGTGGCTCTTCGGCTGTGGGAGCAGAGGCCAACCGTTCGTGCTCTACTCCCTGGGATGCTGGGCAGCCGAGCACGGGTGCCAAAGAGGTTCCATTGTAATGGACTTTGAGTTGGGAAATGGAGGAGCGACAGCAATGCGGATGGCACCGTTGCAAAGCTGACTTTCTGCAGAAGAGGCACAGCTCAAGTTTTTTGCCGTGGCTCTTCGGCTGTGGGAGCAGAGGCCAACCGTTCGTGCTCTACTCCCTGGGATGCTGGGCAGCCGAGCACGGGTGCCAAAGAGGTTCCATTGTAATGGACTTTGAGTTGGGAAATGGAGGAGCGACAGCAATGCGGATGGCACCGTTGCAAAGCTGACTTTCTGCAGAAGAGGCACAGCTCAAGTTTTTTGCCCTGGCTCTTCGGCTGTGGGAGCAGAGGCCAGCCGTTCGTGCTCTACTCCCTGTGATGCTGGGTATCGCCTCACGGGTGCCAAAGAGGTTCCAATGTAATGGACTTTGAGTTGGGAAATCGAGGAGCGACAGCAATGCGGATGGCACCGTTGCAAAGCTGACTTTCTGCAGAAGAGGCACAGCTCAAGTTATTTGAACTGGCTTATCGGCTGTTGGAGCAGAGGCCAACTGTTCGTTCTTTACTCCCTGGGATGCTGGGCAGCCCAGCACGGGTGCCAAAGAGGTTCCATTGTAAGGGACTTTGAGTTGGGAAATCGAGGAGCGACAGCAATGCGGATGGCACCGTTGCAAAACTGACTTTCTGCAGAAGAGGCACAGCTCAAGTTTTTTGCCTTGGCTCTTCGGCTGTGGGAGCAGAGGCCAACCGTTCATGCTCTACTCCCTGGGATGCTGGGCAGCCCAGCACGGGTGCCAAAGAGGTTCCATTGTAATGGACTTTGAGTTGGGAAATCGAGGAGCGACAGCAATGCGGATGGCACCGTTGCAAAGCTGACTTTCTGTAGAAGAGGCACAGCTCAAGTTTTTTGCCCTGGCTCTTCGGCTGTGGGAGCAGAGGCCAATGCTTCGTGCTCTACTCCCTGGGATGCTGGGCAGCTGAGCACGGGTGCCAAAGAGGTTCCATTTTAATGGACTTTGAGTTGGGAAATCGAGGAGCGACAGCAATGCGGATGGCACCGTTGCAAAGCTGACTTTCTGCAGAAGAGGCACAGCTCAAGATTTTTGCCCTGGCTCTTCGGCTGTGGGAGCAGAGGCCAACCGTTCGTGCTCTACTCCCTGGGATGCTGGGCAGCCGAGCACGGCTGCCAAAGAGGTTCCATTGTAATGGACTTTGAGTTGGGAAATGGAGGAGCGACAGCAATGTGGATGGCACCGTTGCAAAGCTGACTTTCTGCAGAAGAGGCACAGCTCAAGCTTTTTGCCCTGACTCTTCGGCTGTGGGAGCAGAGGCCAGCCATTCGTGCTCTACTCCCTGGGATTCTGGGCAGCCGAGCACGTGTGCAAAAGAAGTTCCATTGTAATGGACTTTGAGTTGGGAAATGGAGGAGCGACAGCAATGCGGATGGCACCGTTGCAAAGCTGACTTTCTGCAGAAGAGGCAGAGCTCAAGTTTTTTGCCGTGGGTCTTCGGCTGTGGGAGCAGAGGCCAACCGTTCGTGCTCTACTGCCTGGGATGCTGGGCAGCCCAGCACGGGTGCCAAAGAGGTTCCATTGTAATGAACTTTGAGTTGGGAAATGGAGGAGCGACAGCAATGCGGATGGCACCGTTGCAAAGCTGACTTTCTGCAGAAGAGGCACAGCTCAAGTTTTTTGCCCTGGCTCTTCGGCTGTGGGAGCAGAGGCCAACCGTTCGTGCTCTACTGCCTGGGATGCTGGGCAGCCGAGCACTGGTGCCAAAGAGGTTCCATTGTAATGGACATTGAGTTGGGAAATGGAGGAGCGACAGCAATGCGGATTGCACCGTTGCAAAGCTGACTTTCTGGAGAAGAGGCACAGCTCAAGCTTTTTGCCCTGGCTCTTCGGCTGTGGGAGCAGTGGCCAACTGTTCATGCTCTACTCCGTGGGATGCTGGGCAGCCGAGCACGGGTGCCAAAGAGGTTCCATTGTAATGGAATTTGAGTTGGGAAATGGAGGAGCGACAGCAATGCGGATGGCACGGTTGCAAAGATGACTTTCTGCAGAAGAGGCACAGCTCAAGTTTTTTGCCGTGGCTCTTCGGCTGTGGGAGCAGAGGCCAACCGTTCATGCTCTACTCCCTGGGATGCTGGGCAGCCCAGCACGGGTGCCAAAGAGGTTCCATTTTAATGGACTTTGAGTTGGGAAATGGAGGAGCGACAGCAATGCGGATGGCACCGTTGAAATGCTGACTTTCTGCAGTAGAGGCACAGCTCTAGTTATTTGCCCTGGCTCTTCAGCTGTGGGAGCAGAGGCCAACTGTTTGTGCTCTACTCCCTGGGATGCTGGGCAGCCGAGCACGGGTGCCAAAGAGGTTCCATTGTAATGGACTTTGAGTTGGGAAATGGAGGAGCGACAGCAATGCAAATGGCACCGTTGCAAAGCTGACTTTCTGCAGAAGAGGCACAGGTCAAGCTTTTTGCCCTGGCTCTTCGGCTGTGGGAGCAGAGGCCAACCGTTCGTGCTCTACTCCCTGGGATGCTGGGCAGCCGAGCACGGGTGCCAAAGAGGTTCCATTGTAATGGACTTTGAGTTGGGAAATGGAGGAGCGACAGCAATGCGGATGGCACCGTTGCAAAGATGACTTTCTGCAGAAGAGGCAGAGCTCAAGTTTTTTGCCCTGGCTCTTCAGCTGTGGGAGCAGAGGCCAAACATTCGTGCTCTATTCACTGGGATGCTGGACAGCCGAGAACGGGTGCCAAAGAGGTTCCATTGTAATGGACTTTGAGTTGGGAAATGGAGGAGCGACAGCAATGCGGATGGCACCGTTGCAAAGCTGACTTTCTGCAGAAGAGGCACAGCTCAAGTTTTTTGCCCTGGCTCTTCGGCTGTGGGAGCAGAGGCCAACCGTTCGTGCTCTACTCCCTGGGATGCTGGGCAGACCAGCACGGGTGCCAAAGAGGTTCCATTGTAATGGACTTTGAGTTGGGAAATCGAGGAGCGACAGCAATGCGGATGGCACCGTTGCAAAGGTGACTTTCTGCAGAAGAGGCACAGCTCCAGTTTTTTGCCCTGGCTCTTCGGCTGTGGGAGCAGAGGCCAGACATTCGTGCTCTACTCCCTGCGATGCATCACAGCCGAGAACGGGTGCCAAAGAGGTTCCATTTTAATGGACTTTGAGTTGGGAAATCGAGGAGCAACAGCAATGCGGATGGCACCGTTGCAAAGCTGACTTTCTGCAGAAGAGGCACAGCTCAAGTTTTTTGCCGTGGCTCTTCGGCTGTGGGAGCAGAGGCCAACCGTTCGTTCTCTACTGCCTGGGATGCTGGGCAGCCCAGCAAGGGTGCCAAAGACGTTCCATTGTAAGGGACTTTGAGTTGGGAAATCGAGGAGCAACAGCAATGCGGATGGCACCGTTGCAAAGCTGACTTTCTGCAGAAGAGGCACAGCTCAAGTTGTTTGCCCTGGCTCTTCAGCTGTGGGAGCAGAGGCCAACCGTTCGTGCTCTACTGCCTGGGATGCTGGGCAGCCCAGCACGGGTGCCAAAGACGTTCCATTGTAAGGGACTTTGAGTTGGGAAATGGAGGAGCGACAGCAATGCGAATGGCACCGTTGCAAAGCTGACTTTCTGCAGAAGAGGCACAGCTCAAGTTTTTTGCCCTGGTTCTTCGGCTGTGGGAGCAGAGGCCAACCGTTCGTGCTCTACTCCCTGGGATGCTGGGCAGCTGAGCTCGGGTGCCAAAGAGGTTCCATTGTAATGGACTTTGAGTTGGGAAATCGAGGAGCGACAGCAATGCGGATGGCACCGTTGCAAAGCTGACTTTCTGCAGAAGAGGCACAGCTCCAGTTTTTTGCCCTGGCTCTTCGGCTGTGGGAGCAGAGGCCAACCGTTCATGCTCTACTCCCTGGGATGCTGGGCAGCCCAGCACGGGTGCCAAAGAGGTTCCATTGTAATGGACTTTGAGTTGGGAAATTGAGGAGCGACAGCAATGCGGATGGCACCGTTGCAAAGCTGACTTTCTGCAGAAGAGGCACAGCTCAAGTTTTTTGCCCTGGCTCTTCGGCTGTGGGAGCAGAGGCCAACCGTTCGTGCTCTACTCCCTGGGATGCTGGGCAGCCGAGCGCGGGTGCCAAAGAGGTTCCATTGTAATGGACTTTGAGTTGGGAAATCGAGGAGCGACAGCAATGCGGATGACACGGTTGCAAAGATGACTTTCTGCAGAAGAGGCACAGCTCAAGCTTTTTGCCGTGGGTCTTCGGCTGTGGGAGCAGAGGCCAACCGTTCGTGCTCTCCTCCCTGGGATGCTGGGCAGCCCAGCACGAATGCCAAAGAGGTTCTATTTTAAGGGACTTTGAGTTGGGAAATCGAGGAGCGACAGCAATGCGGATGGCACCGTTGCAAAGCTGACTTTCTGCAGAAGAGGCACAGCTCAAGTTTTTTGCCCTGGCTCTTCGGCTCTGGGAGCAGAGGCCAACCGTTCGTGCTCTATTCCCTGGGATGCTGGGCAGCCCAGCACTGGTGCCAAAGAGGTTCCATTGTAATGGACTTTGAGTTGGGAAGTCGAGGAGCGACAGCAATGCGGATGGCACCATTGCAAAGCTGACTTTCTGCAGAAGAGGCACAGCTCAAGTTTTTTACCCTGGCTCTTCGGCTGTGGGAGCAGAGGCCAACCGTTCGTGCTTTATTCCCTGGGATGCTGGGCAGCCGAGTACGGGTGCCAAAGAGGTTCCATTGTAATGGGCTTTGAGTTGGGAAATGGAGGAGCGACAGCAATGCGGATGGCACCGTTGCAAAGCTGACTTTCTGCAGAAGAGGCACAGCTCAAGTTTTCTGCCGTGGCTCTTCGGCTGTGGGAGCAGAGGCCAACCGTTCGTGCTCTACTCCCTGGGATGCTGGGCAGCCCAGCACGGGTGCCAAAGAGGTTCCATTGTAATGGACTTTGAGTTGGGAAATGGAGGAGCGACAGCAATGCGGATGGCACCGTTGCAAAGCTGACTTTCTGCAGAAGAGGCACAGCTCAAGTTTTTTGCCCTGGCTCTTCGGCTCTGGGAGCAGAGGCCAACCGTTCGTGCTCTACTCCCTGGGATGCTGGGCAGCCGAGCGCGGGTGCCAAAGAGGTTCCATTGTAATGGACTTTGAGTTGGGAAATCGAGGAGCGACAGCAATGCGGATGACACGGTTGCAAAGATGACTTTCTGCAGAAGAGGCACAGCTCAAGCTTTTTGCCGTGGGTCTTCGGCTGTGGGAGCAGAGGCCAACCGTTCGTGCTCTCCTCCCTGGGATGCTGGGCAGCCCAGCACGAATGCCAAAGAGGTTCTATTTTAAGGGACTTTGAGTTGGGAAATCGAGGAGCGACAGCAATGCGGATGGCACCGTTGCAAAGCTGACTTTCTGCAGAAGAGGCACAGCTCAAGTTTTTTGCCCTGGCTCTTCGGCTGTGGGAGCAGAGGCCAACCGTTCGTGCTCTATTCCCTGGGATGCTGGGCAGCCCAGCACTGGTGCCAAAGAGGTTCCATTGTAATGGACTTTGAGTTGGGAAGTCGAGGAGCGACAGCAATGCAGATGGCACCATTGCAAAGCTGACTTTCTGCAGAAGAGGCACAGCTCAAGTTTTTTGCCCTGGCTCTTCGGCTGTGGGAGCAGAGGCCAACCGTTCGTGCTTTATTCCCTGGGATGCTGGGCAGCCGAGCACGGGTGCCAAAGAGGTTCCATTGTAATGGACTTTGAGTTGGGAAATCGAGGAGCGACGGCAATGCGGATGGCACCGTTGCAAAGCTGACTTTCTGCAGAAGAGGCACAGCTCAAGTTTTCTGCCGTGGCTCTTCGGCTGTGGGAGGAGAGGCCAACCGTTCATGCTCTACACCCTGGGATGCTGGGCAGCCCAGCACGGGTGCCAAAGAGGTTCCATTGTAATGGACTTTGAGTTGGGAAATGGAGGAGCGACAGCAATGCGGATGGCACCGTTGCAAAGCTGACTTTCTGCAGAAGAGGCACAGCTCAAGTTTTTTGCCCTGGCTCTTCGGCTGTGGGAGCAGAGGCCAACCGTTCGTGCTCTACTCCCTGGGATGCTGGGCAGCCGAGCACGGGTGCCAAAGAGGTTCCATTGTAATGGACTTTGAGTTGGGAAATGGAGGAGCGACAGCAATGCGGATGGCACCGTTGCAAAGATGACTTTCTGCAGAAGAGGCACAGCTCAAGTTTTTTGCCGTGGCTCTCCGGCTGTGGGAGCAGAGGCCAACCGTTCGTGCTCTACTCCCTGGGATGCTGGGCAGCCCAGCAAGGGTGCCAAAGACGTTCCATTGTAAGGGACTTTGAGTTGGGAAATCGAGGAGCGACAGCAATGCGGATGGCACCGTTGCAAAGCTGACTTTCTGCAGAAGAGGCACAGCTCAAGTTTTTTGCCCTGGCTCTTCGGCTCTGGGAGCAGAGGCCAACCGTTCGTGCTCTACTGCCTGGGATGCTGGGCAGCCCAGAAAGTGTGCCAAAGATGTCCCATTGTAATGGACTTTGAGTTGGGAAATGGAGGAGCGACAGCAATGCGGATGGCACCGTTGCAAAGCTGACTTTCTGCAGAAGAGGCACAGCTCAAGTTTTTTGAACTGGCTCTTCGGCTGTGGGAGCAGAGGCCAACCGTTCCTGCTCTACTCCCTGGGATGCTGGGCAGACCAGCACGGGTGCCAAAGAGGTTCCATTGTAATGGACTTTGAGTTGGGAAATCGAGGAGCGACAGCAATGCGGATGGCACCGTTGCAAAGCTGAATTTCTGCAGAAGAGGCACAGCTCAAGTTTTTTGCCCTGGCTCTTCGGCTGTGGGAGCAGAGGCCAACCGTTCGTGCTCTACTCCCTGGCATGCTGGGCAGCCCAGCACGGGTGCCAAAGAGGTTCCATTGTAATGGACTTTGAGTTGGGAAATCGAGGAGCGACAGCAATGCGGATGGCACCGTTGCAAAGCTGACTTTCTGCAGAAGAGGCACAGCTCAAGTTATTTGCCCTGGCTCTTCGGCTGTGAGAGCAGAGGCCAACTGTTCGTTCTTTACTCCCTGGGATGCTGGGCAGACCAGCACGGGTGCCAAAGAGGTTCCATTGTAATGGACTTTGAGTTGGGAAATCGAGGAGCGACAGCAATGCGGATGGCACCGTTGCAAAACTGACTTTCTGCAGAAGAGGCACAGCTCAAGTTTTTTGCCTTGGATCTTCGGCTGTGGGAGCAGAGGCCAACCGTTCATGCTCTACTCCCTGGGATGCTGGGCAGCCCAGCACGGGTGCCAAAGAGGTTCCATTGTAATGGACTTTGAGTTGGGAAATGGAGGAGCGACAGCAATGCGGATGGCACCGTTGCAAAGCTGACTTTCTGCAGAAGAGGCACAGCTCAAGTTTTTTGCCCTGGCTCTTCGGCTGTGGGAGCAGAGGCCAATGCTTCGTGCTCTACTCCCTGGGATGCTGGGCAGCCCAGCACGGGTGCCAAAGAGGTTCCATTTTAATGGACTTTGAGTTGGGAAATCGAGGAGCGACAGCAATGCGGATGGCACCGTTGCAAAGCTGACTTTCTGCAGAAGAGGCACAGCTCAAGTTTTTTGCCCTGGCTCTTCGGCTGTGGGAGCAGAGGCCAACCGTTCGTGCTCTACTCCCTGGGATGCTGGGCAGCCGAGCACGGGTGCCAAAGAGGTTCCATTGTAATGGACTTTGAGTTGGGAAATGGAGGAGCGACAGCAATGCGGATGGCACCGTTGCAAAGCTGACTTTCTGCAGAAGAGGCACAGCTCAAGCTTTTTGCCCTGACTCTTCGGCTGTGGGAGCAGAGGCCAGCCATTCGTGCTCTACTCCCTGGGATTCTGGGCAGCCGAGCACGTGTGCCAAAGAGGTTCCATTGTAATGGACTTTGAGTTGGGAAATGGAGGAGCGACAGCAATGCGGATGGCACCGTTGCAAAGCTGACTTTCTGCAGAAGAGGCAGAGCTCAAGTTTTTTGCCCTGGCTCTTCGGCTGTGGGAGCAGAGGCCAACCGTTCGTGCTGTACTGCCTGGGATGCTGGGCAGCCCAGCACGGGTGCCAAAGAGGTTCCATTGTAATGGACTTTGAGTTGGGAAATCGAGGAGCGACAGCAATGCGGATGGCACCGTTGCAAAGCTGACTTTCTGCAGAAGAGGCACAGCTCAAGTTTTTTGCCCTGGCTCTTCGGCTGTGGCAGCAGAGGGAAACCGTTCTTGCTCTACTGCCTGGGATGCTGGGCAGCCGAGCACTGGTGCCAAAGAGGTTCCATTGTAATGGACTTTGAGTTGGGAAATGGAGGAGCGACAGCAATGCGGATGGCACCGTTGCAAAGCTGACTTTCTGGAGAAGAGGCACAGCTCAAGTTTTTTGCACTGGCTCTTCGGCTGTGGGAGCAGTGGCCAACTGTTCATGCTCTACTCCGTGGGATGCTGGGCAGCCGAGCACGGGTGCCAAAGAGGTTCCATTGTAATGGACTTTGAGTTGGGAAATCGAGGAGCGACAGCAATGCGGATGGCACGGTTGCAAAGATGACTTTCTGCAGAAGAGGCACAGCTCAAGTTTTTTGCCGTGGCTGTTCGGCTGTGGGAGCAGAGGCCAACCGTTCATGCTCTACTCCCTGGGATGCTGGGCAGCCAAGCACGGGTGCCAAAGAGGTTCCATTGTAATGGACTTTGAGTTGGGAAATGGAGGAGCGACTGCAATGCGGATGGCACCGTTGAAATGCTGACTTTCTGCAGAAGAGGCACAGGTCAAGTTTTTTGCCGTGGCTCTTCAGCTGTGGGAGCAGAGGCCAACTGTTTGTGCTCTACTGCCTGGGATGCTGGGCAGCCCAGCACGGGTGCCAAAGAGGTTCCATTGTAATGGACTTTGAGTTGGGAAATGGAGGAGCGACAGCAATGCAAATGGCACCGTTGCAAAGCTGACTTTCTGCAGAAGAGGCACAGTTCAAGCTTTTTGCCCTGGCTCTTCGGCTGTGGGAGCAGAGGCCTACCGTTCGTGCTCTACTGCCTGGGATGCTGGGCAGCCCAGCACGGGTGCCAAAGAGGTTCCATTGTAATGGACTTTGACTTTGGCAATGGAGGAGCGACAGCAATGCGGATGGCACCGTTGCAAAGCTGACTTTCTGCAGAAGAGGCACAGCTCAAGTTTTTTGCCATGGCTCTTCGGCTGTGGGAGCAGAGGCCAACCGTTCGTGCTCTACTGCCTGGGATGCTGGGCAGCCAAGCACGGGTGCCAAAGATGTTCCATTGTAATGGACTTTGAGTTGGGAAATGGAGGAGCGACAGCAATGCGGATGGCACCGTTGCAAAGCTGACTTTCTGCAGAAGAGGCACAGCTCAAGTTATTTGCCCTGGCTCTTCGGCTGTGGGAGCAGAGGCCAACCGTTCGTGCTCTACTCCCTGGGATGCAGGGCAGCCCAGCACGGGTGCCAAAGACGTTCCATTGTAATGGACTTTGAGTTGGGAAATGGAGGAGCGACAGCAATGCGGATGGCACCGTTGCAAAGCTGACTTTCTGCAGAAGAGGCACAGCTCAAGTTTTTTGTCCTGCCTCCTCAGCTGTGGGAGCAGAGGCCAACCGTTCGTGCTCTACTGCCTGGGATGCTGGGCAGCCCGGCACGGGTGCCAAAGACGTTCCATTGTAAGGGACTTTGAGTTGGGAAATGGAGGAGCGACAGCAATGCGAATGGCACCGTTGCAAAGCTGACTTTCTGCAGAAGAGGCAGAGCTCAAGTTTTTTGCCCTGGTTCTTCGGCTCTGGGAGCAGAGGCCAACCGTTCGTGCTCTACTCCCTGGGATGCTGGGCAGCTGAGCACGGGTGCCAAAGAGGTTCCATTGTAATGGACTTTGAGTTGGGAAATCGAGGAGCGACAGCAATGCGGATGGCACCGTTGCAAAGCTGACTTTCTGCAGAAGAGGCACAGCTCCAGTTTTTTGCCCTGGCTCTTCGGCTGTGGGAGCAGAGGCCAACCGTTCGTGCTCTACTCCCTGGGATGCTGGGCAGCCGAGCACGGCTGCCAAAGAGGTTCCATTGTAATGGACTTTGAGTTGGGAAATTGAGGAGCGACAGCAATGCGGATGGCACCGTTGCAAAGCTGACTTTCTGCAGAAGAGGCACAGCTCAAGTTTTTTGCCCTGGCTCTTCGGCTCTGGGAGCAGAGGCCAACCGTTCGTGCTCTACTCCCTGGGATGCTGGGCAGCCGAGCGCGGGTGCCAAAGAGGTTCCATTGTAATGGACTTTGAGTTGGGAAATCGAGGAGCGACAGCAATGCGGATGACACGGTTGCAAAGCTGACTTTCTGCAGAAGAGGCACAGCTCAAGTTTTTTGCCCTGGCTCTTCGGCTGTGGGAGCAGAGGCCAACCGTTCGTGCTCTACTCCCTGGGATGCTGGGCAGCCGAGCGCGGGTGCCAAAGAGGTTCCATTGTAATGGACTTTGAGTTGGGAAATGGAGGAGCGACAGCAATGCGGATGGCACCGTTGCAAAACTGACTTTCTGCAGAAAAGGCACAGCTCAAGTTTTTTGAACTGTCTCTTCGGCTGTGGGAGCAGAGGCCAACCGTTCGTGCTCTGCTCCCTGGGATGCTGGGCAGCTGAGCACGGGTGCCAAAGAGGTTCCATTGTAATGGACTTTGAGTTGGGAAATGGAGGAGCGACAGCAATGCGGATGGCACCGTTGCAAAGCTGACTTTCTGCAGAAGAGGCACAGCTCAAGCTTTTTGCCGTGGGTCTTCGACTGTGGGAGCAGAGGCCAACCGTTCGTGCTCTACTCCCTGGGATGCTGGGCAGCCCAGCACGAATGCCAAAGAGGTTCTATTCTAAGGGACTTTGAGTTGGGAAATGGAGGAGCGACAGCAATGCGGATGGCACCGTTGCAAAGCTGACTTTCTGCAGAAGAGGCACAGCTCAAGTTTTTTGCCCTGGATCTTCAGCTGTGGGAGCAGAGGCCAACCGTTCGTGCTCTACTGCCTGGGATGCTGGGCAGCCCAGCACGGGTGCCAAAGACGTTCCATTGTAATGGACTTTGAGTTGGGAAATGGAGGAGCGACAGCAATGCGAATGGCACCGTTGCAAAGCTGACTTTCTGCAGAAGAGGCAGAGCTCAAGTTGTTTGCCCTGGCTCTTCGGCTCTGGGAGCAGAGGCCAACCGTTCGTGCTCTACTCCCTGGGATGCTGGGCAGCTGAGCACGGGTGCCAAAGAGGTTCCATTGTAATGGACTTTGAGTTGGGAAATGGAGGAGCGACAGCAATGCGGATGGCACCGTTGCAAAGCTGACTTTCTGCAGAAGAGGCACAGCTCAAGTTTTTTGCCCTGGCTCTTCGGCTGTGGGAGCAGAGGCCAACCGTTCGTGCTCTACTCCCTGGGATGCTGGGCAGCCGAGCACGGGTGCCAAACAGCTTCCAATGTAATGGACTTTGAGTTGGGAAATGGAGGAGCGACAGCAATGCGGATGGCACCGTTGCAAAGCTGACTTTCTGCAGAAGAGGCACAGCTCAAGTTTTTTGCCTTGGCTATTCGGCTGTGGGAGCAGAGGCCAACCGTTCGTGCTCTACTCCCTGGGATGCTGGGCAGCCGAGCACGGGTGCCAAAGAGGTTCCATTGTAATGGACTTTGAGTTGGGAAATGGAGGAGCGACAGCAATGCAAATGGCACCGTTGCAAAGCTGACTTTCTGCAGAAGAGGCACAGTTCAAGCTTTTTGCCCTGGCTCTTCGGCTGTGGGAGCAGAGGCCAACCGTTCGTGCTCTACTCCCTGGGATGCTGGGCAGCCGGGCACGGGTGCCAAAGAGGTTCCATTGTAATGGACTTTGACTTTGGCAATGGAGGAGCGACAGCAATGCGGATGGCACCGTTGCAAAGCTGACTTTCTGCAGAAGAGGCACAGCTCAAGTTTTTTGCCCTGGCTCTTCGGCTGTGGGAGCAGAGGCCAACCGTTCGTGCTCTACTCCCTGGGATGCTGGGCAGCCCAGCACGGGTGCCAAAGAGGTTCCATTGTAATGGACTTTGAGTTGGGAAATGGAGGAGCGACAGCAATGCGGATGGCACCGTTGCAAAACTGACTTTCTGCAGAAGAGGCACAGCTCAAGTTATTTGCCCTGGCTCTTCGGCTGTGGGAGCAGAGGCCAACCGTTCGTGCTCTACTCCCTGGGATGCAGGGCAGCCCAGCACGGGTGCCAAAGACCTTCCATTGTAATGGACTTTGAGTTGGGAAATGGAGGAGCGACAGCAATGCGGATGGCACCGTTGCAAAGCTGACTTTCTGCAGAAGAGGCACAGCTCAAGTTTTTTGCCCTGGCTCTTCAGCTGTGGGAGCAGAGGCCAACCGTTCGTGCTCTACTCCCTGGGATGCTGGGCAGCCCAGCACGAGTGACAAAGACGTTCCATTGTAATGGACTTTGAGTTGGGAAATGGAGGAGCGACAGCAATGCGGATGGCACCGTTGCAAAGCTGACTTTCTGCAGAAGAGGCACAGCTCAAGTTTTTTGCCCTGGCTCTTGGGCTGTGGGAGCAGAGGCCAACCGTTCGTGCTCTACTGCCTGGGATGCTGGGCAGCCCAGCACGGGTGCCAAAGAGGTTCCATTTTAAGGGACTTTGAGTTGGGAAATGGAGGAGCGACAGCAATGCGGATGGCACCGTTGCAAAGCTGACTTTCTGCAGAAGAGGCAGAGCTCAAGTTTTTTGCCCTGGCTCTTCAGCTGTGGGAGCAGAGGCCAACCGTTCGTGCTCTACTGCCTGGGATGCTGGGCAGCCCAGCACGGGTGCCAAAGAGGTTCCATTGTAATGGACTTTGAGTTGGGAAATGGAGGAGCGACAGCAATGCGGATGGCACCGTTGCAAAGCTGACTTTCTGCAGAAGAGGCACAGCTCAAGTTTTTTGCCCTGGCTCTTCAGCTGTGGGAGCAGAGGCCAACCGTTCGTGCTCTACTATCTGGGATGCTGGGCAGCCCAGCACGGGTGCCAAAGAGGTTCCATTTTAAGGGACTTTGAGTTGGGAAATGGAGGAGCGACAGCAATGCGGATGGCACCGTTGCAAAGCTGACTTTCTGCAGAAGAGGCACAGCTCAAGTTTTTTGCCCTGGCTCTTCAGCTGTGGGAGCAGAGGCCAACCGTTCGTGCTCTACTATCTGGGATGCTGGGCAGCCCGGCACGGGTGCCAAAGAGGTTCCATTTTAAGGGACTTTGTGTTGGGAAATGGAGGAGCGACAGCAATGCGGATGGCACCGTTGCAAAGCTGACTTTCTGCAGAAGAGGCAGAGCTCAAGTTTTTTGCCCTGGCTCTTCGGCTGTGGGAGCAGAGGACAACCGTTCGTGCTCTACTCCCTGGGATGCTGGGCAGCCGAGCACGCTTGCCAAAGAGGTTCCATTGTAATGGACTTTGAGTTGGGAAGTCAAGGAGCGACAGCAATGCGAATGGCACCGTTGCAAAGCTGACTTTCTGCAGAAGAGGCACAGCTCCAGTTTTTTGCCGTGGCTCTTCGGCTGTGGGAGCAGAGGCCAAACATTAGTGCTCTACTCCCTGCGATGCTTCACAGCCGAGAACGGGTGCCAAAGAGGTTCCATTTTAAAGGACTTTGAGTTGGGAAATCGAGGAGCGACAGCAATGCGGATGGCACCGTTGCAAAGCTGACTTTCTGCAGAAGAGGCACAGCTCAAGTTTTTTGCCCTGGCTCTTCAGCTGTGGGAGCAGAGGCCAACCGTTCGTGCTCTACTGCCTGGGATGTTGGGCAGCCCAGCACGGGTGCCAAAGACGTTCCATTGTAAGGGACTTTGAGTTGGGAAATCGAGGAGCGACAGCAATGCGGATGGCACCGTTGCAAAGCTGACTTTCTGCAGAAGAGGCACAGCTCAAGTTTTTTGCCCTGGCTCTTCAGCTGTGGGAGCAGAGGCCAACCGTTCGTGCTCTACTCCCTGGGATGCTGGGCAGCCCAGCACGGGTGCCAAAGACGTTCCATTGTAAGGGACTTTGAGTTGGGAAATGGAGGAGCGACAGCAATGCGAATGGCACCGTTGCAAAGCTGACTTTCTGCAGAAGAGGCACAGCTCAAGTTTTTTGCCCTGGCTCTTCGGCTGTGGGAGCAGAGGCCAACCGTTCGTGCTCTACTCCCTGGGATGCTGGGCAGCTGAGCACGGGTGCCAAAGAGGTTCCATTGTAATGGACTTTGAGTTGGGAAATCGAGGAGCGACAGCAATGCGGATGGCACCGTTGCAAAGCTGACTTTCTGCAGAAGAGGCACAGCTCAAGTTTTTTGCCCTGGCTCTTCGGCTGTGGGAGCAGAGGCCAACCGTTCGTGCTCTACTCCCTGGGATGCTGGGCAGCCGAGCACGGCTGCCAAAGAGGTTCCATTGTAATGGACTTTGAGTTGGGAAATTGAGGAGCGACAGCAATGCGGATGGCACCGTTGCAAAGCTGACTTTCTGCAGAAGAGGCACAGCTCAAGTTTTTTGCCCTGGCTCTTCAGCTGTGGGAGCAGAGGCCAACCGTTCGTGCTCTACTCCCTGGGATGCTGGGCAGCCGTGCACGGGTGCCAAAGACGTTCCATTGTAATGGACTTTGAGTTGGGAAATTGAGGAGCGACAGCAATGCGGATGGCACCGTTGCAAAGCTGACTTTCTGCAGAAGAGGCACAGCTCAAGTTTTTTGCCGTGGCTCTTCGGCTGTGGGAGCAGAGGCCAACCGTTCGTGCTCTACTCCCTGGGATGCTGGGCAGCCGAGCACGGCTGCCAAAGAGGTTCCATTGTAATGGACTTTGAGTTGGGAAATGGAGGAGCGACAGCAATGCGGATGGCACCGTTGCAAAGCTGACTTTCTGCAGAAGAGGCACAGCTCAAGTTTTTTGCCCTGGCTCTTCGGCTGTGGGAGCAGAGGCCAACCGTTCTTGCTCTACTCCCTGGGATGCTGGCAGCCGAGCACGGGTGCCAAAGAGGTTCCATTGTAATGGACTTTGAGTTGGGAAATGGAGGAGCGACAGCAATGCAGATGGCACCGTTGCAAAGCTGAATTTCTGCAGAAGAGGCACAGCTCAAGTTTTTTGCCCTGGCTCTTCGGCTGTGGGAGCAGAGGCCAACCGTTCGTGCTCTACTCCCTGGGATGCTGGGCAGCCCAGCACGGGTGCCAAAGAGGTTCCATTGTAATGGACTTTGAGTTGGGAAATTGAGGAGCGACAGCAATGCGGAAGGCACCGTTGCAAAGCTGACTTTCGGCAGAAGAGGCACAGCTCAAGTTTTTTGCCCTGGCTCTTCGGCTTTGGGAGCAGAGGCCAACTGTTCATGCTCTACTCCGTGGGATGCTGGGCAGCCGAGCACGGGTGCCAAAGTGGTTCCATTGTAATGGACTTTGAGTTGGGAAATGGAGGAGCGACAGCAATGCGGATGGCACCGTTGCAAAGCTGACTTTCTGCAGAAGAGGCACAGCTCAAGCTTTTTGCCCTGACTCTTCGGCTGTGGGAGCAGAGGCCAGCCATTCTTGCTCTACTCCCTGGGATGCTGGGTAGCCGAGAACGTGTGCCAAAGAAGTTCCATTTAAATGGACTTTGAGTTGGGAAATCGAGGAGCGACAGCAATGCGGATGGCACCGTTGCAAAGCTGACTTTCTGCAGAAGAGGCACAGCTCAAGTTTTTTGCCCTGACTCTTCGGCTCTGGGAGCAGAGGCCAACCGTTCATGCTCTACTCCCTGGGATGCTGGGCAGCCGAGAACGGGTGCCAAAGAGGTTCCATTTTAATGGACTTTGAGTTGGGAAATCGAGGAGCGACAGCAATGCGGATGGCACCGTTGCAAAGCTGACTTTCTGCAGAAGAGGCACAGCTCCAGTTTTTTGCCCTGGCTCTTCGGCTGTGGGAGCAGAGGCCAAACGTTCGTGCTCTACTCCCTGGGATGCTGGGCAGCCCAGCACGGGTGCCAAAGAGGTTCCATTGTAATGGACTTTGAGTTGGGAAATCGAGGAGCGACAGCAATGCGGATGGCACCGTTGCAAAGCTGACTTTCTGCAGAAGAGGCACAGGTCAAGTTTTTTGCCCTGGCTCTTCGGCTGTGGGAGCAGAGGCCAACCGTTCGTGCTCTACTCCCTGGGATGCTGGGCAGCCGAGCCCGCTTGCCAAAGAGGTTCCATTGTAATGGACTTTGAGTTGGGAAATGGAGGAGCGACAGCAATGCGGATGGCACCGTTGCAAAGCTGACTTTCTGCAGAAGAGGCACAGCTCAAGTTTTTTGCCCTGGCTCTTCGGCTCTGGGAGCAGAGGCCAACCGTTCGTGCTCTACTCCCTGGCATGCTGGGCAGCCGAGCACGGGTGCCAAAGAGGTTCCATTGTAATGGACTTTGAGTTGGGAAATCGAGGAGCGACAGCAATGCGGATGGCACCGTTGCAAAGCTGACTTTCTGCAGAAGAGGCACAGCTCATGTTTTCTGCCCTGGATCTTCGGCTGTGGGAGCAGAGGCCAACCGTTCGTGCTCTACTCCCTGGGATGCTGGGCAGCCCAGCACGGGTGCCAAAGAGGTTCCATTGTAAGGGACTTTGAGTTGGGAAATCGAGGAGCAACAGCAATGTGGATGGCACCGTTGCAAAGCTGACTTTCTGCAGAAGAGGCACAGCTCAAGTTTTTTGCCCTGGCTCTTCGGCTGTGGGAGCAGAGGCCAACCGTTCATGCTCTACTCCCTGGGATGCTGGGCAGCCCAGCACGGGTGCCAAAGAGGTTCCATTGTAATGGACTTTGAGTTGGGAAATCGAGGATCAACAGCAATGCGGATGGCACCGTTGCAAAGCTGACTTTCTGCAGAAGAGGCACAGCTCACGTTTTTTGCCCTGGCTCTTCGGCTGTGGGAGCAGAGGCCAACCGTTCGTGCTCTTCTCCATGGGATGCTGGGCAGCCCAGCACGGGTGCCAAAGCGGTTCCATTGTAATGGACTTTGAGTTGGGAAATGGAGGAGCGACAGCAATGCCGATGGCACCGTTGCAAAGCTGACTTTCTGCAGAAGAGGCACTGCTCAAGTTTTTTGCCCTGGCTCTTCGGCTGTGGGAGCAGAGGCCAACCGTTCGTGCTCTACTCCCTGGGATGCTGGGCAGCCGAGCACGGGTGCCAGAGAGGTTCCATTGTAATGGACTTGGACTTGGGAAATGGAGGAGCGACAGCAATGCGGATAGCACCATTGCAAAGCTGACTTTCTGCAGAAGAGGCAGAGCTCAAGTTTTTTGCCCTGGCTCTTCGGCTCTGGGAGCAGAGGCCAACCGTTCGTGCTCTACTCCCTGGGATGCTGGGCAGCCCAGCACGGGTGCCAAAGAGGTTCCATTGTAAGGGACTTTGAGTTGGGAAATGGAGGAGCGACAGCAATGTGGATGGCACCGTTGCAAATCTGGCTTTCTGCAGAAGAGGCACAGCTCAAGTTTTTTGTCCTGGCTCTTCGGCTGTGGGAGCAGAGGCCAACCTTTCGTGCTCTACTCCCTGGGATGCTGGGCAGCAGAGAAGGGGTGCCAAAGACGTTCCATTGTAATTGCCTTTGAGTTGGGAAATGGAGGAGCGACAGCAATGCGGATGGCACCGTTGCAAAGCTGACTTTCTGCAGAAGAGGCAGAGCTCAAGTTTTTTGCCCTGGCTCTTCGGCTGTGGGAGCAGAGGCCAACCGTTCGTGCTCTTCTCCATGGGATGCTGGGCAGCCCAGCACGGGTGCCAAAGCGGTTCCATTGTAATGGACTTTGAGTTGGGAAATGGAGGAGCGACAGCAATGCCGATGGCACCGTTGCAAAGCTGACTTTCTGCAGAAGAGGCACAGCTCAAGTTTTTTGCCCTGGCTCTTCGGCTGTGGGAGCAGAGGCCAACCGTTCGTGCTCTACTGCCTGGGATGCTGGGCAGCCGAGCACGGGTGCCAGAGAGGTTCCATTGTAATGGACTTGGACTTGGGAAATGGAGGAGCGACAGCAATGCGGATAGCACCATTGCAAAGCTGACTTTCTGCAGAAGAGGCAGAGCTCAAGTTTTTTGCCCTGGCTCTTCGGCTCTGGGAGCAGAGGCCAACCGTTCGTGCTCTACTCCCTGGGATGCTGGGCAGCCCAGCACGGGTGCCAAAGAGGTTCCATTGTAAGGGACTTTGAGTTGGGAAATGGAGGAGCGACAGCAATGTGGATGGCACCGTTGCAAATCTGGCTTTCTGCAGAAGAGGCACAGCTCAAGTTTTTTGTCCTGGCTCTTCGGCTGTGGGAGCAGAGGCCAACCTTTCGTGCTCTACTCCCTGGGATGCTGGGCAGCAGAGAAGGGGTGCCAAAGAGGTTCCATTGTAATTGCCTTTGAGTTGGGAAATGGAGGAGCGACAGCAATGCGGATGGCACCGTTGCAAAGCTGACTTTCTGCAGAAGAGGCAGAGCTCAAGTTTTTTGCCCTGGCTCTTCGGCTGTGGGAGCAGAGGCCAACCGTTCGTGCTCTACTCCCTGGGATGCTGGGCAGCCCAGCACGGGTGCCAAAGAGGTTCCATTGTAATGGACTTTGAGTTGGGAAATGGAGGAGCGACAGCAATGCGGATGGCACCGTTGCAAAGCTGACTTTCTGCAGAAGAGGCACAGCTCACGTTTTTTGCCCTGGCTCTTCGGCTGTGGGAGCAGAGGCCAACCGTTCGTGCTCTTCTCCATGGGATGCTGGGCAGCCCAGCACGGGTGCCAAAGCGGTTCCATTGTAATGGACTTTGAGTTGGGAAATGGAGGAGCGACAGCAATGCCGATGGCACCGTTGCAAAGCTGACTTTCTGCAGAAGAGGCACAGCTCAAGTTTTTTGCCCTGGCTCTTCGGCTGTGGGAGCAGAGGCCAACCGTTAGTGCTCTACTCCCTGGGATGCTGGGCAGCCGAGCACGGGTGCCAGAGAGGTTCCATTGTAATGGACTTGGACTTGGGAAATGGAGGAGCGACAGCAATGCGGATAGCACCATTGCAAAGCTGACTTTCTGCAGAAGAGGCAGAGCTCAAGTTTTTTGCCCTGGCTCTTCGGCTGTGGGAGCAGAGGCCAACCGTTCGTGCTCTACTCCTTGGGATGCTGGGCAGCCCAGCACGGGTGCCAAAGAGGTTCCATTGTAATGGACTTTGAGTTGGGAAATGGAGGAGCGACAGCAATGCGGATGGCACCGTTGCAAAGCTGACTTTCTGCAGAAGAGGCACAGCTCAAGTTTTTGCCCTGGCTCTTCGGCTGTGGGAGCAGAGGCCAACTGTTCGTGCTCTACTCTCTGAGATGATGGGCAGCCCAGCACGGCTGCCAAAGAGATTCCATTGTAATGGACTTTGAGTTGGGAAATGGAGGAGCGACAGCAATGCGGATGGCACGGTTGCAAAGATGACTTTCTGCAGAAGAGGCACAACTCAAGTTTTTTGCCCTGGCTTATCGGCTGTGGGAGCAGAGGCCAACCGTTCATGCTCTACTCCCTGGGATGCTGGGCAGCCGAGAACGGGTGCCAAAGAGGTTCCATTGTAATGGACTTTGAGTTGGGAAATGGAGGAGCGACAGCAATGCGGATGGCACCGTTGAAATGCTGACATTCTGCAGAAGAGGCACAGCTCAAGTTTTTTGTCCTGGCTCTTCGGCTGTGGGAGCAGAGGCCAACCGTTCGTGCTCTACTCCCTGGGATGCTGGGCAGCCGAGCACGGGTGCCAAAGAGGTTCCATTGTAATGGACTTTGAGTTGGGAAATCGAGGAGCAACAGCAATGCAGATGGCACTGTTGCAAAGCTGACTTTCTGCAGAAGAGGCACAGCTCAAGTTTTTTGCCCTGGCTCTTCGGCTGTGGGAGCAGAGGCCAACCGTTTATGCTCTACTCCCTGTTATGCTGGGCAGCCGTGCACGGGTGCCAAAGAGGTTCCATTGTAATGGACTTTGAGTTGGGAAATCGAGGAGCGACAGCAATGCGGATGGCACCGTTGCAAAGCTGACTTTCTGCAGAAGAGGCACAGCTCATGTTTTCTGCCCTGGATCTTCGGCTGTGGGAGCAGAGGCCAACCGTTCGTGCTCTACTGCCTGGGATGCTGGGCAGCCGAGCACTGGTGCCAAAGAGGTTCCATTGTAATGGACTTTGAGTTGGGAAATGGAGGAGCGACAGCAATGTGGATGGCACCATTGCAAAGCTGACTTTCTGCAGAAGAGGCACAGCTCAAGTTTTTTGCCCTGGCTCTTCGGCTGTGGGAGCAGAGGCCAAACATTCGTGCTCTACTCTCTGCGATGCTGGGCAGCCGAGAACGGGTGCCAAAGAGGTTCCATTGTAATGGACTTTGAGTTGGGAAATCGAGGAGCGACAGCAATGCGGATGGCACCGTTGCAAAGCTGGCTTTCTGCAGAAGAGGCAGAGCTCAAGTTTTTTGCCCTGGCTCTTCGGCTGTGGGAGCAGAGGCCAACCGTTCGTGCTCTACTCTCTGGGATGCTGGGCAGCCGAGCACGGATGCCAAAGAGGTTCCATTGTAATGGACTTTGAGTTGGGAAATCGAGGAGCGACAGCAATGCGGATGGCACCGTTGCAAAGCTGACTTTCTGCAGAAGAGGCACAGGTCAAGTTTTTGCCCTGGCTGTTCGGCTGTGGGAGCAGAGGCCAACTGTTCGTGCTCTACTCCCTGGGATGCTGGGCAGCCCAGCACGGGTGCCAAAGAGGTTCCATTGTAATGGACTTTGATTTGAGAAATGGAGGAGCGACAGCATTGCGGATGGCACCGTTGCAAAGCTGGCTTTCTACAGAAGAGGCACAGGTTCAAGTTTTTGCCCTGGCTGTTCGGCTGTGGGAGCAGAGGCCAACTGTTCGTGCTCTACTCCCTGGGATGCTGGGCAGCCCAGCACGGGTGCCAAAGAGGTTCCATTGTAATGGACTTTGAGTTGGGAAATCGAGGAGCGACAGCAATGCGGATGGCACCATTGCAAAGCTGACTTTCTGCAGAAGAGGCACAGCTCAAGTTTTTTGCCCTGGCTCTTCGGCTGTGGCAGCAGAGGCCAACCGTTCATGCTCTACTCCCTGGGATGCTGGGCAGCCGAGCACGGGTGCCAAAGAGGTTCCATTGTAATGGACTTTGAGTTGGGAAATCGAGGAGCGACAGCAATGTGGATGGCACCATTGCAAAGCTGACTTTCTGCAGAAGAGGCACAGCTCCAGTTTTTTGCCCTGGCTCTTCGGCTGTGGGAGCAGAGGCCAACCGTTCATGCTCTACTGCCTGGGATGCTGGGCAGCCGAGCACGGGTGCCAAAGAGGTTCCATTGTAATGGACTTTGAGTTGGGAAATGAAGGAGCGACAGCAATGTGGATGGCACCGTTGCAAAGCTGACTTTCTGCAGAAGAGGCACAGCTCAAGTTTTTTGCCCTGGCTCTTCGGCTGTGGGAGCAGAGGCCAACCGTTCGTGCTCTACTCCCTGGGATGCTGGGCAGCCCAGCACGGGTGCCAAAGAGGTTCCATTGTAATGGACTTTGAGTTGGGAAATGGAGGAGCGACAGCAATGTGGATGGCACCGTTGCAAATCTGGCTTTCTGCAGAAGAGGCACAGCTCAAGTTTTTTGTCCTGGCTCTTCGGCTGTGGCTGCAGAGGGCAACCGTTCGTGCTCTACTCCCTGGGATGCTGGGCAGCAGAGAAGGGGTGCCAAAGAGGTTCCATTCTAATGGACTTTGAGTTGGGCAATGGAGGAGCGACAGCAATGCGGATGGCACCATTGCAAAGCTGACTTTCTGCAGAAGAGGCACAGCTCAAGCTTTTTGCCCTGACTCTTCGGTTGTGGGAGCAGAGGCCAGCCATTCGTGCTCTACTCCCTGATATGCTGGGTAGCCGAGAATGTGTGCCAAAGAGGTTCCATTGTAATGGACTTTGAGTTGGGAAATGGAGGAGCGATAGCAATGCGGATGGCACCGTTGCAAAGCTGACTTTCTGCAGAAGAGGCACAGCTCAAGTTTTTTGCCCTGGCTCTCCGGCTGTGGGAGCAGAGGCCAACCGTTCGTGCTCTACTCTCTGGGATGCTGGGCAGCCCAGCACGGGTGCCAAAGAGGTTCCATTGTAATGGACTTTGAGTTGGGAAATGGAGGAGCGACAGCAATGCGGATGGCACCGTTGCAAAGCTGACTTTCTGCAGAAGAGGCAGAGCTCAAGTTTTTTGCCCTGGCTCTTCGGCTGTGGGAGCAGAGGCCAACCGTTCGTGCTCTACTCCCTGGGATGCTGGGCAGCCCAGCACGGGTGCCAAAGAGGTTCCATTGTAATGGACTTTGAGTTGGGAAATGGAGGAGCGACAGCAATGCGGATGGCACGGTTGCAAAGATGAATTTCTGCAGAAGAGGCACAACTCAATATTTTGCCCTGGCTCTTCGGCTCTGGGAGCAGAGGCCAACCGTTCATGCTCTACTCCCTGGGATGCTGGGCAGCCGAGCACGGGTGCCAAAGATGTTCCATTTTAATGGACTTTGAGTTGGGAAATGGAGGAGCGACAGCAATGCGGATGGCACCGTTGAAATGCTGACTTTTTGCAGAAGAGGCACAGCTCAAGTTTTTTGCCCTGGCTCTTCGGTTGTGGGAGCAGAGGCCAACCGTTCGTGCTCTACTCCCTGGGATGCTGGGCAGCCGAGCACGGGTGCCAAAGACGTTCCATTGTAATGGACTTTGAGTTGGGAAATCGAGGAGCGACAGCAATGCGGATGGCACCGTTGCAAAGCTGACTTTCTGCAGAAGAGGCACAGCTCAAGTTTTTTGCCCTGGCTCTTCGGCTGTGGGAGCAGAGGCCAACCGTTCGTGCTCTACTCTCTGGGATGCTGGGCAGCCGAGCACGGCTGCCAAAGAGGTTCCATTGTAATGGCCTTTGAGTTGGGAAATGGAGGAGCGACAGCAATGCGCATAGCACCGTTGCAAAGCTGACTTTCTGCAGAAGAGGCACAGCTCAAGTTTTTTGTCCTGGATCTTCGGCTGTGGGAGCAGAGGCCAACCGTTCGTGCTCTACTCCCTGGGATGCTGGGCAGCCGAGCACGCGTGCCAAAGAAGTTCCATTGTAATGGACTTGGAGTTGGGAAATCGAGGAGCGACAGCAATGCGGATGGCACCATTGCAAAACTGACTTTCTACAGAAGAGGCACATCTCCAATTTTTTGCCCTGGCTCTTCGGCTGTGGGAGCAGAGGCCAACCGTTTATGCTCTACTCCCTGTTATGCTGGGCAGCCGTGCACGGGTGCCAAAGAGGTTCCATTGTAATGGACTCTGATTTGGAAAATGGAGGAGCGACTGCAATGCAGATGGCACCATTTCAAAGCTGACTTTCTGCAGAAGAGGCACAGCTCACGTTTTTTGTCCTGGCTCTTCGGCTGTGGGAGCAGAGGCCAACCGTTCGTGCTCTACTCACTGGGATGCTTCACAGCCGCGCACGGGTGCCAAAGAGGTTCCATTGTAATGGACTTTGATTTGGGAAATGGAGGAGCGACAGCAATGCGGATGGCACCGTTGCAAAGCTGACTTTCTGCAGAAGAGGCACAGCTCAAGTTTTTTGCCCTGGCTCTTCGGCTGTGGGAGCAGAGGCCAACCATTCGTGCTCTGCACACTGGGATGCTTCACATCCGAGAACGGGTGCCAAAGAGGTTCCATTGTAATGGACTTTGAGTTGGGAAATCGAGGAGCGACAGCAATGCGGATGGCACCGTTGCAAAGCTGGCTTTCTGCAGAAGAGGCACAGCTCAAGTTTTTTGCCCTGGCTCTTTGGCTGTGGGAGCAGAGGCCAACCATTCGTGCTCTACTCCCTGGGATGCTGGGCAGCCGAGCACGGGTGCCAAAGAGGTTCCATTGTAATGGACTTTGAGTTGGGAAATGGAGGAGCGACAGCAATGCGGATGGCACCGTTGCAAAGCTGACTTTCTGCGGAAGAGGCACAGCTCAAATTTTTGCCCTTGCTCTTCGGCTGTGGGAGCAGAGGCCAACCGTTCATGCTCTACTCCCTGGGATGCTGGGCAGCCCAGCACGCGTGCCAAAGATGTTCCATTGTAATGGACTTTCAATTGGGAAATGGAGGAGCGACAGCAATGCGGATGGCACCGTTGCAAAGCTGACTTTCTGCAGGAGAGGCACAGCTCATGTGTTTTGTCCTGGCTCTTCGGCTGTGGGAGCAGAGGCCAACTGTTTGTGCTCTACTCCCTGGGATGCTGGGCAGCCGAGCACGGGTGCCAAAAAGGTTCCATTGTAATGGACTTTGAGTTGGGAAATGGAGGAGCGACAGAAATGCTGATGGCACGGTTGCAAAGCTGACTTTCTGCAGAAGAGGCACAGCTCAAATTTTTGCCCTGGCTCTTTGGCTGAGGGAGCAGAGGCCAACCGTTCGTGCTCTACTCCCTGGAACGCTGGGCAGCTGAGAACTGGTGCCAAAGGGGTTCCATTGTAATGGACTTTGAGTTGGGAAATGGAGGAGCGACAGCAATGCGGATGGCACCGTTGCAAAGCTGACTTTCTGCAGAAGAGGCACAGCTCAAATTTTTGCCCTGGCTCTTCGGCTGTGGGAGCAGAGGCCAAACGTTCGTGCTCTACTCACTGGGATGCTGAGCAGCCAGACACGGCTGCCAAAGAGGTTCCATTGTAATGGACTTTGAGTTGGGAAATGGAGGAGCGACAGAAATGCGGATGGCACTGTTGCAAAGCTGACTTTCTGTAGAAGAGGCACAGTTCAAGTTTTTTGTCCTGGTTATTCGGCTGTGGGAGCAGAGGCCAAACATTCGTGCTCTATTCACTGGGATGCTGGACAGCCGAGAACGGGTGCCAAAGAGGTTCCATTGTAATGGAATTTGAGTTGCGAAATGGAGGAGCGACAGCAATGCGGATGGCACCGTTGCAAAGCTGACTTTCTGCAGAAGAGGCACAGCTCAAATTTTTTGTCCTGGCTCTTCGGCTGTGGGAGCAGAGGCCAACCATTTGTGCTCTACTCCCTGGGATGCTGGGCAGCCGAGCACGGCTGCCAAAGAGGTTCCATTGTAATGGACTTGGAGTTGGGAAATGGAGGAGCGACAGCAATGCAGATCGCACCGTTGCAAAGCTGACTTTCTGCAGAAGAGGCACAGCTCACGTTTTTTGCCCTGGCTCTTCGGCTGTGGGTGAAGAGGCCAAACATTCGTGCTCTACTCCCTGGGATGCTGGGCAGCCCAGCACGGGTGCCAAAGAGGTTCCATTGTAATGGACTTTGAGTTGGGAAATGGAGGAGCGACAGCAATGCGGATGGCACCGTTGCAAAGCTGA
Source organism: Psittacula echo (assembly GCF_963264785.1). NCBI lineage: Eukaryota > Metazoa > Chordata > Aves > Psittaciformes > Psittacidae > Psittacula > Psittacula echo. The sequence continues at coordinate 12,187,439 of NC_137752.1, read as the reverse complement.
CTTTCTGCAGAAGAGGCACAGCTCAAGTTTTTTGCCCTGGCTCTTCAGCAGTGGGAGCAGAGGCCAACCATTCGTGCTCTACTCCCTGGGATGCTGGGCAGCCGAGTACGAGTGCCAAAGAGGTTCCATTGTAATGGACTCTGATTTGGGAAATGGAGGAGCAACAGCAATGCGGATGGCACCGTTGCAAAGCTGACTTTCTGGAGAAGAGGCACACATCACGTTTTTTGCCGTGGCTCTTCGGCTCTGGGAGCAGAGGCCAACCATTCGTGCTCTACTCACTGGGATGCTGGGCAGCCGAGAACGGGTGCCAAAGAGGTTCCATTGTAATGGACTTTGAGTTGGGAAATGGAGGAGCGACAGCAATGCAAATGGCACCGTTGCAAAGCTGACTTTCTGCAGAAGAGGCACAGCTCACGTTTTTTGAACTGGCTCTTCGGCTGTGGGAGCAGAGGCCAAACGTTCGTGCTCTACTCCCTGGGATGCTGGGCAGCCCAGCACGGCTGCCAAAGCGGTTCCATTGTAATGGACTTTGAGTTGGGAAATGGAGGAGCGACAGCAATGCGGATGGCACCGTTGCAAAGCTGACTTTCTGCAGAAGAGGCACAGCTCAAGTTTTTTGCCCTGGCTCTTCGGCTGTGGGAGCAGAGGTCAAACATTCGTGCTCGACTCACTGGTATGCTGGGCAGCCGAGAACCGAGCCAAAGAGGTTCCATTGTAATGGACCTTGAGTTGGGAAATGGAGGAGCGACTGCAATGTGGATTGCACCGTTGCAAAGCTGACTTTCTGCAGAAGCGGCACAGCTCACTTTTTTGCCCTGGCTCTTCGGCTGTGGGAGCAGAGGCCAACCATTCGTGCTCTACTCCCTGGGATGCTGGGCAGCCGAGCACGGCTGCCAAAGAGGTTCCATTGTAATGGACTTTGATTTGGGAAATGGAGGTGAGACAGCAATGTAGATGGCACCGTTGCAAAGCTGACTTTCTGCAGAAGAGGCACAGCTCAAGTTTTTTGTCCTGGCTCTTCGGCTGTGGGAGCAGAGGGCAAATATTCGTGCTCTACTCTCTGGGATGCTGGACAGCCAAGAACGGAGACAAAGAGTTTCCATTGTAATGGACTTTGAGTTGGGCAATGGAGGAGCGACACAAATGCTGATGGAACCGTTGCAAAGCTGACTTTCTGCAGAAGAGGCACAGCTCAAGTTTTTTGTCCTGACTCTTCGGCTGTGGGGGCAGAGGCCAAACATTCGTGCTCTACTCCCTGGGATGCTGGGCAGCTGAGAGCGGGTGCCAAAGAGGTTCCATTGTAATGGACTTTGAGTTGGGAAATGGAGGAGCGACAGCAATGCGGATGGCACCTTTGCAAAGCTGACTTTCTGCAGAAGAGGCACAGCTCAAGTTTTTTGCCCTGGCTCTTCAGCTGTGGGAGCAGAGGCCAACCATTCATGCTCTACTCACTGGGATGCTGGGCAGCCGAGAACGGAGCCAAAGAGGTTCCATTGTAATGGACTCTGATTTGGGAAATGGAGGAGCAACAGCAATGCGGATCGCACCGTTGCAAAGCTGACTTTCTGGAGAAGAGGCACACTTCACATTTTTTGCCCTGGCTCTTCGGCTATGGGAGCAGAGGCCAAACATTCGTGCTCTACTCACTGGGATGCTTCACAGCCGAGAACGGGTGCCAAAGAGGTTCCATTGTAATGGACTTTGAGTTGGGAAATGGAGGAGCGACAGCAAAGCGGATTGCACCGTTGCAAAGCTGACTTTCTGCAGAAGAGGCACAGCTCACGTTTTTTGCCCTGGCTCTTCGGCTGTGGGAGCAGAGGCCAAACCTTCGTGCTCTACTCCCTGGGATGCTGTTCAGCCCAGCACGGGTGCCAAAGAGGTTCCATTGTAATGGACTTTCAATTGGGAAATGGAGGAGCGACAGCAATGCGGATGGCACCGTTGCAAAGCTGACTTTCTGCAGAAGAGGCACAGCTCAAGTTTTTTGCCCTGGCTCTTCGGCTGTGGGAGCAGAGGCCAACCGTTCGTGCTCTACTCCCTGGGATGCTGGGCAGCCCAGCACGGGTGCCAAAGAGGTTCCATTGTAATGGACTTTGAGTTGGGAAATCGAGGAGCGACAGCAATGCGGATGGCACCGTTGCAAAGCTGACATTCTGCAGAAGAGGCACAGCTCAAGTTTTTTGCCCTGGCTCTTCGGCTGTGGGAGCAGAGGCCAACCATTCGTGCTCTACTCACTGGGATTCTGGGCAGCCGAGAACGGTGCCAAAGAGGTTCCATTGTAATGGACTTGGATTTGGGAAATGGAGGAGCGACAGCAATGCGGATGGCACCGTTGCAAAGCTGACATTCTGCAGAAGAGGCACACATCACGTTTTTTGCCCTGGCTCCTCGGCTGTGGGAGCAGAGGCCAAACATTTGTGCTCTACTCCCTGGGATGCTGGGCAGCCGAGAACGGAGCCAAAGAGGTTCCATTGTAATGGACTTTGACTTTGGCAATGGAGGAGCGACAGCAATGCGGATGGCACCGTTGCAAAGCTGACATTCTGCAGAAGAGGAACAGCTCAAGTGTTTTGCCCTGGCTCTTCAGCTGTGGGAGCAGAGGCCAGCCATTCGTGCTCTACTCACTGGGATGCTGGGCAGCCGAGAACAGGTGCCAAAGAGGTTCCATTGTAATGGACATTGATTTGGGAAATGGAAAGCGACTGCAATGTGGATGCCACCTTTGCAAAGCTGACATTCTGCAGAAGAGGCACAGCTCACGTTTTTGCCCAGGCTCTTCGGCTGTGGGAGCAGAGGCCAAACCTTCCTGCTCTACTCCCTGGGATGCTGGACAGCCGAGAACGGGTGCCAAAGAGGTTCCATTGTAATGGACTTTGAGTTGGGAAATGGAGGAGCGACAGCAATGTGGATTGCACCGTTGCAAAGCTGACTTTCTGCAGAAGAGGCACAGCTCACGTTTTAGCCCAGGCTCTTCGGCTGTGGGAGCAGAGGCCAAACATTCGTGCTCTACTCCCTGGGATGCTGGACAGCCGAGAACGGGTGCCAAAGAGGTTCCATTGTAATGGACTTGGAGTTGTGAAATGGAGGAGTGACAGCAATGCGGATGGCACCGTTGCAAAGCTGACTTTCTGCAGAAGAGGCACAGCTCAAGGTTTTTGCTCTGGCTCTTCGGCTGTGGGAGCAGAGGCCAACCATTCGTGCTCTACTCACTGGGATGCTTCACAGCCGAGAACGGGTGCCAAAGAGGTTCCATTGTAATGGACTTTGTGTTGGGAAATTTAGGAGCGACACCAATGTGGATGGCACCGTTGAAAAGCTGACATTCTGCAGAAGAGGCACAGCTCACGTTTCTGCCCAAGCTCTTCGGCTGTGGGAGCAGAGGCCAAACATTCGTGCTCTACTCACTGGGATAAGGACAGCCGAGAACGGAGCCAAAGAGGTTCCATTTTAATGGACTCTGATTTGGGAAATGGAGGAGCGACAGCAATGCGGATGGCACCGTTGCAAAGCTGACTTTCTGCAGAAGAGGCACAGCTCAAGTTTTTTGCCCTGGCTCTTTGGATGTGGGAGCAGAGGCCAACCAATCGTGCTCTACTCACTGGGATGCTTCACAGCCGAGAACGGGTGCCAAAGAGGTTCCATTGTAATGGACTTTGTGTTGGGAAATGGAGGAGCGACAGCAATGCGGATGGCACCGTTGAAAAGCTGACATTCTGCAGAAGAGGCACAGCTCACGTTTCTGCCCTGGCTCTTCGGCTGTGGGAGCAGAGGCCAAACATTCGTGCTCTACTCACTGGGATGCTTCACAGCCGAGAACGGGTGCCAAAGAGGTTCCATTGTAATGGACATTGATTTGGGAAATGGAGGAGCGACTGCAATGTGGATGCCACCTTTCCAAAGCTGACTTTCTGCAGAAGAGGCACAGCTCACGTTTTTTCCCTGGCTCTTCGGCTGTGGGAGCAGAGGCCAAACCTTCGTGCTCTACTCCCTGGGATGCTGGGCAGCCGAGAACGGGTGCCAAAAAGGTTCCATTGTAATGGACTTTGAGTTGGGAAATGGAGGAGCGACAGCAATGTGGATTGCACCGTTGCAAAGCTGACTTTCTGCAGAAGAGGCACAGCTCACGTTTTAGCCCAGGCTCTTCGGCTGTGGGAGCAGAGGCCAAACATTCGTGCTCTACTCCCTGGGATGCTGGACAGCCGAGAACGGGTGCCAAAGACGTTCCATTGTAATGGACTTGGAGTTGGGAAATGGAGGAGCGACAGCAATGCGGATGGCACCGTTGCAAAGCTGACTTTCTGCAGAAGAGGCACAGCTCACGTTTTAGCCCAGGCTCTTCGGCTGTGGGAGCAGAGGCCAACCGTTCGTGCTCTACTGCCTGGGATGCTGGACAGCCGAGAACGGGTGCCAAAGAGGTTCCATTGTAATGGACTTGGAGTTGGGAAATGGAGGAGCGACAGCAATGCGGATGGCACCATTGCAAAGCTGACATTCTGCAGAAGAGGCACAGCTCAAGTTTTTTGCCCTGGCTCTTCGGCTGTGGGAGCAGAGGCCAACCATTCGTGCTCTACTCACTGGGATGCTGGGCAGCCGAGAACGGGTGCCAAAGAGGTTCCATTGTAATGGACTTTGAGTTGGGAAATGGAGGAGCGACAGCAATGCGGATGGCACCGGTGCAAAGCTGACTTTCTGCAGAAGAGGCACAGCTCACGTTTTAGCCCTGGCTCTTCGGCTGTGGGAGCAGAGGCCAAACATTCGTGCTCTACTCCCTGGGATGCTTCACAGCCGAGAACGGGTGCCAAAGGGGTTCCATTTTAATGGACTTGGACTTGGGAAATGGAGGGGTGACAGCAATGCGGATGGCACCATTGCAAAGCTCACTTTCTGCAGAAGAGGCACAGCTCAAGTTTTTTGCCCTGGCTCTACGGCTGTGGGAGCAGAGGCCAACCATTCGTGCTCTACTCACTGGGATGCTGAGCAGCCGAGAACGGTGCCAAAGAGGTTCCATTGTAATGGACTCTGATTTGGGAAATGGAGGAGCGACAGCAATGCGGATGGCACCATTGCAAAGCTGACATTCTGCAGAAGAGGCACACATCACGTTTTTTGCCGTGGCTCTTCGGCTGTGGGAACAGAGGCCAACCATTCGTGCTCTACTCCCTGGGATGCTTCACAGCCGAGAACGGGTGCCAAAGAGGTTCCATTGTAATGGACTTTGATTTGGGAAACAGAGGAGCGACAGCAATGCGGATGGCACCGTTGAAAAGCTGACATTCTGCAGAAGAGGCACAGCTCACGTTTTTGCCCAGGCTCTTCGGCTGTGGGAGCAGAGGCCAAACATTCGTGCTCTACTCCCTTTGATGCTGAACAGCCAAGAATGGAGCCAAAGAGATTCCATTGTAATGGACTTTGAGTTGGGAAATCGAGGAGCGACAGCAATGCGGATTGCACCGTTGCAAAGCTGACTTTCTGCAGAAGAGGCACAGCTCAAGTTTTTTGTCCTGGCTCTTCGGCTGTGGGAGCAGAGGCCAAACATTCGTGCACTACTTACTGGGATCCTGGACAGCCGAGAACAGGTGCCAAAGAGGTTCCATTGTAATGGACTTTGATTTGGGAAATGGAGGAGTGACAGCAATGCGGATGGCACCGTTGCAAAGCTGACATTCTGCAGAAGAGGCACAGCTCAAGTTTTTTGTCCTAGCTCCTGAGCTGTGGGAGCAGAGGCCAAACCTTCATGCTCTACTCCCTGGGATGCTGGACAGCCGAGAACGGAGCCAAAGAGGTTCCATTCTAATGGACTTTGAGTTGGGAAATGGAGGAGCGACTGCAATGCGGATGGCACCATTGCAAAGCTGACTTTCTGCAGAAGAGGCACAGCTCAAGTTTTTTGCCCTGGCTCTTCGACTGTGGGAGCAGAGGACAACTGTTCGTGCTCTACTCCGTGGGATGCTGGGCAGCCGAGCACGGGTGCCAAAGAGGTTCCATTGTAATGGACTTTGAGTTGGGAAATGGAGGAACGACAGCAATGCGGATGGCACCGTTGCAAAGCTGACTTTCTGCAGAAGAGGCACAGCTCAAGTTTTTTGCCCTGGCTCTTCGGCTGTGGGAGCAGAGGCCAAACATTCGTGCTCTACTCACTGGGATAAGGACAGCCGAGAACGGAGCCAAAGAGGTTCCATTTTAATGGACTCTGATTTGGGAAATGGAGGAGCGACAGCAATGCGGATGGCACCGTTGCAAAGCTGACATTCTGCAGAAGAGGCACAGCTCAAGTTTTTTGCCCTGGCTCTTTGGATGTGGGAGCAGAGGCCAACCATTCGTGCTCTACTCACTGGGATGCTTCACAGCCGAGCGCGGGTGCCAAAGAGGTTCCATTGTAATGGACTTTGTGTTGGGAAATGGAGGAGCGACAGCAATGCGGATGGCACCGTTGAAAAGCTGACATTCTGCAGAAGAGGCACAGCTCATGTTTCTGCCCTGGCTCTTCGGCTGTGGGAGCAGAGGCCAACCGTTCGTGCTCTACTCACTGGGATGCTTCACAGCCGAGAACGGGTGCCAAAGAGGTTCCATTGTAATGGACATTGATTTGGGAAATGGAGGAGCGACTGCAATGTGGATGCCACCTTTGCAAAGCTGACTTTCTGCAGAAGAGGCACAGCTCACGTTTTTGCCCTGGCTCTTCGGCTGTGGGAGCAGAGGCCAAACCTTCGTGCTCTACTCCCTGGGATGCTGGATAGCCGAGAACGGGTGCCAAAGAGGTTCCATTGTAATGGACTTTGAGTTGGGAAATGGAGGAGCGACAGCAATGTGGATTGCACCGTTGCAAAGCTGACTTTCTGCAGAAGAGGCACAGCTCACGTTTTAGCCCAGGCTCTTCGGCTGTGGGAGCAGAGGCCAACCGTTCGTGCTCTACTGCCTGGGATGCTGGACAGCCGAGAACGGGTGCCAAAGAGGTTCCATTGTAATGGACTTGGAGTTGGGAAATGGAGGAGCGACAGCAATGCGGATGGCACCGTTGCAAAGCTGACTTTCTGCAGAAGAGGCACAGCTCACGTTTTAGCCCAGGCTCTTCGGCTGTGGGAGCAGAGGCCAAACATTCGTGCTCTACTCCCTGGGATGCTGGACAGCCGAGAACGGGTGCCAAAGAGGTTCCATTGTAATGGACTTGGAGTTGTGAAATGGAGGAGTGACAGCAATGCGGATGGCACCGTTGCAAAGCTGACTTTCTGCAGAAGAGGCACAGCTCAAGGTTTTTGCCCTGGCTCTTCGGCTGTGGGAGCAGAGGCCAACCATTCGTGCTCTACTCATTGGGATGCTTCACAGCCGAGAACGGGTGCCAAAGAGGTTCCATTGTAATGGACTTTGTGTTGGGAAATTTAGGAGCGACACCAATGCGGATGGCACCGTTGAAAAGCTGACATTCTGCAGAAGAGGCACAGCTCACGTTTCTGCCCAAGCTCTTCGGCTGTGGGAGCAGTGGCCAAACATTCGTGCTCTACTCACTGGGATAAGGACAGCCGAGAACGGAGCCAAAGAGGTTCCATTTTAATGGACTCTGATTTGGGAAATGGAGGAGCGACAGCAATGCGGATGGCACCGTTGCAAAGCTGACTTTCTGCAGAAGAGGCACAGCTCAAGTTTTTTGCCCTGGCTCTTTGGATGTGGGAGCAGAGGCCAACCAATCGTGCTCTACTCACTGGGATGCTTCACAGCCGAGAATGGGTGCCAAAGAGGTTCCATTGTAATGGACTTTGTGTTGGGAAATGGAGGAGCGACAGCAATGCGGATGGCACCGTTGAAAAGCTGACATTCTGCAGAAGAGGCACAGCTCACGTTTCTGCCCTGGCTCTTCGGCTGTGGGAGCAGAGGCCAAACATTCGTGCTCTACTCACTGGGATGCTTCACAGCCGAGAACGGGTGCCAAAGAGGTTCCATTGTAATGGACATTGATTTGGGAAATGGAGGAGCGACTGCAATGTGGATGCCACCTTTCCAAAGCTGACTTTCTGCAGAAGAGGCACAGCTCACGTTTTTTCCCTGGCTCTTCGGCTGTGGGAGCAGAGGCCAAACCTTCGTGCTCTACTCCCTGGGATGCTGGGCAGCCGAGAACGGGTGCCAAAAAGGTTCCATTGTAATGGACTTTGAGTTGGGAAATGGAGGAGCGACAGCAATGTGGATTGCACCGTTGCAAAGCTGACTTTCTGCAGAAGAGGCACAGCTCACGTTTTAGCCCAGGCTCTTCGGCTGTGGGAGCAGAGGCCAAACATTCGTGCTCTACTCCCTGGGATGCTGGACAGCCGAGAACGGGTGCCAAAGACGTTCCATTGTAATGGACTTGGAGTTGGGAAATGGAGGAGCGACAGCAATGCGGATGGCACCGTTGCAAAGCTGACTTTCTGCAGAAGAGGCACAGCTCACGTTTTAGCCCAGGCTCTTCGGCTGTGGGAGCAGAGGCCAAACGTTCGTGCTCTACTCCCTGGGATGCTGGACAGCCGAGAACGGGTGCCAAAGAGGTTCCATTGTAATGGACTTGGAGTTGGGAAATGGAGGAGCGACAGCAATGCGGATGGCACCGTTGCAAAGCTGACTTTCTGCAGAAGAGGCACAGCTCAAGGTTTTTGCCCTGGCTCCTCGGCTGTGGGAGCAGAGGCCAACCATTCGTGCTCTACTCACTGGGATGCTTCACAGCCAAGAACGGGTGTCAAAGAGGTTCCATTGTAATGGACTTTGTGTTGGGAAATTTAGGAGCGACACCAATGCGGATGGCACCGTTGAAAAGCTGACATTCTGCAGAAGAGGCACAGCTCACGTTTCTGCCCAGGGTCTTCGGCTGTGGGAGCAGAGGCCAAACATTCGTGCTCTACTCACTGGGATGCTTCACAGCCGAGAACGGGTGCCAAAGAGGTTCCATTGTAATGGACATTGATTTGGGAAATGGAGGAGCGACTGCAATGTGGATGCCACCTTTGCAAAGCTGACATTCTGCAGAAGAGGCACAGCTCACGTTTTTGCCCAGGCTCTTCGGCTGTGGGAGCAGAGGCCAAACCTTCGTGCTCTACTCCCTGGGATGCTGGACAGCCGAGCACGGGTGCCAAAAAGGTTCTTTTGTAATGGACTTTGAGTTGGGAAATGGAGGAGCGACAGCAATGCGGATTGCACCGTTGCAAAGCTGACTTTCTGCAGAAGAGGCACAGCTCAAGTTTTTTGTCCTGGCTCCTCAGCTGTGGGAGCAGAGGCCAAACATTCGTGCTCTACTCCCTGGGATGCTGGACAGCCGAGCACGGGTGCCAAAGAGGTTCCATTGTAATGGACTTTGAGTTGGGAAATGGAGGAGCGACAGCAATGCGGATGGCACCGTTGCAAAGCTGACATTCTGCAGAAGAGGCACAGCTCAAGTTTTTTGCCCTGGCTCTTCGGCTGTGGGAGCAGAGGCCAACCATTCGTGCTCTACTCCCTGGGATGCTGGGCAGCTGAGAGCTGGTGCCAAAGAGGTTCCATTATAATGGACTTGGTGTTGGGAAATGGAGGAGTGACAGCAATGCGGATGGCAGAGTTGCAAAGCTGACTTTCTGCAGAAGAGGCACAGCTCAAGTTTTTTGCCTTGGCTCTTCGGCTGTGGGAGCAGAGGCCAAACATTCGTGCTCTACTCACTGGGATGCTGGACAGCCGAGAACAGTTGCCAAAGAGGTTCCATTGTAATGGACTCTGAGTTGGGAAATGGAGGAGCGACAGCAATGCGGATGGCACCATTGCAAAGCTGACATTCTGCAGAAGAGGCACAGCTCAAGTTTTTTGCCCTGACTCTTCGGCTGTGGGAGCAGAGGCCAACCATTCGTGCTCTACTCACTGGGATGCTGGGCAGCCGAGAACGGGTGCCAAAGAGGTTCCATTGTAATGGACTTTGAGTTGGGAAATGGAGGAGCGACAGCAATGTGGATTGCACCGTTGCAAAGCTGACTTTCTGCAGAAGAGGCACAGCTCACGTTTTAGCCCAGGCTCTTCGGCTGTGGGAGCAGAGGCCAAACATTCGTGCTCTACTCCCTGGGATGCTTCACAGCCGAGAACGGGTGCCAAAGGGGTTCCATTTTAATGGACTTGGACTTGGGAAATGGAGGGGTGACAGCAATGCGGATGGCACCGTTGCAAAGCTGACTTTCTGCAGAAGAGGCACAGCTCAAGTTTTTTGCCCTGGCTCTTCGGCTGTGGGAGCAGAGGCCAACCATTCGTGCTCTACTCACTGGGATGCTGGGCAGCCGAGAACGGTGCCAAAGAGGTTCCATTGTAATGGACTCTGATTTGGGAAATGGAGGAGTGACAGCAATGCGGATGGCACCATTGCAAAGCTGACATTCTGCAGAAGAGGCACACATCACGTTTTTTGCCGTGGCTCTTCGGCTGTGGGAACAGAGGCCAACCATCCGTGCTCTACTCACTGGGATGCTTCACAGCCGAGAACGGGTGCCAAAGAGGTTCCATTGTAATGGACTTTGATATGGGAAACAGAGGAGCGACAGCAATGCGGATGGCACCGTTGCAAAGCTGACATTCTGCAGAAGAGGCACAGCTCAAGTTTTTTGCCCTGGCTCTTCGGCTGTGGGAGCAGAGGCCAAACATTCGTGCTCTACTCCCTGGGATGCTGGACAGCCAAGAATGGAGCCAAAGAGATTCCATTGTAATGGACTTTGAGTTGGGAAATGGAGGAGCGACAGCAATGCGGATTGCACCGTTGCAAAGCTGACTTTCTGCAGAAGAGGCACAGCTCAAGTTTTTTGCCCTGGCTCTTCGGCTGTGGGAGCAGAGGCCAAACATTCGTGCTCTACTTACTGGGATCCTGGACAGCCGAGAACAGGGGCCAAAGAGGTTCCATTGTAATGGACTTTGATTTGGGAAATGGAGGAGTGACAGCAATGCGGATGGCACCGTTGCAAAGCTGACATTCTGCAGAAGAGGCACAGCTCAAGTTTTTTGTCCTAGCTCCTGAGCTGTGGGAGCAGAGGCCAAACCTTCGTGCTCTACTCCCTGGGATGCTGGACAGCCGAGAACGGAGCCAAAGAGGTTCCATTCTAATGGACTTTGAGTTGGGAAATGGAGGAGCGACAGCAATGCGGATGGCACAATTGCAAAGCTGACTTTCTGCAGAAGAGGCACAGCTCAAGTTTTTTGCCCTGGCTCTTCGACTGTGGGAGCAGAGGACAACTGTTCGTGCTCTACTCCGTGGGATGCTGGGCAGCCGAGCACGGGTGCCAAAGAGGTTCCATTGTAATGGACTTTGAGTTGGGAAATGGAGGAACGACAGCAATGCGGATGGCACCGTTGCAAAGCTGACATTCTGCAGAAGAGGCACAGCTCAAGTTTTTTGCCCTGGCTCTTCGGCTGTGGGAGCAGAGGCCAAACATTCGTGCTCTACTCACTGGGATGCTGGGCAGCCGAGAACGGAGCCAAAGAGGTTCCATTTTAATGGACTCTGATTTGGGAAATGGAGGAGCGACAGCAATGCGGATGGCACCGTTGCAAAGCTGACTTTCTGCAGAAGAGGCACAGCTCAAGTTTTTTGCCCTGGCTCTTTGGATGTGGGAGCAGAGGCCAACCATTCGTGCTCTACTCACTGGGATGCTTCACAGCCGAGAACGGGTGCCAAAGAGGTTCCATTGTAATGGACTTTGATTTGGGAAATGGAGGAGCGACAGCAATGCGGATGGCACCGTTGAAAAGCTGACATTCTGCAGAAGAGGCACAGCTCTAGTTTTTTGCCCTGGCTCTTCGGCTGTGGGAGCAGAGGCCAAACATTCGTGCTCTACTCCCTGGGATGCTGGGCAGCCGAGAACGGAGCCAAATAGGTTCCATTGTAATGGACTTTGATTTGGGAAATGGAGGAGCGACAGCAATGTGGATTGCACAATTGCAAAGCTGACTTTCTCCAGAAGAGGCACAGCTCACGTTTTTTCCCAGGCTCTTCGGCTGTGGGAGCAGAGGCCAAACGTTCGTGCTCTACTCCCTGGGATGCTGAACAGCCGAGAACGGGTGCCAAAGGGGTTCCATTGTAATGGACTTGGACGTGGGAAATGGAGGAGCGACAGCAATGCGGATGGCACCATTGCAAAGCTGACATTCTGCAGAAGAGGCACAGCTCAAGTTTTTTGCCCTGGCTCTTCGGCTGTGGGAGCAGAGGCCAAACATTCGTGCTGTACTTACTGGGATCCTGAACAGCCAAGAACAGGGGCCAAAGAGGTTCCATTCTAATGGACTTTGAGTTGGGAAATGGAGGAGCGACAGCAATGCGGATGGCACCGGTGCAAAGCTGACATTCTGTAGAAGAGGCACAGCTCACGTTTTTTGTCCTAGCTCCTCAGCTGTGGGAGCAGAGGCCAAACATTCGTGCTCTACTCCCTGGGATGCTGGACAGCCAAGAACGGAGCCAAAGAGGTTCCATTGTAATGGACTTGGGTTTGGGAAATGGAGGAGCGACAGCAATGCGGATGGCAAAGGTGCAAAGCTGACATTCTGCAGAAGAGGCACAGCTCACGTTTTTTGCCGTGGCTCTTCGGCTGTGGGAGCAGAGGCCAAACGTTTGTGCTCTACTCCCTGGGATGCTGGACAGCCGAGAATGGGTGCCAAAGAGGTTCCATTGTAATGGACTTTGATTTGGGAAATGGAGGAGCGATTGCAATGCGGATGGCAAAGGTGCAAAGCTGACATTCTGCAGAAGAGGCACAGCTCAAGTTTTTTGCCCTGGCTCTTCGGCTGTGGGAGCAGAGGCCAACCGTTCGTGCTCTACTCCCTGGGATGCTGGGCACCTGAGAGCTGGTGCCAAAGAGGTTCCATTGTAATGGACTTTGAGTTGGGAAATGGAGGAGCGACAGCAATGCGGATGGCACCGTTGCAAAGCTGACTTCCTGCGGAAGAGGCACAGCTCAAGTTTTTTGCCCTGGCTCTTCGGCTGTGGGAGCAGAGGCCAACCGTTCGTGCTCTACTCCCTGGGATGCTGGGAAGCCGAGCACGGGTGCCAAAGAGGTTCCATTGTAATGGACTTTAAGTTGGGAAATGGAGGAGCGACAGCAACGCGGATGGCACCGTTGCAAAGCTGACTTTCTGCAGAAGAGGCACAGCTCAAGTTTTTTGCCCTGGCTCTTCAGCTGTGGGAGCAGAGGTCAAACATTCGTGCTCTACTCCCTGGGATGCTGGGCAGCCGAGAACGGAGCCAAATAGGTTCCATTGTAATGGACTTTGATTTGGGAAATGGAGGAGCGACAGCAATGTGGATTGCACAATTGCAAAGCTGAATTTCTGCAGAAGAGGCACAGCTCAAGTTTTTTGCCCAGGCTCTTCGGCTGGGGGAGCAGAGGCCAAACGTTCGTGCTCTACTCCCTGGGATGCTGAACAGACGAGAACGGGTGCCAAAGGGGTTCCATTGTAATGGACTTTGAGTTGGGAAATCGAGGAGCGACAGCAATGTGGATGGCATCGTTGCAAAGCTGACATTCTGCAGAAGAGGCACAGCTCAAGTTTTTTGCCCTGGCTCTTCGGCTGTGGGAGCAGAGGCCAACCGTTCGTGCTCTACTCCCTGGGATGCTGGGCAGACCAGCACGGGTGCCAAAGAGTTTCCATTGTAATGGATTTTCAGTTGGGAAGTCGAGGAGCGACAGCAATGCGGATGGCACCGTTGCAAAGCTGACTTTCTGCAGAAGAGGTACAGCTCAAGTTTTTTGCCGTGGCTCTTCGGCTGTGGGAGCAGAGGCCAACCGTTCGTGCTCTACTCCCTGGGATGCTGGGCAGCCGAGCACGGGTGCCAAAGAGGTTCCATTGTAATGGACTTTGAGTTGGGAAATGGAGGAGCGACAGCAATGCGGATGCCACCGTTGCAAAGCTGACTTTCTGCAGAAGAGGCACAGCTCAAGTTTTTTGCCCTGGCTCTTCGGCTGTGGGAGCAGAGGCCAACCGTTCGTGCTCTACTCCCTTTGGTGCTGAACAGCCGAGAACGGGTGCCAAAGGGGTTCCATTGTAATGGACTTGGAGTTGGGAAATCGATGAGCGACAGCAATGTGGATTGCACCGTTGCAAAGCTGACATTCTGCAGAAGAGGCACAGCTCAAGTTTTTTGTCCTGGCTCTTCGGCTGTGGGAGCAGAGGTGAAACATTCGTGCTCTACACCCTGGGATGCTGAACAGCCGAGAACGGAGCCAAAGAGGTTCCATTTTAATGGACTCTGATTTGGGAAATGGAGGAGCGACAGCAATGCGGATGGCACCTTTGCAAAGCTGACTTTCTGCAGAAGAGGCACAGCTCAAGTTTTCTGCCCTGGCTCTTCAGATGTTGGAGCAGAGGTCAAACATTCCTGCTCTACTCACTCGGATGCTGGGCAGCCGAGAACGGAGCCAAAGATGTTCCATTGTAATGGACTTTGAGTTGGGAAATGGAGGAGCGACAGCAATGCGGATGGCACCGGTGCAAAGCTGACTTTCTGCAGAAGAGGCACAGCTCAAGTTTTTTGCCCTGGCTCTTCGGCTGTGGGAGCAGAGGCCAAACATTCGTGCTCTACTTACTGGGATCCTGAACAGCCGAGAACAGGGGCCAAAGAGGTTCCATTCTAATGGACTTTGAGTTGGGAAATGGAGGAGCGACAGCAATGCGGATGGCACCGGTGCAAAGCTGACTTTCTGCAGAAGAGGCACAGCTCAAGTTTTTTGCCCTGGCTCTTCGGCTGTGGGAGCAGAGGCCAACCATTTGTGCTCTACTCACTGGGATGCTGGGCAGCCGAGAACGGAGCCAAAGAGGTTCCATTGTAATGGACATTGAGTTGGGAAATGGAGTAGCAACAGCAATGCGGATTGCACCGTTGTAAAGCTGACTTTCTGCAGAAGAGGCACAGCTCACGTTTTTTGCAGTGGCTCTTCGGCTGTGGGAGCAGAGGCCAAACGTTTGTGCTCTACTCCCTGGGATGCTGGACAGCCGAGAACGGGTGCCAAAGAGGTTCCAGTGTAATGGACTTTGATTTGGGAAATCGAGGAGCGATTGCAATGCGGATGGCACCGTTGCAAAGCTGACATTCTGCAGAAGAGGCACAGCTCAAGTTTTTTGCCCTGGCTCTTCGGCTGTGGGAGCAGAGGTCAAACATTCGTGCTCTACTCCCTGGGATTCTGGGCAGTCCAGCACGGGTGCCAAAGAGGTTCCATTGTAATGGACTTTGATTTGGGAAATGAAGGAGCGACAGCAATGCGGATGGCACCGTTGCAAAGCTGACTTTCTGCAGAAGAGGCACAGCTCAAGTTTTTTGCCCTGGCTCTTCGGCTGTGGGAGCAGAGGCCAACCGTTCGTGCTCTACTCCCTGGGATGCTGGGCAGCCCAGCACGGGTGCCAAAGAGGTTCCATTGTAATGGACTTTGAGTTGGGAAATGTAGGAGCGACAGCAATGCGGATGGCACCGTTGCAAAGCTGACTTTCTGCAGAAGAGGCACAGCTCAAGTTTTTTGTCCGGGCTCTTCGGCTGTGGGAGCAGAGGCGAAACATTCGTGCTCTATTGCCTGGGATGCTGAACAGCCGAGAACGGAGCCAAAGAGCTTCCATTTTAATGGACTCTGATTTGGGAAATCGAGGAGCGACAGCAATGCGGATGGCACCATTGCAAAGCTGACTTTCTGCAGAAGAGGCACAGCTCTAGTTTTTTGCCCTGGCTCTTCGGATGTTGGAGCAGAGGTCAAACATTCGTGCTCTACTCCCTGGGATGCTGGACAGCCGAGAACGGGTGCCAAAGAGGTTCCATTGTAATGGACTCTGATCTGGGAAATGGAGGAGCAACAGCAATGCGGATGGCACCGTTGCAAAGCTGACTTTCTGCAGAAGAGGCACAGCTCAAGTTTTTTGCCCTGGCTCTTCGGCTGTGGGAGCAGAGGCCAAACGTTCGTGCTCTACTCCCTGGGATCCTGGACAGCCAAGAACGGGTGCCAAAGAGGTTCCATTGTAATGGACTTTGAGTTGGGAAATGGAGGAGCGACAGCAATGCGGATGGCACCGTTGCAAAGCTGACTTTCTGCAAAGAGGCACAGCTCACGTTTTTTGTCCTAGCTCCTCAGCTGTGGGAGCAGAGGCCAAACATTCGTGCTCTACTCACTGGGATGCTGGACAGCCGAGCACGGGTGCCAAAGAGGTTCCATTGTAATGGACTTGGGTTTGGGAAATGGAGGAGCGACAGCAACGCGGATGGCACCGGTGCAAAGCTGACTTTCGGCAGAAGAGGCACAGCTCAAATATTTTGTCCTGGCTCTTCGGCTGTGGGAACAGAGGCCAACCATTCGTGCTCTACTCCCTGGGATGCTGGACAGAAGGGAACGGAGCCAAAGAGGTTCCATTGTTATGGACTTTGAGTTGGGAAATGGAGGAGCGACAGCAATGCGGATGGCACCGTTGCAAAGCTGACTTTCGGCAGAAGAGGCACAGCTCAAATATTTTGCCCTGGCTCTTCGGCTGTGGGAGCAGAGGCGAAACATTCGTGCTCTACTCCCTGGGATGCTGGACAGCCGAGAACGGAGACAAAGAGGTTCCATTTTAATGGACTCTGATCTGGGAAATGGAGGAGTGACAGCAATGTGGATTGCACAATTGCAAAGCTGACTTTCTCCAGAAGAGGCACAGCTCACGTTTTTTCCCAGGCTCTTCGGCTGTGGGAGCAGAGGCCAAACGTTCGTGCTCTACTCCCTGGGATGCTGAACAGCCGAGAACGGGTGCCAAAGGGGTTCCATTGTAATGGACTTGGACGTGGGAAATGGAGGAGCGACAGCAATGCGGATGGCACCATTGCAAAGCTGACATTCTGCAGAAGAGGCACAGCTCAAGTTTTTTGCCCTGGCTCTTCGGCTGTGGGAGCAGAGGCCAAACATTCGTGCTCTACTTACTGGGATCATGAACAGCCAAGAACAGGGGCCAAAGAGGTTCCATTCTAATGGACTTTGAGTTGGGAAATGGAGGAGCGACAGCAATGCGGATGGCACCGGTGCAAAGCTGACATTCTGTAGAAGAGGCACAGCTCACGTTTTTTGTCCTAGCTCCTCAGCTGTGGGAGCAGAGGCCAAACATTCGTGCTCTACTCCCTGGGATGCTGGACAGCCGAGAACGGAGCCAAAGAGGTTCCATTGTAATGGACTTGGGTTTGGGAAATGGAGGAGCGACAGCAATGCGGATGGCACCGGTGCAAAGCTGACATTCGGCAGAAGAGGCACAGCTCAAATATTTTGTCCTGGCTCTTCGGCTGTGGGAGCACAGGCCAAACATTCGTGCTCTACTCCCTGGGATGCTGGGCAGCGGAGAGCGAGTGCCAAAGAGGTTCCATTGTAATGGACTTTGAGTTGGGAAATGGAGGAGCGACAGCAATGCGGATGGCACCGTTGCAAAGCTGACATTCTGCAGAAGAGGCACAGCTCACGTTTTTTGCCGTGGCTCTTCGGCTGTGGGAGCAGAGGCCAAACGTTTGTGCTCTACTCCCTGGGATGCTGGACAGCCGAGAATGGGTGCCAAAGAGGTTCCATTGTAATGGACTTTGATTTGGGAAATGGAGGAGCGATTGCAATGCGGATGGCAAAGGTGCAAAGCTGACATTCTGCAGAAGAGGCACAGCTCAAGTTTTTTGCCCTGGCTCTTCGGCTGTGGGAGCAGAGGCCAACCGTTCGTGCTCTACTCCCTGGGATGCTGGGCAGCCGAGAGCGGGTGCCAAAGAGGTTCCATTGTAATGGACTTTGAGTTGGGAAATGGAGGAGCGACAGCAATGCGGATGGCACCGTTGCAAAGCTGACTTTCTGCAGAAGAGGCACAGCTCAAGTTTTTTGCCCTGGCTCTTCGGCTGTGGGAGCAGAGGCCAACCGTTCGTGCTCTACTCCCTGGGATGCTGGGCAGCCGAGCACGGGTGCCAAAGAGGTTCCATTGTAATGGACTTTGAGTTGGGAAATCGAGGAGGGACAGCAACGCGGATGGCACCGTTGCAAAGCTGACTTTCTGCAGAAGAGGCACAGCTCCAGTTTTTTGTCATGGCTCTTTGGCTGTAGGAGCAGAGGCCAACCATTCGTGCTCTACTCACTCGGATGCTGGACAGAAGAGAACGGAGCCAAAGAGGTTCCATTGTAATGGACTTTGAGTTGGGAAATGGAGGAGCGACAGCAATGCGGATGGCACCGTTGCAAAGCTGACTTTCGGCAGAAGAGGCACAGCTCAAGTTTTTTGCCCTGGCTCTTCTGCTGTGGGAGCAGAGAAGAAACATTCGTGCTCTATTGCCTGGGATGCTGAACAGCCGAGAACGGAGCCAAAGAGGTTCCATTTTAATGGACTCTGATTTGGGAAATCGAGGAGCGACAGCAATGCGGATGGCACCATTGCAAAGCTGACTTTCTGCAGAAGAGGCACAGCTCTAGTTTTTTGCCCTGGCTCTTCGGATGTTGCATCAGAGGTCAAACATTCGTGCTCTACTCACTGGGATGGTGGGCAGACGAGAACGGAGCCAAATAGGTTCCATTGTAATGGACTTTGATTTGGGAAATGGAGGAGCGACCGCAATGTGGATGGCAGCGTTGCAAAGATGACTTTCTGCAGAAGAGGCACAGCTCAAGTTTTTTGTACTGCCTCCTCAGCTGTGGGAGCAGAGGCCAAACATTCGTGCTCTACTCCCTGGGATGCTGGACAGCCGAGCACGGGTGCCAAAGAGGTTCCATTGTAATGGACTTTGAGTTGGGAAATGGAGGAGCGACAGCAATGCGGATGGCACCGTTGCAAAGCTGACATTCTGCAGAAGAGGCACAGCTCAAGTTTTTTGCCCTGGCTCTTCGGCTGTGGGAGCAGAGGCCAAACGTTCGTGCTCTACTCCCTGGGATCCTGGACAGCCAAGAACGGGTGCCAAAGAGGTTCCATTGTAATGGACTTTGAGTTGGGAAATGGAGGAGCGACAGCAATGCGGATGGCACCGTTGCAAAGCTGACTTTCTGCAAAGAGGCACAGCTCACGTTTTTTGTCCTAGCTCCTCAGCTGTGGGAGCAGAGGCCAAACATTCGTGCTCTACTCCCTGGGATGCTGGACAGCCGAGAACGGGTGCCAAAGAGGTTCCATTGTAATGGACTTGGGTTTGGGAAATGGAGGAGCGACAGCAATGCGGATGGCACCGGTGCAAAGCTGACTTTCGGCAGAAGAGGCACAGCTCAAATATTTTGTCCTGGCTCTTCGGCTGTGGGAGCAGAGGCCAACCATTCGTGCTCTACTCACTGGGATGCTGGACAGAAGGGAACGGAGCCAAAGAGGTTCCATTGTTATGGACTTTGAGTTGGGAAATGGAGGAGCGACAGCAATGCGGATGGCACCGTTGCAAAGCTGACTTTCGGCAGAAGAGGCACAGCTCAAATATTTTGCCCTGGCTCTTCGGCTGTGGGAGCAGAGGCGAAACATTCGTGCTCTACTCACTGGGATGCTTCACAGCCGAGAACGGAGACAAAGAGCTTCCATTTTAATGGACTCTGATCTGGGAAATGGAGGAGTGACAGCAATGCGGATGGCACCATTGCAAAGCTGACTTTCTGCAGAAGAGGCACAGCTCACGTTTTTGCCCTGGCTCTTCGGCTGTGGGAGCAGAGGCCAAACGTTTGTGCTCTACTCCCTGGGATGCTGGACAGCCGAGAACGGGTGCCAAAGAGGTTCCATTGTAATGGACTTTGATTTGGGAAATGGAGGAGCGACTGCAATGTGGATAGCACCTTTGCAAAGCTGACTTTCTGCAGAAGAGGCACAGCTCACGTTTTTTGAACTGGCTCTTCGGCTGTGGGAGCAGAGGCCAAACATTCGTGCTCTACTCCCTGGGATGCTGGACAGCCGAGAACGAGTGCCAAAGAGGTTCCATTGTAATGGACTTTGAGTTGGGAAATGGAGGAGCGACAGCAACACAGATGGCACCGTTGCAAAGCTGACTTTCTGCAGAAGAGGCACAGCTCAAGTTTTTTGTCCTGGCTCCTCAGCTGTGGGAGCAAAGGCCAAACATTCGTGCTCTACTCACTGGGATGCTGGACAGAAGAGAACGGAGCCAAAGAGGTTCCATTGTAATGGACTTTGAGTTGGGAAATGGAGGAGCGACAGCAACGCGGATGGCACGGTTGCAAAGCTGACTTTCGGCAGAAGAGGCACAGCTCAAATATTTTGTCCTGGCTATTTGGCTGTGGGAGCAGAGGCCAACCATTTGTGCTCTACTTACTGGGATCCTGGACAGCCAAGAACAGGTGCCAAATAGGTTCCATTGTAATGGACTTTTAGTTGGGAAATGGAGGAGCGACAGCAATGCGGATGGCAGCATTGCAAAATTGACTTTCTGAAGAAGAGGCACAAATCAAGTATTACGTAAGGGCTCTTCGGCTGTGGGAACAGAGGCCAAACATTCGTGCTATACTCCCTGGGATGCTGGACAGCGGAGCTCGGGTGCCAAAGAAGTTCCATTGTAATGGACATTGTGTTGGGGAATGGAGGAGAGACAGCAACGCGGATGGCAGCGTTGCAAAGCTGACTTTCTGCAGAAGAGGCACAGCTCAAGTTTTTTGTCCTGGCTCTTCGGCTGTGGGAGCAGAGGCCAAACATGCATGCTCAACTTACTGGGATGCTGGACAGCCGAGAACGGTGCCAAAGAGGTTCCATTGTAATGGACTTTGAGTAGGGAAACCGTGGAGCGACAGCAATGCGGATGGCACCGTTGCAAAGCTGACTTTCTGCAGAAGAGGCACAGCTCTAGTTTTTTGCCCTGGCTCTTCGGCTGTGGGAGCAGAGGCCAACCGTTCGTGCTCTACTCACTGGGATGCTGGGCAGCGGACAGCGGGTGCCAAAGATGTTCCATTTTATTGGACTGTGAGTTTGGAAATGGAGGAGCGATAGCAATGCGGATGGCACCGTTGCAAAGCTGACTTTCTGCAAAGAGGCACAGCACCAGTTTTTTGCCCTGGCTCTTCGGTTGTGGGAGCAGAGGCCAAACATTCGTGCTCTACTTATTGGGATCCTGGACAGCCGAGAACGGGTGCCAAAGAGGTTCCATTGTTATGGACTTTGAGTTGGGAAATGGAGGAGCGACAGCAACGCGGATGGCACAGTTGCAAAGCTGACTTTCTGAAGAAGAGGCACAGCTCAAGTTTTTTGCCGTGGCTCTTCGGCTGTGGGAGCAGAGGCCAAACATTCGTGCTCTACTTACTGTGATCCTGAACAGCCAAGAACAGGGGCCAAAGAGGTTCCATTCTAATGGACTTTGAGTTGGGAAATGGAGGAGCAACAGCAATGTGAATTGCACCGTTGCAAAGCTGACTTTCTGCAGAAGAGGCACAGCTCACGTTTTTGCCCAGGCTCTTCGGCTGTGGGAGCAGAGGCCAAACATTCGTGCTCTACTCCCTGGGATGCTGGGCAGCCGAGAACGGTGCCAAAGAAGTTCCATTATAATGGACTTGGAGTTGGGAAATGGAGGAGCGACAGCAATGCGGATGGCACCGTTGCAAAGCTGACTTTCTGCAGAAGAGGCGCAGCTCACGTTTTTGCCCAGGCTCTTCGGCTGTGGGAGCAGAGGCCAAACGTTTGTGCTCTACTCCCTGGGATGCTGGACAGCCGAGAACGGGTGCCAAAGAGGTTCCATTGTAATGGACTTTGAGTTGGGAAATGGAGGAGCGATTGCAATGCGGATGGCAAAGGTGCAAAGCTGACATTCTGCAGAAGAGGCACAGCTCAAGTTTTTTGCCCTGGCTCTTCGGCTGTGGGAGCAGAGGCCAAACATTCGTGCTCTACTCCCTGGGATGCTGGCCACCCGAGAGCGGGTGCCAAAGATGTTCCATTGTAATGGACTTTGAGTTGGGAAGTGGAGGAGCAACAGCAATGCGGATGGCACCGTTGCAAAGCTGACATTCTGTAGAAGAGGCACAGCTCAAGTCTTTTGCCCTGGCTCTTCAGCTGTGGGAGTAGAGGCCAACCGTTCGTGATCTACTCCCTGGGATGCTGGGCAGCCGAGCACGGGTGCCAAAGAGGTTCCATTGTAATGGACTTTGAGTTGGGAAATCGAGGAGCAACAGCAACGCGGATGGCACCGTTGCAAAGCTGACTTTCTGCAGAAGAGGCACAGCTCAAGTTTTTTGTCATGGCTTTTGGCTGTAGGAGCAGAGGCCAACCATTCGTGCTCTACTCACTGGGATGCTGGACAGAAGAGAACGGAGCCAAAGAGGTTCCATTGTAATGGACTTTGATTTGGGAAATGGAGGAGCGACAGCAATGTGGATTGCACAATTGCAAAGCTGAATTTCTGCAGAAGAGGCACAGCTCACGTTTTTTTCCCAGGCTCTTCGGCTGTGGGAGCAGAGGCCAAACGTTCGTGATCTACTCCCTGGGATGCTGAACAGCCGAGAACGGGTTCCAAAGGGGTTCCATTGTAATGGACTTTGAGTTGGGAAATCGAGGAGCAACAGCAACGCGGATGCCACCGTTGCAAAGCTGACTTTCTGCAGAAGAGGCACAGCTCAAGTCTTTTGCCCTGGCTCTTCAGCTGTGGGAGCAGAGGCCAAACATTCGTGCTCTACTCCCTGGGATGCTGGGCAGCCGAGAACGGTGCCAAAGAGGTTCCATTGTAATGGACTTTGAGTTGGGAAATGGAGGAGCGACAGCAATGCGGATGGCACCGGTGCAAAGCTGACTTTCTGCAGAAGAGGCACAGCTCAAGTTTTTTGTCCTGGCTCCTCAGCTGTGGGAGCAAAGGCCAAACATTCGTGCTCTACTCACTGGGATGCTGGACAGAAGAGAACGGAGCCAAAGAGGTTCCATTGTAATGGACGTTGAGTTGGGAAATGGAGGAGCGACAGCAACGCGGATGGCACCGTTGCAAAGCTGACTTTCTGAAGAAGAGGCACAGCTCAAGTTTTTTGTCCTGGCTCCTCAGCTGTGGGAGCAGAGGCCAACCATTCGTGCTCTACTCACTGGGATCCTGGACAGAAGAGAACGGAGCCAAAGAGGTTCCATTGTAATGGACTTGGAGTTGGGCAATGGAGGAGCGACAGCAATGCAAATGGCACCGTTGCAAAGCTGACTTTCTGCAGAAGAGGCACAGCTCACGTTTTTGCCCTGGCTCTTCGGCTGTGGGAGCAGAGGCCAACCATTCGTGCTCTACTCACTGGGATGCTTCACAGCCGAGAACGGGTGCCAAAGAGGTTCCATTGTAATGGACTTTGATTTGGGAAATGGAGGAGCGACTGCAATGTGGATTGGACCCTTGCAAAGCTGACTTTCTGCAGAAGAGGCACAGCTCACGTTTTTTGAACTGGCTCTTCGGCTGTGGGAGCAGAGGCCAAACATTCGTGCTCTACTCCCTGGGATGCTGGACAGCCGAGAAAGAGTGCCAAAGAGGTTCCATTGTAATGGACTTTGAGTTGGGAAATGGAGGAGCGACAGCAATGCGGATGGCACCGGTGCAAAGCTGACTTTCTGCAGAAGAGGCACAGCTCAAGTTTTTTGTCCTGGCTCCTCAGCTGTGGGAGCAAAGGCCAAACATTCGTGCTCTACTCACTGGGATGCTGGACAGAAGAGAACGGAGCCAAAGAGGTTCCATTGTAATGGACGTTGAGTTGGGAAATGGAGGAGCGACAGCAACGCGGATGGCACCGTTGCAAAGCTGACTTTCTGCAGAAGAGGCACAGCTCAAGTTTTTTGTCCTGGCTCCTTCAGCTGTGGGAGCAGAGGCCAAACATTCGTGCTCTACTCACTGGGATGCTGGACAGAAGAGAACGGAGCCAAAGAGGTTCCATTGTTATGGACTTTGAGTTGGGAAATGGAGGAGTGACAGCAATGCGGATGGCACCGTTGCAAAGCTGACTTTCGGCAGAAGAGGCACAACTGAACTATTTTGTCCTGGCTCTTTGGCTGTGGGAGCAGAGGCCAACCATTCGTGCTCTACTGTCTGGGATCCTGGACAGCCAAGAACAGGTGCCTAAGAGGTTCCATTGTAATGGACTTTGAGTTGGGAAATGGAGGAGCGACAGCAATGTGGATGGCAGCATTGCAAAATTGACTTTCTGCAGAAGAGGCACAAATCAAGTATTTTGTAATTGCTCTTCGGCTGTGGGAGCAGAGGCCAAACATACGTGCTCTACTCCCTGGGATGCTGGACAGCCGAGCACGGGTGCCAAAGAAGTTCCATTGTAATGGACATTGTGTTGGGGAATGGAGGAGCAACAGCAACGCGGATGCCA
Source organism: Psittacula echo (assembly GCF_963264785.1). NCBI lineage: Eukaryota > Metazoa > Chordata > Aves > Psittaciformes > Psittacidae > Psittacula > Psittacula echo. The sequence continues at coordinate 12,163,224 of NC_137752.1, read as the reverse complement.
CCGTTGCAAAGCTGACTTTCTGCAGAAGAGGCACAGCTCAAGTTTTTTGTCCTGGCTCTTCGGCTGTGGGAGCAGAGGCCAACCGTTCGTGCTCTACTCACTGGGATGCTGGGCAGCCGAGAACGGGTGCCAAAGAGGTTCCATTGTAATGGACTTGGGTTTGGGAAATGGAGGAGCGACAGCAATGCGGATGGCACCGTTGCAAAGCTGACATTCTCCAGAAGAGGCACAGATCAAGTTTTTTGTCATGGCTCTTCGGCTGTGGGAGCAGAGGCCAAACATTCGTGCTCTACTCACTGGGATGCTTGACAGCCGAGAACGGAGGCAAAGAGGTTCCATTGTAATGGACTCTGAGATGGGAAATGGAGGAGCGACGGTAATGCGGATGGCACCATTGCAAAGCTGACTTTCTGCAGAAGAGGCAGAGCTCACGTTTTTGCCCTGGCTCTTCGGCTGTGGGAGCAGAGGCCAAACATGCATGCTCAACTTACTGGGATGCTGGACAGCCGAGAACGGTGCCAAAGAGGTTCCATTGTAATGGACTTGGAGTTGGGAAACCGTGAAGCGACAGCAATGCGGATGGCACCGTTGCAAAGCTGACTTTCTGCAGAAGAGGCACAGCTAAAGGTTTTTGCCCTGGCTCTTCGGCTGTGGGAGCAGAGGCCAAACATCCGTGCTCTACTCACTGGGATGCTGGGCAGCCGACAGCGGGTGCCAAAGATGTTCCATTTTATTGGACTTTGAGTTTGGAAATGGAGGAGCGACAGCAATGCGGATGGCACCGTTGCAAAGCTGACATTCTGCAGAAGAGGCACAGCTCAAGTTTTTTGTCATGGCTCTTCGGCTGTGGGAGCAGAGGCCAAACATTCGTGCACTACTCCTTGGGAGGCTGGACAGCCGAGCACGGGTGCCAAAGAAGTTCCATTGTAATGGACATTGAGTTGGGAAATGGAGGAGCGACAGCAATGTGGATGGCAGCGTTGCAAAGATGACTTTCTGCAGAAGAGGCACAGCTCACGTTTTTTGTCCTGCCTCCTCAGCTGTGGGAGCAGAGGCCAAACATTCGTGCTCTACTCCCTGGGATGCTGGACAGCCGAGAACGGGTGCCAAAGAGGTTCCATTTTAATGGACTCTGATCTGGGAAATGGAGGAGCGACAGCAATGCGGATGGCACCGTTGCAAACCTGACATTCTGCAGAAGAGGCACAGCTCAAGTTTTTTGCCCTGGCTCTTCGGCTGTGGGAGCAGAGGCCAAACGTTCGTGCTCTACTCCCTGGGATCCTGGACAGCCGAGAACGGTTGCCAAAGAGGTTCCATTGTAATGGACTTTGAGTTGGGAAATCAAGGAGCGACAGCAATGCGGATGGCACCGTTGCAAAGCTGACTTTCTGCAAAGAGGCACAGCACCAGTTTTTTGCCCTGGCTCTTCGGTTGTGGGAGCAGAGGCCAAACATTCGTGCTCTACTTACTGGGATCCTGGACAGCCGAGAACGGATGCCAAAGAGGTTCCATTGTTATGGACTTTGAGTTGGGAAATGGAGGAGCGACAGCAACGCGGATGGCACCGTTGCAAAGCTGACTTTCTGCAGAAGAGGCACAGCTCAAGTTTTTTTTCCTGGCTCCTCAGCTGTGGGAGCAGAGGCCAACCATTTGTGCTCTACTCACTGGGATGCTGGACAGAAGGGAACGGAGCCAAAGAGGTTCCATTGTAATGGACTTTGAGTTGGGAAATGGAGGAGCGACAGCAATGCGGATGGCACCGTTGCAAAGCTGACTTTCGGCAGAAGAGGCACAGCTCAAGGTTTTTGCCCTGGCTCTTCGGCTGTGGGAGCAGAGGCGAAACATTCGTGCTCTACTCACTGGGATGCTGGGCAGCCGAGAACGGGTGCCAAAGAGGTTCCATTTTAATGGACTCTGATCTGGGAAATGGAGGAGCGACAGCAATGCGGATGGCACCATTGCAAAGCTGACTTTCTGCAGAAGAGGCACAGCTCAAGTTTTTTGCCCTGGCTCTTCGGATGTTGGATCAGAGGTCAAACATTCGTGCTCTACTCACTGGGATGCAGGACAGCCGAGAACGGAGCCAAATAGGTTCCATTGTAATGGACTTTGATTTGGGAAATGGAGGAGCGACAGCAATGCGGATGGCACCGTTGCAAAGCTGACATTCTGCAGAAGAGGCACAGCTCAAGTTTTTTGTCCTGGCTCTTCGGTTGTGGGAGCAGAGGCCATACATTCGTGCTCTACTGTACTGGGATGGTGGTCAATCGAGAACGGAGCCAAAGGGGTTCCATTGTAATGGACTTTCAGTTGGGAAATCGAGGAGCGACAGCAATGCGGATGGCACCGTTGCAAAGCTGACATTCTGCAGAAGAGGCACAGCTCAAGTTTTTTGCCCTGGCTCCTCAGCTGTGGGAGCAGAGGCCAAACATTCGTGCTCTACTCCCTGGGATGCTGGACAGCCGAGAACGGAGCCAAAGAGGTTCCATTGTAATGGACTTTGACTTTGGCAATGGAGGAGCGACAGCAATGCGGATGGCACCGTTGCAAAGCTGACTTTCGGCAGAAGAGGGACAGCTCAAATATTTTGTCCTGGCTCTTTGGCTGTGGGAGCAGAGGCCAACCATTTGTGCTCTACTCACTGGGATGCTGGACAGCCGAGAGCGGGAGCCAGAGAGGTTCCATTGTAATGGACTTTGAGTTGGGAAATGGAGGAGCGACAGCAATGCGGATGGCACCGTTGCAAAGCTGACATTCTGCAGAAGAGGCACAGCTCAAGTTTTTTGTCATGGCTCTTCGGCTGTGGGAGCAGAGGCCAAACATTCGTGCACTACTCCTTGGGAGGCTGGACAGCCGAGCACGGGTGCCAAAGAAGTTCCATTGTAATGGACATTGAGTTGGGAAATGCAGGAGCGACAGCAATGTGGATGGCAGCGTTGCAAAGATGACTTTCTGCAGAAGAGGCACAGCTCACGTTTTTTGTCCTGCCTCCTCAGCTGTGGGAGCAGAGGCCAAACATTCGTGCTCTACTCCCTGGGATGCTGGACAGCCGAGAACGGGTGCCAAAGAGGTTCCATTTTAATGGACTCTGATCTGGGAAATGGAGGAGCGACAGCAATGCGGATGGCACCGTTGCAAACCTGACATTCTGCAGAAGAGGCACAGCTCAAGTTTTTTGCCCTGGCTCTTCGGCTGTGGGAGCAGAGGCCAAACGTTCGTGCTCTACTCCCTGGGATCCTGGACAGCCGAGAACGGTTGCCAAAGAGGTTCCATTGTAATGGACTTTGAGTTGGGAAATCAAGGAGCGACAGCAATGCGGATGGCACCGTTGCAAAGCTGACTTTCTGCAAAGAGGCACAGCACCAGTTTTTTGCCCTGGCTCTTCGGTTGTGGGAGCAGAGGCCAAACGTTCGTGCTCTACTCCCTGGGATCCTGGACAGCCGAGAACGGTTGCCAAAGAGGTTCCATTGTAATGGACTTTGAGTTGGGAAATGGAGGAGCGACAGCAACGCGGATGGCACCGTTGCAAAGCTGACTTTCTGAAGAAGAGGCACAGCTCAAGTTTTTTTTCCTGGCTCCTCAGCTGTGGGAGCAGAGGCCAACCATTTGTGCTCTACTCACTGGGATGCTGGACAGAAGGGAACGGAGCCAAAGAGGTTCCATTGTAATGGACTTTGAGTTGGGAAATGGAGGAGCGACAGCAATGCGGATGGCACCGTTGCAAAGCTGACTTTCGGCAGAAGAGGCACAGCTCAAGGTTTTTGCCCTGGCTCTTCGGCTGTGGGAGCAGAGGCGAAACATTCGTGCTCTACTCACTGGGATGCTGGGCAGCCGAGAACGGGTGCCAAAGAGGTTCCATTTTAATGGACTCTGATCTGGGAAATGGAGGAGCGACAGCAATGCGGATGGCACCATTGCAAAGCTGACTTTCTGCAGAAGAGGCACAGCTCAAGTTTTTTGCCCTGGCTCTTCGGATGTTGGATCAGAGGTCAAACATTCGTGCTCTACTCACTGGGATGCAGGACAGCCGAGAACGGAGCCAAATAGGTTCCATTGTAATGGACTTTGATTTGGGAAATGGAGGAGCGACAGCAATGCGGATGGCACCGTTGCAAAGCTGACATTCTGCAGAAGAGGCACAGCTCAAGGTTTTTGCCCTGGCTCTTCGGTTGTGGGAGCAGAGGCCATACATTCGTGCTCTACTGTACTGGGATGGTGGTCAATCGAGAACGGAGCCAAAGGGGTTCCATTGTAATGGACTTTCAGTTGGGAAATCGAGGAGCGACAGCAATGCGGATGGCACCGTTGCAAAGCTGACATTCTGCAGAAGAGGCACAGCTCAAGTTTTTTGCCCTGGCTCCTCAGCTGTGGGAGCAGAGGCCAAACATTCGTGCTCTACTCCCTGGGATGCTGGACAGCCGAGAACGGAGCCAAAGAGGTTCCATTGTAATGGACTTTGACTTTGGCAATGGAGGAGCGACAGCAATGCGGATGGCACCGTTGCAAAGCTGACTTTCGGCAGAAGAGGGACAGCTCAAATATTTTGTCCTGGCTCTTTGGCTGTGGGAGCAGAGGCCAACCATTTGTGCTCTACTCACTGGGATGCTGGACAGCCGAGAGCGGGAGCCAGAGAGGTTCCATTGTAATGGACTTTGAGTTGGGAAATGGAGGAGCGACAGCAATGCGGATGGCACCGTTGCAAAGCTGACGTTCTGCAGAAGAGGCACAGCTCAAGTTTTTTGCCCTGGCTCTTCAGCTATGGGAGCAGAGGCCAAACATTCGTGTTCTACTTACTGGGATGCTGGACAGCCGAGAACGGGTGCCAAAGAGGTTCCATTGTAATGGACTTTGAGTTGGAAAATGGAGGAGCGACAGCAACGCGGATGGCACCGTTGCAAAGCTGACTTTCTGCAGAAGAGGCACAGTTCATGTTTTTTGTCCTGGCTCTTCGGCTGTGGGAGCTGAGGTCAAACATTTGTGCTCTACTCCCTGGGATGCTGGGCAGTCCAGCACGGGTGCCAAAGAGGTTCCATTGTAATGGACTCTGATTTGGGAAATGGAGGAGTGACAGCAATGCGGATGGCACCGGTGCAAAGCTGACATTCTGCAGAAGAGGCACAGCTCAAGCTTTTTACCCTGGCTCTTCGGCTGTGGGAGCAGAGGACAAACATCCGTGCTCTACTCACTGGGAGCCTGGGCAGCCGAGAACGGAGCCAAAGAGGTTCCATTGTAATGGACTTGGAGTTGGGAAATGGAGGAGCGACAGCAATGCGGATGGCACCGTTGCAAAGATGACTTCCTGCAGAAGAGGCACAGCTCAAGGTTTTTGCCCTGGCTCTTCAGCTGTGGGAGCACAGGCCAAACATTCGTGCTCTACTCCCTGGGATGCTGGACAGCCGAGCACGGGTGCCAAAGAGGTTCCATTTAAATGGACTTTGTATTGGGAAATCGAGTAGCGACAGCAATGCGGATGGCACCGTTGCAAAGCTGACTTTCTGCAGAAGAGGCACAGCTCAAGTATTTTGCCCTGGCTGTTCGGTTGTGGGAGCAGAGGCCAAACATTCGTGCTCTACTGTACTGGGATGGTGGTCAGTCGAGAGCGGGTGCCAAAGAGGTTCCATTGTAATGGACTTTGAGTTGGGAAATGTAGGAGCGACAGCAATGCGGATGGCACCGGTGCAAAGCTGACTTTCTGCAGAAGAGGCACAGCTCAAGTTTTTTGTCCTGGCTCCTCAGCTGTGGGAGCAAAGGCCAAACATTCGTGCTCTACTCACTGGGATGCTGGACAGAAGAGAACGGAGCCAAAGAGGTTCCATTGTAATGGACGTTGAGTTGGGAAATGGAGGAGCGACAGCAACGCGGATGGCACCGTTGCAAAGCTGACTTTCTGAAGAAGAGGCACAGCTCAAGTTTTTTGTCCTGGCTCCTCAGCTGTGGGAGCAGAGGCCAACCATTCGTGCTCTACTCACTGGGATCCTGGACAGAAGAGAACGGAGCCAAAGAGGTTCCATTGTTATGGACTTTGAGTTGGGAAATGGAGGAGCGACAGCAATGCGGATGGCACCGTTGCAAAGCTGACTTTCGGCAGAAGAGGCACAACTGAACTATTTTGTCCTGGCTCTTTGGCTGTGGGCGCAGAGGCCAACCATTCGTGCTCTACTGTCTGGGATCCTGGACAGCCAAGAACAGGTGCCTAAGAGTTTCCATTGTAATGGACTTTGATTTGGGAAATGGAGGAGCGACAGCAATGCGGATGGCAGCATTGCAAAATTGACTTTCTGCAGAAGAGGCACAAATCAAGTATTTTGTAATGGCTCTTCGGCTGTGGAAGCAGAGGCCAAACATACGTGCTCTACTCCCTGGGATGCTGGACAGCGGAGCACGGGTGCCAAAGAAGTTCCATTGTAATGGACATTGTGTTGGGGAATGGAGGAGCAACAGAAACGCGGATGGCACCGTTGCAAAGCTGACTTTCTGCAGAAGAGGCACAGCTCAAGTTTTTTGCCCTGGCTCTTCGGCTGTGGGAGCAGAGGCCAACCGTTCGTGATCTACTCCCTGGGATGCTGGGCAGCCGAGCACGGGTGCCAAAGAGGTTCCATTGTAATGGACTTTGAGTTGGGAAATCGAGGAGCAACAGCAACGCGGATGGCACCGTTGCAAAGCTGACTTTCTGCAGAAGAGGCACAGCTCAAGTTTTTTGTCATGGCTTTTGGCTGTAGGAGCAGAGGCCAACCATTCGTGCTCTACTCACTGGGATGCTGGACAGAAGAGAACGGAGCCAAAGAGGTTCCATTGCAATGGACTTTGATTTGGGAAATGGAGGAGCGACAGCAATGTGGATTGCACAATTGCAAAGCTGAATTTCTGCAGAAGAGGCACAGCTCACGTTTTTTCCCAGGCTCTTCGGCTGTGGGAGCAGAGGCCAAACGTTCGTGATCTACTCCCTGGGATGCTGAACAGCCGAGAACGGGTTCCAAAGGGGTTCCATTGTAATGGACTTTGAGTTGGGAAATCGAGGAGCAACAGCAACGCGGATGGCACCGTTGCAAAGCTGACTTTCTGCAGAAGAGGCACAGCTCAAGTCTTTTGCCCTGGCTCTTCAGCTGTGGGAGCAGAGGCCAAACATTCGTGCTCTACTCCCTGGGATGCTGGGCAGCCGAGAATGGAGCCAAAGAGGTTCCATTGTAATGGACTCTGATTTGGGAAATGGAGGAGCGACAGCAATGCGAATGGCACCGTTGCAAAGCTGACTTTCTGCAGAAGAGGCACAGCTCAAGTTTTTTGCCCTGGCTCTTCGGACGTGGGAGCAGAGGCCAACCATTCGTGCTCTACTCACTGGGATTCTGGGCAGCCGAGAACGGAGCCAAAGAGGTTCCATTGTAAAGGACATTGAGTTGGGAAATGGAGGAGCGACAGCAATGTGGATTGCACCGTTGCAAAGCTGACTTTCTGCAGAAGAGGCACAGCTCACGTTTTTGCCCTGCCTCTTCGGCTGTGGGAGCAGAGGCCAAACATTCGTGCTCTACTCCCTGGGATGCTGGGCAGCCGAGAACGGTGCCAAAGAGTTTCCATTGTAATGGACTTGGAGTTGGGCAATGGAGGAGCGACAGCAATGCAAATGGCACCGTTGCAAAGCTGACTTTCTGCAGAAGAGGCACAGCTCACGTTTTTGCCCTGGCTCTTCGGCTGTGGGAGCAGAGGCCAACCATTCGTGCTCTACTCACTGGGATGCTTCACAGCCGAGAACGGGTGCCAAAGAGGTTCCATTGTAATGGACTTTGATTTGGGAAATGGAGGAGCGACTGCAATGTGGATTGGACCCTTGCAAAGCTGACTTTCTGCAGAAGAGGCACAGCTCACGTTTTTTGAACTGGCTCTTCGGCTGTGGGAGCAGAGGCCAAACATTCGTGCTCTACTCCCTGGGATGCTGGACAGCCGAGAAAGAGTGCCAAAGAGGTTCCATTGTAATGGACTTTGAGTTGGGAAATGTAGGAGCGACAGCAATGCGGATGGCACCGGTGCAAAGCTGACTTTCTGCAGAAGAGGCACAGCTCAAGTTTTTTGTCCTGGCTCCTCAGCTGTGGGAGCAAAGGCCAAACATTCGTGCTCTACTCACTGGGATGCTGGACAGAAGAGAACGGAGCCAAAGAGGTTCCATTGTAATGGACGTTGAGTTGGGAAATGGAGGAGCGACAGCAACGCGGATGGCACCGTTGCAAAGCTGACTTTCTGCAGAAGAGGCACAGCTCAAGTTTTTTGTCCTGGCTCCTTCAGCTGTGGGAGCAGAGGCCAAACATTCGTGCTCTACTCACTGGGATGCTGGACAGAAGAGAACGGAGCCAAAGAGGTTCCATTGTTATGGACTTTGAGTTGGGAAATGGAGGAGTGACAGCAATGCGGATGGCACCGTTGCAAAGCTGACTTTCGGCAGAAGAGGCACAACTGAACTATTTTGTCCTGGCTCTTTGGCTGTGGGAGCAGAGGCCAACCATTCGTGCTCTACTGTCTGGGATCCTGGACAGCCAAGAACAGGTGCCTAAGAGGTTCCATTGTAATGGACTTTGAGTTGGGAAATGGAGGAGCGACAGCAATGTGGATGGCAGCATTGCGAAATTGACTTTCTGCAGAAGAGGCACAAATCAAGTATTTTGTAATGGCTCTTCGGCTGTGGGAGCAGAGGCCAAACATACGTGCTCTACTCCCTGGGATGCTGGACAGCCGAGCACGGGTGCCAAAGAAGTTCCATTGTAATGGACATTGTGTTGGGGAATGGAGGAGCAACAGCAACGCGGATGGCACCGTTGCAAAGCTGACTTTCTGCAGAAGAGGCACAGCTCAAGTTTTTTGTCCTGGATCTTCGGCTGTGGGAGCAGAGGCCAACCGTTCGTGCTCTACTCACTGGGATGCTGGGCAGCCGAGAACGGGTGCCAAAGAGGTTCCATTGTAATGGACTTGGGTTTGGGAAATGGAGGAGCGACAGCAATGCGGATGGCACCGTTGCAAAGCTGACATTCTCCAGAAGAGGCACAGATCAAGTTTTTTGTCATGGCTCTTCGGCTGTGGGAGCAGAGGCCAAACATTCGTGCTCTACTCACTGGGATGCTTGACAGCCGAGAACGGAGGCAAAGAGGTTCCATTGTAATGGACTCTGAGATGGGAAATGGAGGAGCGACGGTAATGCGGATGGCACCATTGCAAAGCTGACTTTCTGCAGAAGAGGCAGAGCTCACGTTTTTGCCCTGGCTCTTCGGCTGTGGGAGCAGAGGCCAAACATGCATGCTCAACTTACTGGGATGCTGGACAGCCGAGAACGGTGCCAAAGAGGTTCCATTGTAATGGACTTGGAGTTGGGAAACCGTGAAGCGACAGCAATGCGGATGGCACCGTTGCAAAGCTGACTTTCTGCAGAAGAGGCACAGCTAAAGGTTTTTGCCCTGGCTCTTCGGCTGTGGGAGCAGAGGCCAAACATCCGTGCTCTACTCACTGGGATGCTGGGCAGCCGACAGCGGGTGCCAAAGATGTTCCATTTTATTGGACTTTGAGTTTGGAAATGGAGGAGCGACAGCAATGCGGATGGCACCGTTGCAAAGCTGACATTCTGCAGAAGAGGCACAGCTCAAGTTTTTTGTCATGGCTCTTCGGCTGTGGGAGCAGAGGCCAAACATTCGTGCACTACTCCTTGGGAGGCTGGACAGCCGAGCACGGGTGCCAAAGAAGTTCCATTGTAATGGACATTGAGTTGGGAAATGCAGGAGCGACAGCAATGTGGATGGCAGCGTTGCAAAGATGACTTTCTGCAGAAGAGGCACAGCTCACGTTTTTTGTCCTGCCTCCTCAGCTGTGGGAGCAGAGGCCAAACATTCGTGCTCTACTCCCTGGGATGCTGGACAGCCGAGAACGGGTGCCAAAGAGGTTCCATTTTAATGGACTCTGATCTGGGAAATGGAGGAGCGACAGCAATGCGGATGGCACCGTTGCAAAGCTGACTTTCTGCAGAAGAGGCACAGATCAAATATTTGGTCCTGGCTCTTCGGCTGTGGGAGCAGAGGCCAAACATTCGTGCTCTACTCACTGGGATGGTGGTCAGTCGAGAGCGGGTGCCAAAGGGGTTCCATTGTAATGGACTTTCAGTTGGGAAATCGAGGAGCGACAGCAATGCGGATGGCACCGTTGCAAAGCTGACATTCTGCAGAAGAGGCACAGCTCAAGTTTTTTACCATGGCTCTTCGGCTGTGGGAGCAGAGGCCAACCATTCGTGCTCTACTCCCTGGGATGCTGGGCAGCCGAGAACAGGTCTCAAAGAGGTTCCATTGTAATGGACTTTGAGTTGGGAAATGGAGGATCGACAGCAATGCAGATGGCACCGTTGCAAAGCTGACTTTCTGCAGAAGAGGCACAGCTCATGTGATTTGTCCTGGCTCTTCGGCTGTGGGAGCAGAGGCCAACCGTTCGTGCTCTACTCCCTGGGATGCTGGGCAGCCGAGAACGGGTGCCAAAGAGGTTCCATTGTAATGGACTTTGAGTTGGGAAATGGAGGAGCGACAGCAATGCGGATGGCACCGTTGCAAAGCTGACTTCCTGTAGAAGAGGCACAGCTCAAGTTTTTTGTCATGGCTCTTCGGCTGTGGGAGCAGAGGCCAAACATTCGTGCTCTACTCACTGGGATGCTGGACAGCCGAGAGCGGGTGCCAAAGAGTTTCCATTGTAATGGACATTGAGTTGGGAAATGGAGGAGCGACAGCAATGCGAATGGCACCGTTGCAAAGCTGACTTTCTGCAGAAGAGGCACAGCTCAAATTTTTGCCCTGGCTCTTCGGCTGTGGGAGCAGAGGCCAAACATTCGTGCTCTACTCACTGGGATGCTGGACAGCCGAGAACGGGTGCCAAAGAGGTTCCATTTTAATGGACTCTGATTTGGGAAATGGAGGAGCGACAGCAATGCGGATGGCACCGTTGCAAAGCTGACTTTCTGCAGAAGAGGCACAGCTCATGTTTTTTGCCCTGGCTCTTCGGCTGTGACAGCAGAGGCCAAACATTCGTGCTCTACTCACTGGGATGCTTCACAGCCGAGAACGGGTGCCAAAGAGGTTCCATTGTAATGGACTTTGATTTGGGAAATGGAGGAGCGACAGCAATGCGGATGGCACCGTTGCAAAGATGACTTTCTGCAGAAGAGGCACAGCTCAAGTATTTTGCCCTGGCTCTTCGGTTGTGGGAGCAGAGGCCAAACATTCGTGCTCTACTGTACTGGGATCGTGGTCAGTCGAGAACGGAGCCAAAGGGGTTCCATTGTAATGGACTTTCAGTTGGGAAATCGAGGAGCGACAGCAATGCGGATGGCACCGTTGCAAAGCTGACATTCTGCAGAAGAGGCACAGCTCAAGTTTTTTGCCCTGGCTCCTCAGCTGTGGGAGCACAGGCCAAACATTCGTGCTCTACTCACTGGGATGCTGGACAGCCGAGAACGGAGCCAAAGAGGTTCCATTGTAATGGACTTTGAGTTGGGAAATGGAGGAGCGACAGCAATGCGGATGGCACCTTTGCAAAGCTGACTTTCTGCAGAAGAGGCACAGCTCAAGTATTTTGCCCTGGCTCTTCGGTTGTGGGAGCAGAGGCCAAACATTCGTGCTCTACTGTACTGGGATGGTGGTCAGTCGAGAGCGGGTGCCAAAGGGGTTCCATTGTAATGGAATTTCAGTTGGGAAATCGAGGAGCGACAGCAATGCGGATGGCACCTTTGCAAAGGAGACTTTCGGCAGAAGAGGCACAGCTCAAATGTTTTGTCCTGGCTCTGTGGCTGTGGGAGCAGAGGCCAACCATTCGTGCTCTACTCCCTGGAATGCTGGACAGCTGAGAGCGGGAGCCAAAGAGGTTCCATTGTAATGGACTTTGAGTTGGGAAATGGAGGAGAGACAGCAATGCGGATGGCACCGTTGCAAAGCTGACATTCTGCAGAAGAGGCACAGCTCAAGTTTTTTGCCCTGCCTCTTCGGCTGTGGGAGCAGAGGCCAAACATTCGTGCTCTACTCCCTGGGATGCTGGGCAGCTGAGAACGGGTGCCAAAGAGGTTCCATTGTAATGGACTCTGATTTGGGAAATGGAGGAGTGACAGCAATGCGAATGGCACCATTGCAAAGCTGACTTTCTGCAGAAGAGGCACAGCTCAAGCTTTTTGCCCTGGCTCTTCGGCTGTGGGAGCAGAGGCCAACCGTTCGTGCTCTACTCACTTGGATGCTGGGCAGACGAGCACGGGTGCCAAAGAATTTCCATTGTAATGGACATTTAGTTGGGAAATGGAGGAGCGACAGCAATGCGGATGGCACCATTGCAAAGCTTACTTTCTGCAGAAGAGGCACAAATCAAGTATTTTGTAATGGCTCTTCGGCTGTGGGAGCAGAGGCCAAACATTCGTGCTCTACTCCCTCTGATGCTGGATAGCCGAGCACGGGTGTCAAAGAAGTTCCATTGTAATGGACTTTAAGTTGGGAAATGGAGGAGTGACAGCAAAGCGGATGGAACCGTTGCAAAGCTGACTTTCTGCAGAAGAGGCACAGCTCATGTTTTTTGTCCTGGCTCTTCGGCTGTGCGAGCATAGGCCAACCGTTCGTGCTCTACTCCCTGGGATGCTGGGCAGCCGAGCACGGGTGCCAAAGAGGTTCCATTGTAATGGACTTGGAGTTGGGAAATGGAGGAGCGACAGCAATGCGGATGGCACCGTTGCAAAGCTGACATTCTCCAGAATAGGCACAGATCAAGTTTTTTGTCATGGCTCTTGGGCTGTGGGAGCAGAGGCCAAACATTCGTGCTCTACTCCCTGGGATGCTGGACAGCCGAGAACAGAGACAAAGAGGTTCCATTGTAATGGACTCTGAGATGGGAAATGGAGGAGCGACGGCAGTGCGGATGGCACCGTTGCAAAGCTGTCTTTCTGCAGAAGAGGCACAGCTCAAGGTTTTTGCCCTGCCTCTTCGGCTGGGGGAGGAGAGGTCAAACATTCGTGCTCTACTGTACTGGGATGCTGGACAGCCGAGCACAGGTGCCAAAGAGGTTCAATTTTAATGGACATTGAGTTGGGAAATGGAGGAGCGACAGCAATGTGGATGGCACCGTAGCAAAGCTGATTTTCTGCAGAAGAGGCGCAGCTCAAGTTTTTTGCCCTGGCTCTTCGGCTGTGGGAGCAGAGGCCAAACATTTGTGCTCAACTCCCTGGGATGCTGGACAGCCGAGCACGGGTGCCAAAGAGGTTCCATTTAAATGGACTTTGTATTGGGAAATGGAGGAGCGACAGCAATGCGGAGGGCACCCGTGCAAAGCTGACTTTCTGCAGAAGAGGCACAGCTCAAATATTTTGTCCTGGCTCTTCGGCTGTGGGAGCAGAGGCCAAACATTCGTGCTCTACTGTACTGGGATGGTGGTCAGTCGAGAGCGGGTGCCAAAGGGGTTCCATTGTAATGGACTTTCAGTTGGGAAATCGAGGAGCGACAGCAATGCGGATGGCACCGTTGCAAAGCTGACATTCTGCAGAAGAGGCACAGCTCAAGTTTTTTACCATGGCTCTTCGGACGTGGGAGCAGAGGCCAACCATTCGTGCTCTACTCCCTGGGATGCTGGGCAGCCGAGAACAGGTCTCAAAGAGGTTCCATTGTAATGGACTTTGACTTGGGAAATGGAGGATCGACAGCAATGCGGATGGCACCGTTGCAAAGCTGACTTTCTGCAGAAGAGGCACAGCTCAAGTTTTTTGTCATGGCTCTTCGGCTGTGGGAGCAGAGGCCAACCGTTCGTGCTCTACTCCCTGGGATGCTGAGCAGCCGAGAACGGGTGCCAAAGAGGTTCCATTGTAATGGACTTTGAGTTGGGAAATGGAGGAGCGACAGCAATGCGGATGGCACCGTTGCAAAGCTGACTTCCTGCAGAAGAGGCACAGCTCAAGTTTTTTGTCATGGCTCTTCGGCTGTGGGAGCAGAGGCCAAACATTCGTGCTCTACTCACTGGGATGCTGGACAGCCGAGAGCGGGTGCCAAAGAGGTTCCATTGTAATGGACATTGAGTTGGGAAATGGAGGAGCGACAGCAATGCGAATGGCGCCGTTGCAAAGCTGACTTTCTGCAGAAGAGGCACAGCTCAAATTTTTGCCCTGGCTCTTCGGCTGTGGGAGCAGAGGCCAAACATTCGTGCTCTACTCACTGGGATGCTGGGCAGCCGAGAACGGGTGCCAAAGAGGTCCCATTTTAATGGAATCTGATTTGGGAAATGGAGGAGCAACAGCAATGCGGATGGCACCGTTGCAAAGCTGACTTTCTGCAGAAGAGGCACAGCTCATGTTTTTTGCCCTGGCTCTTCGGCTGTGGGAGCAGAGGCCAAACATTCGTGCTCTACTCACTGGGATGCTTCACAGCCGAGAACGGGTGCCAAAGAGGTTCCATTGAAAGGGACTTTGATTTGGGAAATGGAGGAGCTACAGCAATGCGGATGGCACCGTTGCAAAGATGACTTTCTGCAGAAGAGGCACAGCTCAAGTATTTTGCCCTGGCTCTTCGGTTGTGGGAGCAGAGGCCAAACATTCGTGCTCTACTGTACTGGGATGGTGGTCAGTCGAGAACGGAGCCAAAGGGGTTCCATTGTAATGGACTTTCAGTTGGGAAATCGTGGAGCGACAGCAATGCGGATGGCACCGTTGCAAAGCTGACATTCTGCAGAAGAGGCACAGCTCAAGTTTTTTGCCCTGGCTCCTCAGCTGTGGGAGCACAGGCCAAACATTCGTGCTCTACTCCCTGGCATGCTGGACAGCCGAGAACGGAGTCAAAGAGGTTCCATTTAAATGGACTTTGTATTGGGAAATGGAGGAGCGACAGCAATGCGGATGGCACCTTTGCAAAGCTGACTTTCTGCAGAAGAGGCAAAGCTCAAATATTTTGTCCTAGCTCTTTGGCTGTGGGAGCAGAGGCCAAACATTCGTGCTCTACTCACTGCGATGCTGGACAGCCGAGAGCGGGAGCCGAAGAGGTTCCATTGTAATGGACTTTGAGTTGGGAAATGGAGGAGCGACAGCAATGCGGATGGCACCGTTGCAAAGCTGACATTCTGCAGAAGAGGCACAGCTCAAGTTTTTTGTCCTGGCACTTCGGCTGTGGGAGCAGAGGCAAACCGTTCGTGCTCTAATCCCTGGGATGCTGGGCAGCCGAGAACGGGTGCCAAAGAGGTTCCATTGTAATGGACATTGAGTTGGGAAATGGAGGAGCGACAGCAATGCGGATGGCACCATTGCAAAGCTGACTTTCTGCAGAATAGGCACAATTCAAGTTTTTTGTCATGGCTCTTCGGCTGTGGGAGCAGAGGCCAAACATTCGTGCTCTACTTACTGGGATACTGGACAGCCGAGAACGGAGGCAAAGAGGTTCCATTGTAAGGGAATTTCAGTTGGGAAATGGAGGAGCGACTGCAATGCGGATGGCACTGTTGCAAAGCTGACTTTCTGCAGAAGAGGCACAGCTCACGTTTTTGCCCAGGCTCTTCGGCTGTGGGAGCAGAGGCCAAACATGCATGCTCAACTCACTGGGATGCTGGACAGCCGAGAACGGTGCCAAAGAGGTTCCATTGTAATGAAAATTGAGTAGGGAAATCGTGCAGCGACAGCAATGCGGATGGCACCGTTGCAAAGCTGACTTTCTGGAGAAGAGGCACAGCTCAAGGTTTTTGCCCTGGCTCTTCGGCTGTGGGAGCAGAGGCGAAACGTTCGTGCTCTACTCCCTGGGATGCTGGACAGCCGAGAACGGGTGCCAAAGAGGTTCCATTTAAATGGAATTTGTATTGGGAAATCGAGTAGGGACAGCAATGCGGATGGCACCGTTGCAAAGCTGACTTTCTGCAGAAGAGGCACAGCTCAGGTATTTTGCCCTGGCTCTTCGGTTGTGGGAGCAGAGGCCAAACATTCGTGCTCTACTGTACCGGGATGGTGGTCAGTCGTGAGCGGGTGCCAAAGGGGTTCCATTGTTATGGAATTTCAGTTGGGAAATCGAGGAGCGACAGCAATGCGGATGGCACCGTTGCAAAGCTGACTTTCTGCAGAAGAGGCACAGCTCAAGTTTTTTGCCCTGGCTCCTCAGCTGTGGGAGCACAGGCCAAACATTCGTGCTCTACTCACTGGGATGCTGGACAGCCGAGAACGGAGCCAAAGAGGTTCCATTATAATGGACTTTGAGTTGGGAAATGGAGGAGCAACAGCAATGCGGATGGCACCTTTGCAAAGCTGACTTTCTGCAGAAGAGGCAAAGCTCAAATATTTTGTCCTGGCTCTTTGGCTGTGGGAGCAGAGGCCAAACATTCGTGCTCTACTCACTGGGATGCTGGACAGCCGAGAGCGGGAGCCAAAGAGGTTCCATTGTAATGGACTTTGAGTTGGGAAATGGAGGAGCGACATCAATGCGGATGGCACCGTTGCAAAGCTGACATTCTGCAGAAGAGGCACAGCTCAAGTTTTTTGCCCTGGCTCTTCGGCTGTGGGAGCAGAGGCCAAACATTCGTGCTCTACTCACTGCAATGCTGGACAGCCGAGAATGGGTGCCAAAGATGTTCCATTGTAATGGACTTTGAGTTGGAAAATGGAGGAGCGACAGCAATGAGGATGGCACCATTGCAAAGCTGACTTTCTGCAGAAGAGGCACAGCTCAAATATTTTGTCCTGGCTCTTCGGTTGTGGGAGCAAAGGCCAAACATTCGTGCTCTACTCACTGGGATGCTGGGCAGCCCAGCACGGGTGCCAAAGAGGTTCCATTGTAATGGACTCTGTTTTGGGAAATGGAGGAGTGACAGCAATGCGAATGGCACCATTGCAAAGCTGACTTTCTGCAGAAGAGGCACAGCTCAAGGTTTTTGCCCTGGCTCTTCGGCTGTGGGAGTGGAGGCCAACCGTTCGTGCTCTACTCACTGGGATGCTGGGCAGACGAGCACGGGTGCCAAAGAAGTTCCATTGTAATGGACTTTGAGTTGGGAAATGGAGGAGCGACAGCAATGCGGATGGCACCGTTGCAAAGCTTACTTTCTGCAGAAGAAGCACAGCTCAAGTTTTTTGAACTGGCTCTTTGGCTGTGGGAGCAGAGGCCAAACATTCGTGCTCTACTCCCTGGGATGCTGGGCAGACGAGCACGGGTGCCAAAGAAGTTCCATTGTAATGGACATTGAGTTGGGAAATGGAGGAGCGACAGCAATGCGGATGGCACCGTTGCAAAGCTGACTTTCTGCAGAAGAGGCACAGCTCAAGTTTTTTGTCCTAGCTCTTCGGCTGTGGGAGCAGATGCCAAATATTCGTGCTCTACTCCCCGGGATGCTGGACAGCCGAGAACGGGTGCCAAAGATGTTCCATTGTAATGGACTTTGACTTGGGAAATGGAGGAGCGACAGCAATGCGGATGGCAGCATTGCAAAATTGACTTTCTGAAGAAGAGGCACAAATCAAGTATTTTGTAATGGCTCTTCGGCTGTGGGAGCAGAGGCCAAACATTCGTGCTCTACTCCCTGGAATGCTGGATAGCCGAGCACGGGTGTCAAAGAAGTTCCATTGTAATGGACATTAAGTTGGTTAATGGAGGAGCGACAGCAACGCGGATAGAATCGTTGCAAAGCTGAATTTCTGCAGAAGAGGCACAGCTCATGTTTTTTGTCCTGGCTCTTCGGCTGTGGGAGCAGAGGCCAACCATTCGTGCTCTACTCCCTGGGATGCTGGACAGCCGAGAACGGTGCCAAAGAGTTTCCATTGTAATGGACTTTGAGTTGGGAAATGGAGGAGCGACAGCAATGCGGATGGCACCGTTGCAAAGCTGAATTTCTCCAGAAGAGGCACAGATCAAGTTTTTTGTCATGGCTCTTGGGCTGTGGGAGCAGAGGCCAAACATTCGTGCTCTACTCACTGGGATGCTGGACAGCCGAGAACAGAGGCAAAGAGGTTCCATTGTAATGGACTCTGAGATGGGAAATGGAGGAGCGACGGCAATGCGGATGGCACCATTGCAAAGCTGACTTTCTGCAGAAGAGGCTCAAATCAAGTATTTTTTCCTGGCTCTTCGGCTGGGGGAGCAGAGGTCAAACATTCGTGCTCTACTGTACTGGGATGCTGGACAGCAGAGCACAGGTGCCAAAGAGGTTCCATTTTAATGGACATTGAGTTGGGAAATGGAGGAGCGACAGTAATGTGGATGACACCGTTGCAAAGCTGATTTTCTGCAGAAGAGGCACAGCTCAAGTTTTTTGTCCTGGCTCTTCGGCTGTGGGAGCTGAGGACAACCGTTCGTGCTCAACTCCCTGGGATGCTGGGCAGCTGAGCACGGGTGCCAAAGAGGTTCCATTCTAATGGACTTTGAGTTGGCAAATGGAGGAACGACAGCAATGCGGATGGCACCGTTGCAAAGCTGACTTTCTGCAGAAGAGGCACAGCTCACGTTTTTTGCCCTGGCTCTTCGGCTGTGGGAGCAGAGGCCAACCTTTCTTGCTCTACTCCCTGGGATGCTGGGCAGCTGAGCACGGGTGCCAAAGAGGTTCCATTGTAATGAACTTTGAGTTGGCAAATGGAGGAAAGACAGCAATGCGGATGGCACCATTGCAAAGCTGACTTTCTGCAGAAGAGGCACAGCTCAAATTTTGGCCTGCCTCTTCGGCGGTTGGAGCAGAGGGAAAATATGCATGCTCTACTCCCTGGGATGCTGGGCAGCCGAGCACGGGTGCCAAAGAGGTTCCATTGTAATGGACCTTGAGTTGGGAAACGGAGGAGCGAAAGTAATGCGGATGGCACCGTTGCAAAGCTGACTTTCTGCAGAAGAGGCACAGCTCAAGTTTTTTCTCCTGGCTCTTCGGCTGTGGGAGCAGAGGCCAAACATTCGTGCTCTACTGCCTGGGATGCTGGGCAGCCGAGAACGGGTGCCAAAGAGGTTCCATTGTAATGGACATTGACTTGGGAAATGGAGGAGCGACAGCAATGCAGATGGCACCGTTGCAAAATTGACTTTCTGAAGAAGAGGCACAACTCAAGTATTTTGCCCTGGCTCTTCGGCTGTGGGAGCAGAGGCCAAACATTCATGCTCTACTCCCTGGGATGCTGGGCAGCCGAGCACGGGTGCCAAAGAGGTTCCATTGTAATGGACTCTGATTTGGGAAATGGAGGAGCGACAGCAATGCGGATGGCACCGTTGCAAAGCTGACTTTCTGCAGAAGAGGCACAGCTCAAATTTTTGCCCTGGCTCTTCGGCTGTGGGAGCAGAGGCCAACCATTCGTGCTCTACTCCCTGGGATGCTGGACAGCCGAGAACGGTGCCAAAGAGTTTCCATTGTAATGGACTTTGAGTTGGGAAATGGAGGAGCGACAGCAATGCGGATGGCACCGTTGCAAAGCTGAATTTCTGCAGAAGAGACACAGCTCCAGTTTTTTGTCCAGGCTCTTCAGCTGTGGGAGCAGAGGCCAACCATTTGTGCTCTACTCCCTGGGATGCTTCACAGCCGAGAACGGGTGCCAAAGAGGTTCCATTGTAATGGACTTTGAGTTGGGAAATGGAGGAGTGACAGCAATGCGGATGGCACCGTCGCAAAGCTGACTTTCTGCAGAAGAGGCACAGCTCAAGGTTTTTGCCCTGGCTCTTCGGCTGTGGGAGCGGAGGCCAACCGTTCGTGCTCTACTCACTGGGATGCTGGGCACCCGAGAACAGGTGCCAAAGAGGTTCCACTGTACTGGACTTTGAGTTGGGAAATGGAGGAGCGACAGCAATGCGGATGGCACCATTGCAAAGCTGACTTTCTGCAGAAGAGGCACAGCTCAAGGTTTTTGTCCTGGCTCTTCGGCTGTGGGAGCAGATGCCAAACGTTCGTGCTCTACTCACTGGGATGCTGGACAGCCGAGAATGGGTGCCAAAGAGGTTCCATTGCAATGGACATTGACATGGGAAATGGAGGAGCGACAGCAATGAGGATGGCACCGTTGCAAAGCTGACTTTCTGCAGAAGAGGCACAGCTGAACTATTTTGTCCTGGATCTTCGGCTGTGCGAGCAGAGGCCAAACATTCGTGCTCTACTCCCTGGGATGCTGGGCAGCCGAGAGCGGGTGCCAAAGAGTTTCCATTGTAATGGACATTGAGTTGGGAAATGGAGGAGCGACAGCAATACGGATGGCACTGTTGCAAAGCTGACTTTCTGCAGAAGAGGCACAGCTCAAGGTTTTTGTCCTGGGTCTTCGGCTGTGGGAGCAGAAGCCAAACATTCGTGCTCTACTCACTGGGATGCTGGACAGCCGAGAACGGGTGCCAAAGAGGTTCCATTGTAATGGACTTTGAGTTGGGAAATGGAGGAGCGACTGCAATGTGGATGGCAGCGTTGCAAAGCTGACTTTCTGAAGAAGAGGCACAACTCAAGTATTTTGTCCTGGCTCTTCGACTGTGGGAGCAGAGGCCAAACATTCGTGCTCTACTCCCTGGGATGCTGGGCAGCTGAGAGCGGGTGCCAAAGAGGTTCCATTGTAATGGACTTTGAGTTGGGAAATGGAGGAGCAACAGCAACGCGGATGGCTCCGTTGCAAAGCTGACTTTCTGCAGAAGAGGCACAGCTCAAGTTTTTTGTCCTGGCTCTTCGGCTGTGGGAGCAGAGGCCAACCGTTCGTGCTCTAATCCCTGGGATGCTGGGCAGCCGAGAACGGGTGCCAAAGACTTTCCATTGTAATGGACTTGCAGTTGGGAAATGGAGGAGCGACACCAATGCGGATGGCACCGTTGCAAAGCTGACATTCTGCAGAATAGGCACAGATCAAGTTTTTTGTCATGGCTCTTCGGCTGTGGGAGCAGAGGCCAAACATTCGTGCTCTACTCACTGGGATGCTGGACAGCCGAGAACGGAGCCAAAGATGTTCCATTGAAATGGACTTTGAGTAGGGAAATCGAGGAGCGACAGCAATGCGGATGGCACCGTTGCAAAGCTGACTTTCTGCAGAAGAGGCACAGCTCAAGGTTTTTGCCGTGGCTCTTTGGCTCTGGGAGCAGAGGCGAAACGTTCGTGCTCTACTCACTGGGATGTTGGGCAGCCGACAGCGGGTGCCAAAGATGTTCCATTTTAATGAACTTTGAGTTGGGAAATGGAGGAGCGACAGCAATGCGGATGGCACCGTTGCAAAGCTGACTTTCTGCAGAAGAGGCACAGCTCAAGTTTTTTCTCCTGGCTCTTCGGCTGTGGGAGCAGAGGCCAAACATTCGTGCTCTCCTCCTTGGGACGCTGGACAGCCGAGCACGGGTGCCAAAGAAGTTCCATTGTAATGGACATTGAGTTGGGAAATGGAGGAGCGACAGCAATGCGGATGGCACCGTTGCAAAATTGACTTTCTGCAGAAGAGGCACAAATCAAGTATTTTGTCCTGGCTCTTCGGCTGTGGGAGCAGAGGCCAACCATTTGTGCTCTACTCCCTGGGATGCTGGACAGCCGAGAACGTGTGCCAAAGACTTTCTATTGTAATGGAATTGGAGTTGGGAAATGGAGGAGCGACAGCAATGCGTATTGCACCGTTGCAAAGCTGACATTCTGCAGAAGAGGCACAGCTCAAGTTTTTTGTCCTGCCTCCTCAGCTGTGGGAGCAGACGCCAAACATTCGTAATCAACTCCCTGGGATGCTGGACAGCCGAGAACGAGTGCCAAAGAGGTTCCATTGTAATGGACTTTGAGTTGGGAAATGGAGGAGCGACAGCAATGCCGATGCCACCGTTGCAAAGCTGACTTTCTGCAGAAGAGGCATAGCTCAAGTTTTTTGCTCTGGCTCTTCGGCTGTGGGAGCAGAGGCCAAACATGCATGCTCTACTCACTGGGATGCTGGGCAGCCGACAGCGGGTGCCAAAGAGGTTCCATTTTAATGGACTTGGAGTTGGGAAATGGAGGAGCGACAGCAATGCGGATGGCACCGTTGCAAAGCTGACTTTCTGCAGAAGAGGCACAGCTCAAGTTTTTTGTCCTGGCTCTTCGGCTGTGGGAGCAGAGGCCAAACATTCGTGCTCTACTCCTTGGGACGCTGGAGAGCCGAGCACGGGTGCCAAAGAAGTTCCATTGTAATGGACATTGAGTTGGGAAATGGAGGAGCGACAGCAATGCGGATGGCACCATTGCAAAATTGACTTTATGAAGAAGAGGCACAAATCAAGTATTTTGTCCTGGCTCTTCGGCTGTGGGAGCAGAGGCCAAATATTCGTGCTCTACTCCCAGGAACCTGGACAGCCGAGAACAGGTGCCAAAGAGGTTCTGTTGTAATGCACTTTGAGTTGGGAAATGGAGGAGCGACAGCAATGCGTATTGCACCATTGCAAAGCTGACTTTCTGCAGAAGAGGCACAACTCAAGTTTTTTGTACTGCCTCCTCAGCTGTGGGAGCAGAGGCCAAACATTCGTGCTCTACTCACTGGGATGCTGGACAGCCGAGAACGGAGCCAAAGAGGTTCCATTGTAATGGACTCTGATTTGGGAAATGGAGGAGCGACAGAAATGCGGATGCCACCGTTGCAAAGCTGACTTTCTGCAGAAGAGGCACAGCTCAAGTTTTTTGCTCTGGCTCTTCGGCTGTGGGAGCAGAGGCCAAACATGCATGCTCTACTCACTGGGATTCTTCACAGCCGAGAACGGGTGCCAAAGAGGTTCCATTGTAATGGACTCTGATTTGGGAAATGGAGGAGTGACAGCAATGGGGATGGCACCGTTGCAAAGGTGACTTTCTGCAGAAGAGGCACAGCTCAAGGTTTTTGCCCGGGCTCTTCGGCTGTGGGAGCAGAGGCCAAACATTCGTGCTCTACTCACTGGGATGCTGGACAGCCGAGAACGGGTGCCAAAGAAGTTCCATTGTAATGGACTTGGAGTTGGGAAATGGAGGAGCGACAGCAATGCGGATGGCACCGTTGCAAAGCTGACTTTCTGCAGAAGAGGCACAGATAAAGTTTTTTGCCATGGCTCCTCAGCTGTGAGAGCAGAGGCGAACCGTTCGTGCTCTACTCACTGGGATGCTTCACAGCCGAGAACGGGTGCCAAAGAGGTTCCATTGTAATGGACTCTGATTTGGGAAATGGAGGAGCGACAGCAATGCGGATGGCACCGTTGCAAAGCTGACTTTCTGCAGAAGAGGCACAGCTCAAATTTTTGCCCTGGCTCTTCGGCTGTGGGAGCAGAGGCCAACCATTCGTGCTCTACTCCCTGGGATGCTGGACAGCCGAGAACGGTGCCAAAGAGGTTCCATTGTAATGGACTTTGAGTAGGGAAATCGTGGAGCGACAGAAATGTGGATGGCACCGTTGCAAAGCTGACTTTCTGCAGAAGAGGCACAGCTCAAGGTTTTTGTCCTGGCTCTTCGGCTGTGGGAGCAGAGGCCAACCATTTTTGCTCTACTCCCTCGGATGCTGGGCAGCCGAGCACGGGTGCCAAAGAGGTTCCATTGTAATGGACTTGGAGTTGGAAAATGGAGGAGTGACAGCAATGCGGATGGCAGCTTTGGAAAGCTGACTTTCTTCAGAAGAGGCACAGCTCAAGGTTTTTGCCCGGGCTCTTCGGCTGTGGGAGCGGAGGACAAAAGTTCGTGCTCTACTCCCTGGGATGCTGGACAGCCGAGAACGGGTGCCAAAGAGTTTCAATTTTAATCGACTTTGAGTTGGGAAATGGAGGAGCGACAGCAATGCGGATGGCACCATTGCAAAGCTGACTTTCGGCAGAAGAGGCACAACTGAACTATTTTGTCCTGGCTCTTCTGTTTTGGGTCAGAGGCCAAACATTCTTGCTCTACACCCTGGGATGCTGGGCAGAAGACAGCGGGTGCCAAAGAGGTTCCATTGTAATGGACTTTGAGTTGGGAAATGGAGAAGCGACAACAATGCGGATGGCACCGTTGCAAAGCTGACTTTCTGCAGAAGAGGCACAGCTCAAATTTTTGCCCTGGCTCTTCGGCTGTTGGAGCAGAGGCAAAACATGCATGCTCTACTAACTGGAATGCTGGAGAGCCGAGAACGGTGCCAAAGAGTTTCCATTGTAATGGACTCTGATTTGGGAAATGGAGGAGTGACAGCAATGTGGATGGCACCGTTGCAAAGCTGACTTTCTGCAGAAGAGGCACCCCTCAAATTTTTGCCCTGGCTCTTCAGCTGTGGTAGCAGAGGCCAACCATTCGTGCTCTACTCACTGGGATGCTGGACAGCCGAGAAGGGGTGACAAATAGGTTCCATTGTAATGGACTTTGAGTTGGGAAATGGAGGACCGAAAGTAATACGGATGGCACCGGTGCAAAGCTGACTTTCTGCAGAAGAGGCACAGCTCACGTTTTTTCTCCTGGCTCTTCGGCTATGGGAGCAGAGGCCAAACATTCGTGCTCTACTCCCTGGGATGCTGGTCAGACGAGCACGGGAGCCAAAGATGTTCCATTGTAATGGACATTGAGTTGGGAAATGGACGAGCGACAGATTTGCGGAGGGAACCCTTGAAAAGCTGACTTCCTGCAGAAAAGGCACAGATCAAGATTTCTGCCCTGGATCTTCGGCTGTGGGAGCAGAGGCCAAACATCCGTGCTCTACTCATTCAGATGCTGGACAGCCGAGAACGGGTGCCAAAGAGGTTCCATTGTAATGGACTTTGAGTTGGGAAATGGAGGAGCGACAGCAATGCGGATGGCACCGTTGCAAAGCTGACTTTCTGAAGAAGAGGCACAACTCAAGAATTTTGCCCTGGCTCTTCGGCTGTTGGAGCGGAGGCCAGACATTCGTGCTCTACTCCCTGGGATGCTGGGCAGCCGAGCACGGGTGCCAAAGAGGTTCCATTGTAATGGACTTGGAGTTCGGAAATGGAGGAGCGACAGCAATGCGGATGCCACTGTTGCAAATCTCCATTTCTGCAGAAGAGGCACAGCTCAAGTTTTTTGTCATGGCTATTCGGCTGTGGGAGCAGAGGCCAAACATTCGTGCTCTACTCACTGGGATGCTGGAAAGCCAAGAACGGGTGCCAACAGGTTCCATTTTAATGGACATTGAGTTGGGAAATAGAGGAGCGACAGCAATGCGGATGGCACCGTTGCAAAGCTGACTTTCTGCAGAAGAAGCACATCTCAAGATATTTGCCCTGGCTCTTCGGCTGTGGGAGCAGAGGCCAACCGTTCGTGCTCTACTCCCTGGGATGCTGGACAGCCGAGAGCTGGTGCGAAAGAGTTTCCATTGTAATGGACTTTGAGTTGGGAAATGGAGGAGCGACAGCAACGCGGATGGCACCGTTGCAAAGCTGACTTTCTGCAGAAGAGGCACAGCTCAAGTGTTTTGCCCTGGCTCTTCGGCTGTGGGAGCAGAGGCCAAACGTTCGTGCTCTACTCACTGGGAAGCTGGACAGCCGAGAACGGGTGCCAAAGAGGTTCCATTGTGATGGACTCTGATTTGGGAAATGGAGGAGAGACAGCAATGCGGATGGCACCATTGCAAAGCTGACTTTCTGCAGAAGAGGCACAGCTGAACTATTTTGTCCTGGCTCTTCGGCTGTGGGAGCAGAGGCCAAACATTCGTGCTCTACTCCCTGGGATGCTGGGCAGCCGAGAACGGGTGCCAAAGAGGTTCCATTGTAAGGGTCTTGGAGTTGGGAAATGGAGGAGCGACAGCAATGCGGATGGCACCGTTGCAAAGCTGACTTTCTGCAGAAGAGGCACAGCTCAAATTTTGCCCTGGCTCTTCGGCTGTTGGAGCAGAGGCAAAACATGCATGCTCTACTCACTGGGATGCTGGACAGCCGAGAACAGTGCCAAAGAGGTTCCATTGTAATGGACTTTGAGTTGGGAAATGGAGGAGCGATAGCAATGCGGATGGCACCGTTGCAAAGCTGACTTTCTGCAGAAGAGGCACAGCTCAAGTTTTTTCTCCTGGCTCTTCGGCTGTGGGAGCAGAAGCCAAACATCGGTGCTCTACTCTTTGCGATGCTGGACAGCCGAGAACGGGTGCTAAAGAGGTTCCATTGTAATGGACTTGGAGTTGGGAAATGGAGGAGCGACAGCAATGCGGATGGCACCGTTGCAAAGCTGACTTTCTGCAGAAGAGGCACAGCTCAAATTTTTGCCCTGGCTCTTCGCCTGTTGGAGCAGAGGCAAAACATGCGTGCTCTACTCACTGGGATGCTGGACAGCCGAGAACGGTGCCAAAGAGGTTCCATTGTAATGGACTCTGATTTGGGAAATGGAGGAGTGACAGTAATGTGGATGGCACCGTTGCAAAGCTGACTTTCTGCAGAAGAGGCACAGATCAAGTTTTTTGTCCTGGCTCTTCGGCTGTGACAGCAGAGGCCAACCATTCGTGCTCTACTCACTGGGATGCTGGACAGCCGAGAACGGTGCCAAAGAGGTTCCATTGTAATGGACTTTGAGTTGGGAAATGGAGGAGCGATAGCAATGCGGATGGCACCATTGTAAAGCTGACTTTCTGAAGAAGAGGCACAGCTCAAGTTTTTTCTCCTGGCTCTTCGGATGTGGGAGCAGAGGCCAAACATCCGTGCTCTAATCTTTGGGATGCTGGACAGCAGAGAACGGGTGCTAAAGAGGTTCCATTGTAATGGACTTGGAGTTGGGAAATCGAGGAGCGACAGCAATGCGGATGGCACCGTTGCAAAGCTGACATTCTGCAGAAGAGGCACAGCTCCAATTTTTGCCCTGGCTCTTCGCCTGTTGGAGCAGAGGCAAAACATGCGTGCTCTACTCACTGAAATGCTGGACAGCCGAGAACGGTGCCAAAGAGGTTCCATTGTAATGGACTCTGATTTGGAAATGGAGGAGTGACAGCAATGCGGATGGCACCGTTGCAAAGCTGACTTTCTGCAGAAGAGGCACCGCTCAAATTTTTGTCCTGGCTCTTCAGCTGTGGGAGCAGAGGCCAAACGTTCGTGCTCTACTCACTGGGATGCTGGACAGCCGAGAACGGGTGCCAAAGAGGTTCCATTCTAATGGACCTTGAGTTGGGAAATGGAGGAGCGACAGCAATGCGGATGGCACTGTTGCAAAGCTGCCTTTCTGCAGAAGAGGCACAGCTGAACTATTTTTGCCCTCGCTCTTCGGCTGTGGGAGCAGAGGCAAAACATTCGTGCTCTACTCACTGGGATGCTGGGCAGCCCAGCACGGGTGCCAAAGAGGTTCCATTGTAATGGACATTGAGTTGGGAAATGGAGGAGCGACAGCAATGCGGATGGCACCTTTGCAAAGCTGACTTTCTGCAGAAGAGGCACAGCTCAAGTCTTTTGTCCTGGCTCTTCGGCTGTGGGAGCAGAGGCCAAACATTCGTGCTCTACTTACTGCGATGCTGGACAGCCGAGAGCAGGTGCCAAACAGGTTCCATTGTAATGGACTTTGAGTTGGGAAATGGAGGAGCGACAGCAATGTGGATGGCAGCGTTGCAAAGCTGACTTTCTGCAGAAGAGGCACAACTCAAGAATTTTGTCCCGGCTCTTCGGCTGTGGGAGCAGAGGCCAAACATTCGTGCTCTACTCACTGGGATGCTGGGCAGCCGAGAACAGGTGCCAAAGAGGTTCCATTCGAATGGACTTTGAGTTGGGAAATGGAGGAGCGACAGCAATGCGGATGGCACCGTTGCAAAGCTGACTTTCTGCAGAAGATGCACAGCCCAAATTTTTGCCCTGGCTCTTCGGCTGTTGGAGCAGAGGCCAAACATGCATGCTCTACTCACTTGGATGCTGGACAGCCGAGAACGGTGCCAAAGAGGTTCCATTGTAATGGACTTTGAGTTGGGAAATGGAGGAGCGATAGCAATGCGGATGGCACCGTTGCAAAGCTGACTTTCTGCAGAAGAGGCACAGCTCAAGTTTTTTGTCCTGGCTCTTCGGCTGTGGGAGCAGAGGCCAAACATCCGTGCTCTACTCTTTGGGATGCTGGACAGCCGAGAACGGGTGCCAAAGAGTTTCAATTGTAATGGACTTTGAGTTGGGAAATGGAGGAGCGACAGAAATGCGGATGGCACCGTTGCAAAGCTGACTTTCGGCAGAAGAGACACAGCTCAAGTTTTTTGTCCTAGCTCTTCGGCTGTGGGACTAGAGGCCAAACATTCGTGCTCTACTCAGTGGGATGCTGGGCAGCCGACAGCGGGTGCCAAAGAGGTTCCATTTTAATGGACTTGGAGTTGGGAAATGGGGGAGCGACAGCAATGCGGATGGCACCGTTGCAAAGCTGACTTTCTGCAGAAGAGGCACAGCTCAAGTTTTTTGTCCTGGCTCTTCGGCTGTGGGAGCAGAGGCCAAACATTCGTGCTCTACTTACTGCGATCTTGGACACCCGAGAACGGTGCCAAAGAGGTTCCATTCTAATGGACTTTGAGTTGGGAAATGGAGGAGCGACAGCAATGCGGATGGCACCCTTGCAAAGCTGACTTTCTGCAGAACAGGCACAGCTCAAGTTTTTTGTCCTGGCTCTTCGGCTGTGGGAGCAGAGGCCAACAGTTCGTGCTCTACTCACTGGGAGGCTGGGCAGCCGAGCACAGGTGCCAAAGAGGTTCCATTGTAATGGACTCTGATTTGGGAAATGGAGGAGCGACAGCAATGTGGATGGCACCGTTGCAAAGCTGACTTTCTGCAGAAGAAGCACAGCTCAAGGTTTTTGCCCTGGCTCTTCGGCTGTGGGAGCACAGGCCAACTGTTCGTGCTCTACTCCCTGGGATGCTGGGCAGCCGAGAACAGGTGCCAAAGAGGTTCCATTTTAATGGAATTTGAGTTGTGAAATGGAGGAGCGACAGCAATGCGGATGGAACCCTTGAAAAGCTGACTTTCTGCAGAAGAAGCACAGCTCAATATCTTCTGTCCTTTCTCTTGGGATGTGGGAGCAGAGGCCAAACATTCGTGCTCTACTCACTGGGATGCTGGACAGCCGAACACGGGTGCCAAAGAGGTTCCATTGTAATGGACTTTGAGTTGGGAAATGGAGGAGTGACAGCAATGTGGATGGCACCGTTGCAAAGCTGACTTTCTGCAGAAGAGGCACAGCTCAAGGTTTTTGCCCTGGCTCTTCGGCTGTGGGAGCAGAGGCCAAACATTCGTGCTCTACTCCCTGGGATGCTGGGCAGCCACGCACGGGTGCCAAAGAGGTTCCATTGTAATGGACTTTGACTTGGGAAATGGAGGAGCGACAGCAATGTGGATTAAACCCTTCCAAAGCTGAATTTTTGCAGAAGAGGCACAGCTCAAGTTTTTGTCCTGGCTCTTCGGCTGTGGGAGCACAGGCCAAACATTCGTGCTCTACTCACTGGGATGCTGGACAGCAGAGAACGGGTGCCAAAGAGGTTCCATTCTAATGGACTTTGAGTTGGGAAATGGAGGAGCGACAGCAATGCGGATGGCACCGTTGCAAAGCTGACTTTCTGCAGAAGAGGCACAGCTCAAGTTTTTTGTCCTGGCTCTTCGGCTGTGGGAGCAGATGCCAACCATTCGTGCTCTACTCACTGGGATGCTGGACAGCCGAGAACGGTGCCAAAGAGGTTCCATTGCAATGGACTTTGAGTTGGGAAATGGAGGACCGATAGCAATGCGGATGGCACCGTTGTAAAGCTGACTTTCTGCAGAAGAGGCACAGCTCAAGTTTTTTCTCCTGGCTCTTCGGCTGTGGGAGCAGAGGCCAAACATCCGTGCTCTACTCTTTGTGATGCTGGACAGCCGAGAACGGGTGCTAAAGAGGTTCCATTGTAATGGACTTGGAGTTGGGAAATGGAGGAGCGACAGCAATGCGGATGGCACCGTTGCAAAGCTGACTTTCTGCAGAAGAGGCACAGCTCAAGGTTTTTGCCTTGCTCTTCGGCTGTGGGAGCAGAGGCCAAACATCCGTGCTCTACTCTTTGGGATGCTGGACAGCCGAGAACGGGTGCCAAAGATTTTCAATTGTAATGGACTTTGAGTTGGGAAATGGAGGAGCGACAGAAATGCGGATGGCACCGTTGCAAAGCTGACTTTCTGCAGAATAGGCACAGATCAAGTTTTTTGTCCTGGCTCTTCGGCTGTGGGACTAGAGGCCAAACATTTGTGCTCTACACACTGGGATGCTGGGCAGCCGACAGCGGGTGCCAAAGAGGTTCCATTTTAATGGACTTTGAGTTTTGAAATGGGGGAGCGACAGCAATGCGGATGGCACCGTTGCAAAGCTGACTTTCTGCAGAAAAGGCACAGCTCAAGTTTTTTGTCCTGGCTCTTCGGCTGTGGGAGCAGAGGCCAAACATTCGTGCTCTACTTACTGCGATGTTGGACACCCGAGAACGGTGCCAAAGAGGTTCCATTCTAATGGACTTTGAGTTGGGAAATGGAGGAGCGACAGCAATGCGGATGGCACCGTTGCAAAGCTGACTTCTGCAGAAGAGACACAGCTCAAGTTTTTTGTCCTGGCTCTTCGGCTGTGGGAGCAGAGGCCAACAGTTCGTGCTCTTCTCCCTGGGATGCTGGGCAGCCACGCACGGGTGCCAAAGAGGTTCCATTGTAATGGACTCTGACTTGGGAAATGGAGGAGCGACAGCAATGCGGATGGAACCCTTCCAAAGCTGAATTTTTGCAGAAGAGGTACAGCTCAAGTTTTTTGTCCTGGCTCTTCGGCTGTGGGAGCAGAGGCCAACCATTCGTGCTCTACTCACTGGGATGCTGGACAGCCGAGAGCGGGTGCCAAAGAGGTTCCATTCTAATGGACATTGACTTGGGAAATGGAGGAGCGACAGCAATGCGGATGGCAGCGTTGCAAAGTTGACTTTCTGCAGAAGAGGCACAACTCAAGTATTTTGTCCTGGCTCTTCGGCTGTGGGAGCAGAGGCCAAACATTCGTGCTCTACTCCCTGGGATGCTGGGCAGC
This sequence comes from Psittacula echo, assembly GCF_963264785.1. NCBI lineage: Eukaryota > Metazoa > Chordata > Aves > Psittaciformes > Psittacidae > Psittacula > Psittacula echo. The sequence goes on along the minus strand of NC_137752.1, from coordinate 12,132,396 downwards.
TGAGAGCGGGTGCCAAAGAGGTTCCATTCTAATGGACTTTGAGTTGGGAATTCGAGGAGCGACAGCAATGCGGATGGCACCGTTGCAAACCTCACTTTCTGCAGAAGAGGCACAGCTCAAGTGTTTTCTCCTGGCTCTTCAGATGTGGGAGCAGAGGCCAAACATTCGTGCACTACTCACTGCGATGCTGGACAGCCGAGAACGGGTGCCAAAGAGCTTCCATTCTAATGGACTTTGAGTTGGGAAATGGAGGAGCGACAGCAATGCGGAGGGAACCCCTGCAAAGCTGACTTTCTGCAGAAGAAGCACAGCTCATGTGTTTTGCCCTGGCTCTTCAGATGTGGCAGCAGAGGCCAAACATTCGTGCTCTACTCCCTGGGATGCTGGACAGCCGAGAACGGGTGCCAAAGAGGTTCCATTGTAAGGGACTTTGCCTTGGGAAATGGAGGAGCGACAGCAATGCGGATGGCACCATTGCAAAGCTGACCTTCTGAAGAAGAGGCACAGCTCAAGTGTTTTGTCATTGCTCTTCGGCTGTGGGAGCAGAGGCCAACCATTCGTGCTCTACTCACTGCGATGCTGGACAGCCGAGAACGGGTGCCAAACAGGTTCCATTGTAATGGACTTTGTGTTGGGCAGTGGAGGAGCGACAGAAATGCGGATAGCACTGTTGCAAAGCTGACTTTCTGCAGAAGAGGCACAGCTCAAGTTTTTTGTCCTGTCTCTTCGGCTGTGGGAGCAGAGGCCAAACGTTCGTGCTCTACTCACTGGGATGCTGGACAGCCGAGAAATGGTGCCAAAGAGTTTCCATTGTAATGGGCTTTGAGTTCGGAATTTGAGGAGCGACAGCAACGCGGACGGCACCGTTGCAAAGCTGACTTTCTGCAGAAGAGGCACAGCTCAAATTTTTTCTCATGGCTCTTCGGCTGTGGGAGCAGAGGCCAAACATCCGTCCTCTACTCACTGGGATGCTGGGCAGCCGAGAACGGGTGCCAAAGAGGTTCCATTGTAATGGACTTTGAGTTGGGAAATGGAGGAGCGACAGCAATGCGGATGGCACCCTTGCAAAGCTTTCTGCAGAAGAGGAACAGATCAAGTTTTTTGTCCTGGCTCTTCGGCTGTTGGAGCAGATGCCAAACATTCGTGCTCTACTCACTGGGATGCTGGACAGCCGAGAACAGGTGCCAAAGAGGTTCCATTCGAATGGACTTTGAGTTGGGCAATGGAGGAGCGACAGCAATGCGGATGGCACCGTTGCAAAGCTGACTTTCTGCAGAAGAGGCACAGCTCAAGTTTTTTGTCCTGGCCGTTCGGCTGTGGGAGCAGAGGCCAAACATTCGTGCTCTACTCACTGGGATGCTGGACAGCCAAGATAGGGTGTCAAAGATGTTCCATTCTAATGGACTTTGAGTTGGGCAATGGAGGAGTGACAGCAATGCGGATGGCACCGTTGCAAAGCTGACTTTCTGCAGAAGAGGCACCACTCACGTGATTGCTGGACAGCCGAGAACGGGTACCAAAGAGGTTCCATTCTAATGGACTTTGAGTTGGGAAATCGAGGAGCGACAGCAATGCGGATGGCACCATTGCAAAGCTGACTTTCTGCAGAAGAGGCACAGATCAAGTTTTTTGTCCTGGCTCTTCGGCTGAGGGAGCAGATGCCAAACATTCGTGCTCTACTCACTGGGATGCTGGACAGCCGAGAACGGGTGCCAAAGAGGTTCCATTCTAATGGACTTTTTGTTGCGCAGTGGAGGCGCGACAGCAATGCGGATGGCACTCTTGCAAAGCTGACTTTCTGCAGAAGAGGCACAGCTCAAGTTTTTTGTCCTGGCCCTTCGGCTGTGGGAGCAGAGGCCAAACATTCGTGCTCTACTCACTGGGATACTGGACAGCCAAGATAGGGTGTCAAAGAGGTTCCATTGTAATGGGCTTTGTGTTCGGAATTTGAGGAGCGACAGCAACGCTGACGGCACCGTTGCAAAGCTGACTTTCTGCAGAAGAGGCACAGCTCAAGTTTTTTGTCATGGCTCATCACCTGTGGGAGCAGAGGCCAAACATTCGTGCTCTACTCACTGGGATGCTGGACACCCGAGAACGGGTGCCAAAGAGGTTCCATTCTAATGGACTTTGAGTTGGGAAATGGAGGAGCGACAGCAATGCGGATGGCACCGTTGCAAAGCTGACTTTCTGCAGAAGAGGCACAGCTCAAGGTTTTTGTCCTGGTTCTTTCGCTGTTGGAGCAGAGGCCAAACATTCGTGCTCTACTCACTGGGATGCTGGACAGCCGAGAACGGGTGCCAAAGATGTTATATTGTAATGGACTTTGAGTTGGGAAATGGAGGAGCGACAGCAACGCGGATGGCACCGTTGCAAAGCTGACTTTCTGCAGAAGAGGCACAGCTCAAATTTTTTGTCCTGGCTCTACAGCTGTGGGAGCAGAGGCCAAAGATTTGTGCTCTACTCACTGGGATGCTGGACAGCCGACAGCGAGTGCCAAAGAGGTTCCATTCTAATGGGCTTTGAGTTGGGAATTCGAGGAGAGACAGCAATGCGGATGGCACCGTTGCAAAGCTGACTTTCTGCAGAAGAGGCACCACTCACGTGGTTGTTGGACAGCCGAGAACGGGTACCAAAGAGGTTCCATTCTAATGGACTTTGAGTTGGGAAATCGAGGAGCGACAGCAATGCGGATGGCACCGTTGCAAAGCTGACTTTCTGCAGAAGAGGCACAGATCAAGTTTTTTGTCCTGGCTCTTCGGCTGTGGGAGCAGATGCCAAACATTCGTGCTCTACTCACTGGGATGCTGGACAGCCGAGAACAGGTGCCAAAGAGGTTCCATTCTAATGGACTTTGTGTTGCGCAGTGGAGGCGCGACAGCAATGCGGATGGCACCCTTGCAAAGCTGACTTTCTGCAGAAGAGGCACAGCTCAAGTTTTTTGTCCTGGCCCTTCGGCTGTGGGAGCAGAGGCCAAACATTCGTGCTCTACTCACTGGGATACTGGACAGCCAAGATAGGGTGTCAAAGAGGTTCCATTGTAATGGGCTTTGTGTTAGGAATTTGAGGAGCGACAGCAACGCTGACGGCACCGTTGCAAAGCTGACTTTCTGCAGAAGAGGCACAGCTCAAGTTTTTTGCCCTGGCTCTTCACCTGTGGGAGCAGAGGCCAAACATTCGTGCTCTACTCACTGGGATGCTGGACAGCCAAGAACGGGTGCCAAAGAGGTTCCATTCTAATGGAATTTGAGTTGGGAAATCGAGGAGCGATTGCAACTCAAACGGCACCGTTGCAAACCTGACTTTCTGCAGAAGAGGCACAGCTGAACTATTTTGTCCTGGCTCTTCAGATGTGGGAGCAGAGGCCAAACATTCGTGCTCTACTCACTTGGATGCTGGACAGCCGAGAATGGGTGCCAAAGAGGTTCCACTGTAATGGACTTTGAGTTGGGGAATGGAGGAGAGACAGCAACGCAAATGGCACCGTTGCAAAGCTGACATTCTGCAGAAGAGGCACAGCTCAAGTGTTTTGTCATGGCTCTTCGGCTGTGGGAGCAGAGGCCAAACAATCGTGCTCTACTCCCTGGGATGCTGGACAGCCGACAGCGGGTGCCAAAGAGGTTCCATTGTAATGGACTTTGAATTGGGAAATGGAGGAGCGACAGCAAGGCGGATGGCACCGTTGCAAAGCTGACTTTCTGCAGAAGAGGCACAGCTCAAGTGTTTTGCCCTGGATCTTCGGCTGTGGGAGCAGAGGCCAAACATTCGTGCTCTACTACTGGGATGCTGGACAGCCGAGATCGGGTGTCAAAGAGGTTCCATTGTAATGGGCTTTGAGTTCGGAATTTAAGGAGCGCCAGCAACGCGGATGGCACGGTTGCAAAGCTGACATTCTGCACAAGAGGCACAGCTCATGTGTTTTGTCCTGGCTCTTCAGCTGTGGGAGCAGAGGCCAAACATTCATGCTCTACTCACTGGGATGCTGGACAGCCGAGAACAGGTGCCAAAGATTTTCCATTCTAATGGACTTTGAGTTGGCAATGGAGGACCGACAGCAACGCGGAAGGCACCGTTGCAAAGCTGACTTTCTGCAGAAGAGGCACAGGTCAACTTTTTCTCATGGCTCTTCGGCTGTGGGAGCAGAGGCCAAACATTCGTGCTCTACTCACGTGGTTGCTGGACAGCCGAGAACAGGTGCCAAAGAGGTTCCATTCTAATGGACTTTGAGTTGGGAAATCGAGGAGCGACAGCAATGCGGATGGCACCATTGCAAAGCTGACTTTCTGCAGAAGAGGCACAGATCAAGTTTTTTGTCCTGGCTCTTCGGCTGTGGGAGCAGAGGCCAAACATTCGTGCTCTACTCACTGGGATGCTTCACAGCCGAGAACGGGTGCCAAAGAGGTTCTATTGTAATGGACTTAGAGTTGGGCAATGGAGGAGCGACAGCAACGAGAACGGCACCGTTGCAAAGCTGACTTTCTGCAGAAGAGGCACAGCTCAAGTTTTTTGTCATGGCTCTTCGGCTGTGGGAGCAGAGGCCAAACATTCGTGCTCTACTCACGTGGTTGCTGGACAGCCGAGAACGGGTGCCAAAGATGTTCCATTCTAATGGACTTTGAGTTGGGAAATCGAGGAGCGACAGCAATGCGGATGGCACCATTGCAAATCTGACTTTCTGCAGAAGAGGCACAGCTCAAGTTTTTTGTCCTGGCTCTTCGGCTGTTGGAGCAGATGCCAAACATTCGTGCTCTACTCACTGGGATGCTGGACAGCCGAGAACAGGTGCCAAAGAGGTTCCATTCAAATGGACTTTGAGTTGGGAAATGGAGGAGCGACAGCAATGCGGATGGCACCCTTGCAAAGCTGACTTTCTGCAGAAGAGGCACAGCTCAAGTTGTTTGTCCTGGGTCTTCAGATGGGGGAGCAGAGGCCAAACATTCGTGCTCTACTCACTGGGATGCTGGGCAGCGAAGATAGGGTGTCAAAGAGGTTCCATTGTAATGGGCTTTGAGTTCGGAATTTGAGGAGCGACAGCAACGCGGACGGCACCGTTGCAAAGCTGACTTTCTGCAGAAGAGGCACAGCTCATGTGTTTTGTCCTGGCTCTTCGGCTGTGGGAGCAGAGGCCAAACATTCGTGCTCTACTCACTGGGATGCTGGACAGCCGAGAGCGGGTGCCAAAGAGGTTCCATTCTAATGGACTTTGAGTTGGGAAATCGAGGAGCGAATGCAACGCAAATGGCACCGTTGCAAACCTGACTTTCTGCAGAAGAGGCACAGCTCAAGTGTTTTGTCATGGCTCTTTGGCTGGGGGAGCAGAGGCCAAACATTCGTGCTCTACTCACTGGGATACTGGACAACCGAGAACGGGTGCCAAAGTGGTTCCACTGTAATGGACTTTGAGTTGGGGAATGGAGGAGCGACAGCAACGCAAATGGCACCGTTGCAAAGCTGACTTTCTGCAGAAGAGGCACAGCTCAAGTGTTTTGTCATGGCTCTACAGCTGTGGGAGCAGAGGCCAAACATTTGTGCTCTACTCACTGGGATGCTGGACAGCCGACAGCGGGTGCCAAAGATGTTCCATTGTAATGGGCTTTGAATTGGGAAATCGAGGAGCGACAGCAATGCGGATGGCACCATTGCAAAGCTGACTTTCTGCAGCAGAGGCACAGCTCAAGGTTTTTGTCCTGGCTCTTCGGCTGTGGGAGCAGAGGCCAAACATTAGTGCTCTACTCACTGGGATGCTGGACACCCGAGAACGGGTGCCAAAGAGGTTCCATTCTAATGGACTTTGAGTTGGGAAATCGAGGAGTGACAGCAATGCGGATGGCAGCCCTGCAAAGCTGACTTTCTGCAGAAGAGGCACAGCTCAAGGTTTTTGTCCTGGTTCTTTCGCTGTTGGAGCAGAGGCCAAACATTCGTGCTCTACTCACTGGGATGCTGGACAGCCGAGAACGGGTGCCAAAGATGTTATATTGTAATGGACTTTGAGTTGGGAAATGGAGGAGCGACAGCAACGCGGATGGCACCGTTGCAAAGCTGACTTTCTGCAGAAGAGGCACAGCTCAAATTTTTTGTCCTGGCTCTACAGCTGTGGGAGCAGAGGCCAAAGATTTGTGCTCTACTCACTGGGATGCTGGACAGCCGACAGCGAGTGCCAAAGAGGTTCCATTCTAATGGGCTTTGAGTTGGGAATTCGAGGAGAGACAGCAATGCGGATGGCACCGTTGCAAAGCTGACTTTCTGCAGAAGAGGCACCACTCACGTGGTTGATGGACAGCCGAGAACGGGTACCAAAGACGTTCCATTCTAATGGACTTTGAGTTGGGAAATCGAGGAGCGACAGCAATGCGGATGGCACCATTGCAAAGTTGACTTTCTGCAGAAGAGGCACAGATCAAGTTTTTTGTCCTGGCTCTTCGGCTGTGGGAGCAGATGCCAAACATTCGTGCTCTACTCACTGGGATGCTGGACAGCCGAGAACAGGTGCCAAAGAGGTTCCATTCTAATGGACTTTGTGTTGCGCAGTGGAGGCGCGACAGCAATGCGGATGGCACCCTTGCAAAGCTGACTTTCTGCAGAAGAGGCACAGCTCAAGTTTTTTGTCCTGGCCCTTCGGCTGTGGGAGCAGAGGCCAAACATTCATGCTCTACTCACTGGGATACTGGACAGCCAAGATAGGGTGTCAAAGAGGTTCCATTGTAATGGGCTTTGTGTTCGGAATTTAAGGAGCGACAGCAACGCTGACGGCACCGTTGCAAAGCTGACTTTCTGCAGAAGAGGCACAGCTCAAGTTTTTTGTCATGGCTCTTCACCTGTGGGAGCAGAGGCCAAACATTCGTGCTCTACTCACTGGGATGCTGGACAGCCGAGAACGGGTGCCAAAGAGGTTCCATTCTAATGGACTTTGAGTTGGGAAATCGAGGAGCGATTGCAACTCAAATGGCACCGTTGCAAACCTGACTTTCTGCAGAAGAGGCACAGCTGAACTATTTTGTCCTGGCTCTTCAGATGTGGGAGCAGAGGCCAAACATTCGTGCTCTACTCACTTGGATGCTGGACAGCCGAGAATGGGTGCCAAAGAGGTTCCACTGTAATGGACTTTGAGTTGGGGAATGGAGGAGAGACAGCAACGCAAATGGCACCGTTGCAAAGCTGACATTCTGCAGAAGAGGCACAGCTCAAGTGTTTTGTCATGGCTCTTCGGCTGTGGGAGCAGAGGCCAAACAATCGTGCTCTACTCCCTGGGATGCTGGACAGCCGACAGCGGGTGCCAAAGAGGTTCCATTGTAATGGACTTTGAGTTGGGAAATGGAGGAGCGACAGCAAGGCGGATGGCACCGTTGCAAAGCTGACTTTCTGCAGAAGAGGCACAGCTCAAGTGTTTTGCCCTGGATCTTCGGCTGTGGGAGCAGAGGCCAAACATTCGTGCTCTACTACTGGGATGCTGGACAGCCGAGATCGGGTGTCAAAGAGGTTCCATTGTAATGGGCTTTGAGTTCGGAATTTGAGGAGCGCCAGCAACGCGGATGGCACGGTTGCAAAGCTGACATTCTGCAGAAGAGGCACAGCTCATGTGTTTTGTCCTGGCTCTTCAGCTGTGGGAGCAGAGGCCAAACATTCATGCTCTACTCACTGGGATGCTGGACAGCCGAGAACAGGTGCCAAAGATTTTCCATTCTAATGGACTTTGAGTTGGCAATGGAGGACCGACAGCAACGCGGAAGGCACCGTTGCAAAGCTGACTTTCTGCAGAAGAGGCACAGGTCAACTTTTTGTCATGGCTCTTCGGCTGTGGGAGCAGAGGCCAAACATTCGTGCTCTACTCACGTGGTTGCTGGACAGCCGAGAACAGGTGCCAAAGAGGTTCCATTCTAATGGACTTTGAGTTGGGAAATTGAGGAGCGACAGCAATGCGGATGGCACCATTGCAAAGCTGACTTTCTGCAGAAGAGGCACAGATCAAGTTTTTTGTCCTGGCTCTTCGGCTGTGGGAGCAGAGGCCAAACATTCGTGCTCTACTCACTGGGATGCTTCACAGCCGAGAACGGGTGCCAAAGAGGTTCTATTGTAATGGACTTAGAGTTGGGCAATGGAGGAGCGACAGCAACGAGAACGGCACCGTTGCAAAGCTGACTTTCTGCAGAAGAGGCACAGCTCAAGTTTTTTGTCATGGCTCTTCGGCTGTGGGAGCAGAGGCCAAACATTCGTGCTCTACTCACGTGGTTGCTGGACAGCCGAGAACGGGTGCCAAAGATGTTCCATTCTAATGGACTTTGAGTTGGGAAATCGAGGAGCGACAGCAATGCGGATGGCACCATTGCAAATCTGACTTTCTGCAGAAGAGGCACAGCTCAAGTTTTTTGTCCTGGCTCTTCGGCTGTTGGAGCAGATGCCAAACATTCGTGCTCTACTCACTGGGATGCTGGACAGCCGAGAACAGGTGCCAAAGAGGTTCCATTCAAATGGACTTTGAGTTGGGAAATGGAGGAGCGACAGCAATGCGGATGGCACCCTTGCAAAGCTGACTTTCTGCAGAAGAGGCACAGCTCAAGTTGTTTGTCCTGGGTCTTCAGATGGGGGAGCAGAGGCCAAACATTCGTGCTCTACTCACTGGGATGCTGGGCAGCGAAGATAGGGTGTCAAAGAGGTTCCATTGTAATGGGCTTTGAGTTCGGAATTTGAGGAGCGACAGCAACGCGGACGGCACCGTTGCAAAGCTGACTTTCTGCAGAAGAGGCACAGCTCATGTGTTTTGTCCTGGCTCTTCGGCTGTGGGAGCAGAGGCCAAACATTCGTGCTCTACTCACTGGGATGCTGGACAGCCGAGAGCGGGTGCCAAAGAGGTTCCATTCTAATGGACTTTGAGTTGGGAAATCGAGGAGCGAATGCAACGCAAATGGCACCGTTGCAAACCTGACTTTCTGCAGAAGAGGCACAGCTCAAGTGTTTTGTCATGGCTCTTTGGCTGGGGGAGCAGAGGCCAAACATTCGTGCTCTACTCACTGGGATACTGGACAACCGAGAACGGGTGCCAAAGTGGTTCCACTGTAATGGACTTTGAGTTGGGGAATGGAGGAGCGACAGCAACGCAAATGGCACCGTTGCAAAGCTGACTTTCTGCAGAAGAGGCACAGCTCAAGTGTTTTGTCATGGCTCTACAGCTGTGGGAGCAGAGGCCAAACATTTGTGCTCTACTCACTGGGATGCTGGACAGCCGACAGCGGGTGCCAAAGATGTTCCATTGTAATGGGCTTTGAATTGGGAAATCGAGGAGCGACAGCAATGCGGATGGCACCATTGCAAAGCTGACTTTCTGCAGCAGAGGCACAGCTCAAGGTTTTTGTCCTGGCTCTTCGGCTGTGGGAGCAGAGGCCAAACATTAGTGCTCTACTCACTGGGATGCTGGACACCCGAGAATGGGTGCCAAAGAGGTTCCATTCTAATGGACTTTGAGTTGGGAATTCGAGGAGTGACAGCAATGCGGATGGCAGCCCTGCAAAGCTGACTTTCTGCAGAAGAGGCACAGCTCAATGTTTTTGTCCTGGTTCTTTCGCTGTTGGAGCAGAGGCCAAACATTCGTGCTCTACTCACTGGGATGCTGGACAGCCGAGAACGGGTGCCAAAGATGTTATATTGTAATGGACTTTGAGTTGGGAAATGGAGGAGCGACAGCAACGCGGATGGCACCGTTGCAAAGCTGACTTTCTGCAGAAGAGGCACAGCTCAAATTTTTTGTCCTGGCTCTACAGCTGTGGGAGCAGAGGCCAAAGATTTGTGCTCTACTCACTGGGATGCTGGACAGCCGACAGCGAGTGCCAAAGAGGTTCCATTCTAATGGGCTTTGAGTTGGGAATTCGAGGAGAGACAGCAATGCGGATGGCACCGTTGCAAAGCTGACTTTCTGCAGAAGAGGCACCACTCACGTGGTTGATGGACAGCCGAGAACGGGTACCAAAGACGTTCCATTCTAATGGACTTTGAGTTGGGAAATCGAGGAGCGACAGCAATGCGGATGGCACCATTGCAAAGTTGACTTTCTGCAGAAGAGGCACAGATCAAGTTTTTTGTCCTGGCTCTTCGGCTGTGGGAGCAGATGCCAAACATTCGTGCTCTACTCACTGGGATGCTGGACAGCCGAGAACAGGTGCCAAAGAGGTTCCATTCTAATGGACTTTGTGTTGCGCAGTGGAGGCGCGACAGCAATGCGGATGGCACCCTTGCAAAGCTGACTTTCTGCAGAAGAGGCACAGCTCAAGTTTTTTGTCCTGGCCCTTCGGCTGTGGGAGCAGAGGCCAAACATTCATGCTCTACTCACTGGGATACTGGACAGCCAAGATAGGGTGTCAAAGAGGTTCCATTGTAATGGGCTTTGTGTTCGGAATTTAAGGAGCGACAGCAACGCTGACGGCACCGTTGCAAAGCTGACTTTCTGCAGAAGAGGCACAGCTCAAGTTTTTTGTCATGGCTCTTCACCTGTGGGAGCAGAGGCCAAACATTCGTGCTCTACTCACTGGGATGCTGGACAGCCGAGAACGGGTGCCAAAGAGGTTCCATTCTAATGGACTTTGAGTTGGGAAATCGAGGAGCGATTGCAACTCAAATGGCACCGTTGCAAACCTGACTTTCTGCAGAAGAGGCACAGCTGAACTATTTTGTCCTGGCTCTTCAGATGTGGGAGCAGAGGCCAAACATTCGTGCTCTACTCACTTGGATGCTGGACAGCCGAGAATGGGTGCCAAAGAGGTTCCACTGTAATGGACTTTGAGTTGGGGAATGGAGGAGAGACAGCAACGCAAATGGCACCGTTGCAAAGCTGACTTTCTGCAGAAGAGGCACAGCTCAAGTGTTTTGTCATGGCTCTTCGGCTGTGGGAGCAGAGGCCAAACATTCGTGCTCTACTCACTGGGATGCTGGACAGCCAAGATAGGGTCTCAAAGATGTTCCATTCTAATGGACTTTGAGTTGTTCAATGGAGGAGTGACAGCAATGCGGTTGGCACCGTTGCAAAGCTGACTTTCTGCAGAAGAGGCACCACTCACGTGGTTGTTGGACAGCCGAGAACGGGTACCAAAGAGGTTCCATTCTAATGGACTTTGAGTTGGGAAATCGAGGAGCGACAGCAATGCGGATGGCACCATTGCAAAGCTGACTTTCTGCAGAAGAGGCACAGATCAAGTTTTTTGTCCTGGCTCTTCGGCTGAGGGAGCAGATGCCAAACATTCGTGCTCTACTCACTGGGATGCTGGACAGCCGAGAACGGGTGCCAAAGAGGTTCCATTCTAATGGACTTTGTGTTGCGCAGTGGAGGCGCGACAGCAATGCGGATGGCACCCTTGCAAGGCTGACTTTCTGCAGAAGAGGCACAGCTCAAGTTTTTTGTCCTGGCCCTTCGGCTGTGGGAGCAGAGGCCAAACATTCGTGCTCTACTCCCTGGGATGCTGGACAGCCGACAGCGGGTGCCAAAGAGGTTCCATTCTAATAGACTTTGAGTTGGGAAATCGAGGAGCGACAGCAAGGCGGATGGCACCGTTGCAAAGCTGACTTTCTGCAGAAGAGGCACAGCTCAAGTGTTTTGCCCTGGCTCTTCGGCTGTGGGAGCAGAGGCCAAACATTCGTGCTCTACTACTGGGATGCTGGACAGCCGAGATCGGGTGTCAAAGAGGTTCCATTGTAATGGGCTTTGAGTTCGGAATTTGAGGAGCGCCAGCAACGCGGATGGCACGGTTGCAAAGCTGACTTTCTGCAGAAGAGGCACAGCTCATGTGTTTTGTCCTGGCTCTTCAGCTGTGGGAGCAGAGGCCAAACATTCGTGCTCTACTCACTGGGATGCTGGACAGCCGAGAACAGGTGCCAAAGATTTTCCATTCTAATGGACTTTGAGTTGGCAATGGAGGACCGACAGCAACGCGGAAGGCACCGTTGCAAAGCTGACTTTCTGCAGAAGAGGCACAGGTCAAGTTTTTTGTCATGGCTCTTCGGCTGTGGGAGCAGAGGCCAAACATTCGTGCTCTACTCACGTGGTTGCTGGACAGCCGAGAACAGGTGCCAAAGAGGTTCCATTCTAATGGACTTTGAGTTGGGAAATCGAGGAGCGACAGCAATGCGGATGGCACCATTGCAAAGCTGACTTTCTGCAGAAGAGGCACAGATCAAGTTTTTTGTCCTGGCTCTTCGGCTGTGGGAGCAGATGCCAAACATTCTTGCTCTACTCACTGGGATGCTGGACAGCCGAGAACAGGTGCCAAAGAGGTTCCATTCTAATGGACTTTGAGTTGGGCAATGGAGGAGCGACAGCAATGCGGATGGCACCCTTGCAAAGCTGACTTTCTGCAGAAGAGGCACAGCTCAAGTTTTTTGTCCTGGCCCTTCGGCTGTGGGAGCAGAGGCCAAACATTCGTGCTCTACTCACTGCAATGCTGGACAGCCGAGAACGGGTGTCAAAGATGTTCCATTCTAATGGACTTTGAGTTGGGCAATGGAGGAGTGACAGCAATGCTGATGGCACCATTGCAAAGCTGACTTTCTGCAGAAGAGGCACAGATCAAGTTTTTTGTCCTGGCTCTTCGGCTGTGGGAGCAGAGGCCAAACATTCGTGCTCTACTCCCTGGGATGCTGGACAGCCGAGAACAGGTGCCAAAGAGGTTCCATTCTAATGGACTTTGAGTTGGGAAATCGAGGAGCGACAGCAATGCGGGTGGCACCGTTGCAAAGCTGACTTTCTGCAGAAGAGGCACAGCTCAAATTTTTTGTCCTGGCTCCTCAGCTGTGGGAGCAGAGGCCAAACATTCGTGCTCTACTCACTGGGAATCTGGGCAGCCGAGCACGGGTGCCAAAGAGGTTCCATTGTAATGGACTTTGAGTTGGGAAATCGAGGAACGACAGCAACGCAAATGGCACCGTTGCAAAGCTGACTTTCTGCAGAAGAGGCACAGCTCAAGTTTTTTGTCCTGGCTCTTCAGCTGTGGGAGCAGAGGACAAACTTTCGTGCTCTACTCATTCGGATGCTGGACAGCCGGGAACGGGTGCCAAAGAGGTTCCATTGTAATGGACTTTCAGTTGGGAAATGGAGGAGCGACAGCAATGCGGATGGCACCGTTGCAAAGCTGACTTCCTGCAGAAGAGACACAGCTCAAGTTTTTTGTCCTGGCTCTTCGGCTGTGGGAGCAGAGGCCAAACATTCGTGCTCTACTCACTGGGATGCTTGACAGCCGAGAATGGGTGCCAAAGAGGTTCCATTGTAATGGACTTGGAGTTGGGAAATAGAGGAGCGACAGCAATGCGGATGGCACTGTTGCAAATCTCCATTTCTGCAGAAGAGGCACAGCTCAAGTTCTTTGTCATGGCTATTCGGCTGTGGGAGCAGAGGCCAAACATTCGTGCTCTACTCACTGGGATGCTGGAAAGCCGAGAACGGGTGCCAACAGGTTCCATTTTAATGGACATTTAGTTGGGAAATGGAGGAGCGACAGCAATGCGGATCGCACCGTTGCAAAATCTGACTTTCTGCAGAAGAAGCACATCTCAAGATATTTGTCCTGGCTCTTCGGCTGTGAGAGCAGAGGCCAACCGTTCGTGCTCTACTCCCTGGGATGCTGGACAGCCGAGAACAGGTGCCAAAGAGGTTCCATTGTAATGGACTTGGAGTTGGGAAATCGAGGAGCGACAGCAATGCGGATGGCACCGTTGCAAAGCTGACTTTCTGCAGAAGAGGCACAGCTCAAATTTTTGCCCTGGCTCTTCGGCTGCTGGAGGAGAGGCAAAACATGCATGCTCTACTCACTGGGATGCTGGACAGCCGAGAACGGTGCCAAAGAGGTTCCATTGTAATGGACTTGGAGTTGGGAAATGGAGGAGTGACAGCAATGTGGATGGCACCGTTGCAAAGCTGACTTTCTGCAGAAGAGGCACAGCTCAAGTTTTTTGTCCTGGCTCTTCAGCTGTGGGAGCAGAGGCCAAACATTCGTGCTCTACTTACTGCGATGCTGGACAGCCGAGAACGGGTGCCAAAGAGGTTCCATTGTAATGGACTTTGAGTTGGGAAATCGAGGAGCAACAGCAATGTGGATGGCAGCGTTGCAAAATTGACTTTCTCTAAGAAGAGGCACAACTCAAGGTTTTTTGTCCTGGCTCTTCGGCTGTTGGAGAAGAGGCCAAACATTCGTGCTCTACTCCCTGGGATGCTGGGCAGCTGAGAGCGGGAGCCAAAGAGTTTCCATTTTAATGGACTTTGAGTTGGGAAATGGAGGAGCGACAGCAATGCGGATGGCACCGTTGCAAAGCTGACTTTCTGCAGAAGAGGCACAGCTCAAGTTTTTTGTCCTGGCTCTTCGGCTGTGAGAGCAGAGGCCAACCGTTCGTGCTCTACTCCCTGGGATGCTGGGCAGCCGAGAACGGGTGCCAAAGAGGTTCCATTGTAATGGACTTTGAGTTGGGAAAGCAAGGAGCGACAGCAATGCGGATCGCACCGTTGCAAAGCTGACCTTCTGCAGAAGAGGCACAGCTCAAGTTTTTTGCCCTGGCTCTTCGGCTGTGGGAGCAGAGGCCAACCGTTCGTGCTCTACTCTCTGCGATGCTGGGCAGCCCAGCACGGGTGTCAAAGAGGTTCCATTGTTAGGGACTTTGAGTTGGGAAATCGAGGAGCGACAGCAATGCGGATGGCACCGTTGCAAAGCTGACTTTCTGCAGAAGAGGCACAGCTCAAGTTTTTTGCCCTGGCTCTTCGGCTGTGGGAGCGGAGGCCAACCGTTCGTGCTCTACTCCCTGGGATGCTGGGCAGCCGAGCACGGGTGCCAAAGAGGTCCCATTGTAATGGACTTTGAGTTGGGAAATCGAGGAGCGACAGCAATGCGGATGGCACCGTTGCAAAGCTGACTTTCTGCAGAAGAGGCACATCCCAAGTTTTTCGCCCTGGCTCTTCGGCTGTGGGAGCAGAGGCCTACCTTTCATGCTCTACTCCCTGGGATGCTGGGCAGCCGAGCACGGCTGCCAAAGAGGTTCCATTGTAATGGACTTTGAGTAGGGAAATCGAGGAGTGACAGCAATGCGGATGGCACCGTTGCAAACCTGACTTTCTGCAGAAGAGGCACAGCTCAAGTTTTTTGCCGTGGCTCTTCGGCTCAGGGAGCAGAGGCCAAACATTCGTGCTCTACTCCCTGGGATGCTGGGCAGCCGAGCACGAGTGCCAAAGATGTTCCATTGTAATGGACTTTGAGTTGGGAAATGGAGGAGCGACAGCAATGCGGATGGCACCGTTGCAAAGCTGACTTTCTGCAGAAGAGGCACAGCTCAAGTTTTTTGCCCTGGCTCTTCGGCTGTGGGAGCAGAGGCCAGCCATTCATACTCTACTCCCTGGGATGCTGGGCAGCCCAGCACGGCTGCCAAAGAGGTTCCATTGTAATGGACTTTGAGTTGGGAAATGGAGGAGCGACAGCAATGCGGATCGCACCGTTGCAAAGCTGACCTTCTGCAGAAGAGGCACAGCTCAAGTTTTTTGCCCTGGCTCTTCGGCTGTGGGAGCAGAGGCCTACCTTTCATGCTCTACTCCGTGGGATGCTGGGTAGCCCAGCACGGGTGCCAAAGAGGTTCCATTGTAAGGGACTTTGAGTTGGGAAATGGAGGAGCGACAGCAATGCGGATGGCACCGTTGCAAAGCTGACTTTCTGCAGAAGAGGCACAGCTCAAGTTTTTTGCCCTGGCTCTTCGGCTGTGGGAGCAGAGGCCAACCGTTCGTGCTCTACTCCCTGGAAAGATGGGCAGCCCAGCACGGGTGCCAAAGAGGTTCCATTGTAAGGGACTTTGAGTAGGGAAATCGAGGAGCGACAGCAATGCGGATGGCACCGTTGCAAAGCTGACTTTCTGCAGAAGAGGCACAGCTCAAGTTTTTTGCCGTGGCTCTTCGGCTCTGGGAGCAGAGGCCAAACATTCGTGCTCTACTCCCTGGGATGCTGGGCAGCCGAGCACGAGTGCCAAAGAGGTTCCATTTTAATGGAATTTGACTTGGGAAATGGAGGAGCGACAGCAATGCGGATGGAACCCTTCCAAAGCTGAATTTTTGCAGAAGAGGCACAGCTCAAGTTTTTTGTCCTGGCTCTTCGGCTGTGGGAGCAGAGGCCAAACATTCGTGCTCTACTCACTGGGATGCTGGACAGGCGAGACCGGGTGCCAAGGAGGTTCCATTGTAATGGACTTTGAGTTGGGAAATGGAGGAGCGACAGCAATGCGGATGGCAACGTTGCAAACCTGACTTTCTGCAGAAGAGGCACAGCTCAAGTTTTTTGCCCTGGCTCTTCGGCTGTGGGAGCAGAGGCCAACCATTCGTGCTCTACTCACTGCGATGCTGGACAGCAGAGAACGGGTGCCAAAGAGGTTCCATTTTAATGGAATTTGAGTTGGGAAATGGAGGAGCGACAGCAATGCGGATGGCACCGTTACAAAGCTGACTTTCTGCAGAAGAGGCACAGCTCAAGTTTTTTGTCCTGGCCGTTCGGCTGTGGGAGCTGAGGCCAAACATTCGTGCTCTACTCCCTGGGATGCTGGGCAGCCAAGTACGGGTGCCAAAGATGTTCCATTGTAATGGACATTGACTTGGGAAATGGAGGAGCGACAGCAATGCGGATGGCAGCGTTGCAAAGTTGACTTTCTGAAGAAGAGGCACAACTCAAGTATTTTGTCCTTGCTCTTCGGCTGTGGGAGCAGAGGCCAACCATTCGTGCTCTACTCCCTGGGATGCTGGGCAGCTGAGAGCGGGTGCCAAAGAGGTTCCATTCTAATGGACTTTGAGTTGGGAATTCGAGGAGCGACAGCAATGCGGATGGCACCGTTTCAAACCTCACTTTCTGCAGAAGAGGCACAGCTCAAGTGTTTTGTCATGGCTCTTCGGCTGTGGGAGCAGAGGCCAAACATTCGTGCTCTACTCCCTGGGATGCTGGACAGCCGACAGCGGGTGCCAAAGAGGTTCCATTCTAATGGACTTTGAGTTGGGAAATGGAGGAGCGACAGCAAGGCGGATGGCACCGTTGCAAAGCTGACTTTCTGCAGAAGAGGCACAGCTCAAGTGTTTTGCCCTGGCTCTTCGGCTGTGGGAGCAGAGGCCAAACATTCGTGCTCTACTACTGGGATGCTGGACAGCCGAGATCGGGTGTCAAAGAGATTCCATTGTAATGGGCTTTGAGTTGGGAAATAGAGGAGCGAGAGCAACGCGGATGGCACGGTTGCAAAGCTGACTTTCTGCAGAAGAGGCACAGCTCATGTGTTTTGTCCTGGCTCTTCAGCTGTGGGAGCAGAGGCCAAACATTCATGCTCTACTCACTGGGATGCTGGACAGCCGAGAACAGGTGCCAAAGATTTTCCATTCTAATGGACTTTGAGTTGGCAATGGAGGACCGACAGCAACGCGGAAGGCACCGTTGCAAAGCTGACTTTCTGCAGAAGAGGCACAGCTCAAGTTTTTTGTCATGGCTCTTCGGCTGTTGGAGCAGAGGCCAAACATTCGTGCTCTACTCACGTGGTTGCTGGCCAGCCGAGAACAGGTGCCAAAGAGGTTCCATTCTAATGGACTTTGAGTTGGGAAATCGAGGAGCGACAGCAATGCGGATGGCACCATTGCAAAGCTGACTTTCTGCAGAAGAGGCACAGATCAAGTTTTTTGTCCTGGCTCTTCGGCTTTTGGAGCAGATGCCAAACATTCGTGCTCTACTCACTGGGATGCTGGACAGCCGAGAACAGGTGCCAAAGAGGTTCCATTGTAATGGACTTTGAGTTGGGCAATGGAGGAGCGACAGCAATGCGGATGGCACCCTTGCAAAGCTGACTTTCTGCAGAAGAGGCACAGATCAAGTTTTTTGTCCTGGCCCTTCGGCTGTGGGAGCAGAGGCCAAACATTCGTGCTCTACTCACTGGGATGCTGGACAGCCAAGATAGGGTGTCAAAGATGTTCCATTCTAAGGGACTTTGAGTTGGGCAATGGAGGACTGACAGCAATGCGGATGGCACCATTGCAAATCTGACTTTCTGCAGAAGAGGCACAGATCAAGTTTTTTGTCCTGGCTCTTCGGCTGTGGGAGCAGAGGCCAAACATTCGTGCTCTACTCACTGGGATGCTGGACAGCTGAGAACAGGTGCCAAAGAGGTTCCATTCTAATGGACTTTGAGTTGGGCAGTGGAGGAGCGACAGCAATGCGGATTGCACCCTTGCAAAGCTGACTTTCTGCAGAAGAGGCACAGCTCAAGTTTTTTGTCCTGTCCCTTCGGCTGTGGGAGCAGAGGCCAAACATGCATGCCCTACTCACTGGGATGCTGGACAGCCAAGATAGGGTGTCAAAGAGGTTCCATTGTAATGGGCTTTGAGTTCGGAATTTGAGAAGCGACAGCAACGCTGACGGCACCCTTGCAAAGCTGACTTTCTGCAGAAGAGGCACAGCTCATGTGTTTTGTCCTGGCTCTTCGGCTGTGGGAGCAGAGGCGAAACATTCGTGCTCTATTCACTGGGATGCTGGACAGCCGAGAACGGGTGCCAAAGATGTTATATTGTAATGGACTTTGAGTTGGGAAATGGAGGAGCGACAGCAACGCGGATGGCACCGTTGCAAAGCTGACTTTCTGCAGAAGAGGCACAGCTCAAGTTTTTTGTCCTGGCTCTACAGCTGTGGGAGCAGAGGCCAAACATTTGTGCTCTACTCACTTGGATGCTGGACAGCCGACAGCGGGTGCCAAAGAGGTTCCATTCTAATGGGCTTTGAGTTGTTAATTCGAGGAGAGACAGCAATGCGGATGGCACCGTTGCAAAGCTGACTTTCTGCAGAAGAGGAACAGGTCATGTGTTTTGTCCTGGCTCTTCAGATGTGGGAGCAGAGGCCAAACATTCGTGCTCTACTCCCTGGGATGCTTCACAGCCGAGCACGGGTGCCAAAGAGGTTCTATTATAATGGACTTTGATTTGGGAAATCGAGGAGCGACAGCAACGCGGACGGCACCGTTGCAAAGCTGACTTTCTGCAGAAGAGGCACAGCTCAAGTTTTTTGTCATGGCCCTTCGGCTGTGGGAGCAGAGGCCAAACATTCGTGCTCTACTCACGTGGTTGCTGGACAGCCGAGAACGGGTGCCAAAGAGGTTCCATTCTAATGGACTTTGAGTTGGGAAATGGAGGAGCGACAGCAATGCGGATGGCACCGTTGCAAAGCTGACTTTCTGCAGAAGAGGCACAGATCAAGTGTTTTGTCCTGGCTCTTCGGCTGTTGGAGCAGATGCCAAACATTCGTGCTCTACTCACTGGGATGCTGGCCAGCCGAGAAGAGGTGCCAAAGAGGTTCCATTCTAATGGACTTTGTGTTGCGCAGTGGAGGAGCGACAGCAATGCGGATGGCACCCTTGCAAAGCTGACTTTCTGCAGAAGAGGCACAGCTCAAGTTTTTTGTCCTGGCTCTTCGGCTGTGGGAGCAGATGCCAAACATTCGTGCTCTACTCATTCGGACGCTGGACAGCCGAGAACGGGTGCCAAAGAGGTTCCATTCTAAATGGACTTTGAGTTGGGAAATCGAGGAGCGATTGCAACGCAAATGGCACCGTTGCAAAGCTGACTTTCTGCAGAAGAGGCACAGCTCAAGTGTTTTGTCCTGGATCTTCGGCTGTGGGAGCAGAGGCCAAACATTCGTGCTCTACTACTGGGATGCTGGACAGCCGAGATCGGGTGTCAAAGAGGTTCCATTGTAATGGGCTTTGAGTTCGGAATTTGAGGAGCGACAGCAACGCGGATGGCACCGTTGCAAAGCTGACTTACTGCAGAAGAGGCACAGCTCATGTGTTTTGTCCTGGCTCTTCAGCTGTGGGAGCAGAGGCCAAACATTCATGCTCTACTCCCTGGGATGCTGGACAGCCAAGAACAGGTGCCAAAGATGTTCCATTCTAATGGACTTTGAGTTGGCAATGGAGGACCGACAGCAACGCGGAAGGCACCGTTGCAAAGCTGACTTTCTGCAGAAGAGGCACAGCTCAAGTTTTTTGTCATGGCTCTTCGGCTGTGGGAGCAGATGCCAAACAATCGTGCTCTACTCATTCGGACGCTGGACAGCCGAGAACGGGTGCCAAAGAGGTTCCATTCTAAATGGACTTTGAGTTGGGAAATCGAGGAGCGATTGCAACGCAAATAGCACCGTTGCAAAGCTGACTTTCTGCAGAAGAGGCACAGCTCAAGTTTTTTGTCATGGCTCTTCGGCTGTGGGAGCAGAGGCCAAACATTCGTGCTCTACTCCCTGGGATGCTGGACAGCCGAGAACGGGTGCCAAAGAGGTTCCATTCTAATGGACATTGAGTTGGGAAATCGAGGAGTGATTGCAACGCAAATGGCACTGTTGCAAAGCTGACTTTCTTCAGAAGAGGCACAGCTCATGTGTTTTGTCCTGGCTCTTCACATGTGGGAGCATAGGCCAACCAGTCCTGCTCTACTCACTGGGATGCTGGACAGCCGAGAACGGGTGCCAAATATGTTCTATTGTAATGGACTTTGAGTTGGGAAATGGACGAGCGACAGCAACGCAAATGGCACCGTTGCAAAGCTGACTTTCTGCAGAAGAGGCACAGCTCAAGTGTTTTGTCATGGCTCTACAGATGTGTGAGCAGAGGCCAAACATTTGTGCTCTACTCACTGGGATGCTGGACAGCCGAGAACGGGTGCCAAAGAGGTTCCATTCTAATGGACTTTGAGTTGGGAAATGGAGGAGCGACAGCAATGCGGATGGCACCGTTGCAAAGCTGACTTTCTGCAGAAGAGGCACAGCTCAAGTTTTTTGTCATGGCTCTTCGGCTGTGGGATCATTGGCCAAACGTTAGTGCTCTGCTCACTGGGATGCTGGACAGCCGAGAACGGGTGCCAAAGAGGTTCCATTGTAATGGACTTTGAGTTGGGAAATTGAGGAGCGATTGCAACGCAAAGGGCACCGTTGCAAAGCTGACTTTCTGCAGAAGAGGCACAGCTCAAGTTTTTTGTCATGGCTCTACAGCTGTGGGAGCACAGGCCAAACATTCGTGCTCTATTGCCTGGGATGCTGGACAGCCGAGAACGGGTGCCAAAGAGGTTCCATTCTAATGGACTTTGAGTTGGGAAATGCAGGAGCGACAGAAATTCGGATGGCACCGTTGCAAAAGTGACATTCTGCAGAAGAGGCACAGCTCAAGTTTTTTGTCCTGGCTCTTCGGCTGTGGGAGCAGAGGCCAAACATTCGTGCTCTACTCCCTGGGATGCTGGACAGCCGAGAACGGGTGCCAAAGAGGTTCCATTGTAATGGACTTTGAGTTGGGAAATCGAGGAGCGACAGCAACGCGGATGGCACCGTTGCAAAGCTGACTTTCTGCAGAAGAGGCACAGATCAAGTAATTTGTCCTGGCTCTTCAGATGTGGGAGCAGAGGCCAAACATTCGTGCTCTACTCACTGCGATGCTGGACAGCCGACAGCGGGTGCCAAAGTGGTTCCATTGTAATGGACTTTGAGTTGGGAAATGGAGGAGCGACAGCAACGCGGAAGGCACCGTTGCAAAGCTGACTTTCTGCAGAAGAGGCACAGCTCATGTGTTTTGTCCTGGCTCTTCGGCTGTGGGAGCAGAGGCCAAACATTCGTGCTCTACTCCCTGGGATGCTGGACAGCCGAGAACGGGTGCCAAAGAGGTTCCATTCTAATGGACTTTGAGTTGGGAAATCGAGGAGCGATTGCAACGCAAATGGCACTGTTGCAAAGCTGACTTTCTTCAGAAGAGGCACAGCTCATGTGTTTTGTCCTGGCTCTTCACATGTGGGAGCATAGGCCAACCAGTCCTGCTCTACTCACTGGGATGCTGGACAGCCGAGAACGGGTGCCAAATATGTTCTATTGTAATGGACTTTGAGTTGGGAAATGGATGAGCGACAGCAACGCAAATGGCACCGTTGCAAAGCTGACTTTCTGCAGAAGAGGCACAGATCAAGTTTTTTGTCCTGGCTCTTCGGCTGTGGGAGCAGAGGCCAAAAATTTGTGCCCTACTCACTTGGATGCTGGGCAGCCGACAGCAGGTGCCAAAGAGGTTCCATTCTAATGGGCTTTGAGTTGGGAATTCGAGGAGCGACAGCAATACGGATGGCACCATTGCAAAGCTGACTTTCTGCAGAAGAGGCACAGCTCATGTGTTTTGTCCTGGCTCTTCGGCTGTGGGAGCAGAGGCCAAACATTCATGCTGTACTACTGGGATGCTGGACAGCCGAGAGCGGGTGCCAAAGAGGTTCCAATGTAATGGACTTTGAGTTGAGAAATGGAGGAGCGACAGCAATGCGGATGGCACCGTTGCAAAGCTGATTTTCTGCAGAAGAAGCACAGCTCAAGTTTTTTGTCCTGGCTCTTCGGCTGTGGGAGCAGAGGCCAAACATTCGTGCTCTACTCATTCGGATGCTGGACAGCCGAGAACGGGTGCCAAAGAGGTTCCATTCTAATGGAATTTGACTTGGGAAATCGAGGAGCGATAGCAATGCGGATGGCACTGTTGCAAAGCTGACTTTCTGCAGAAGAGGCACAGCTCATGTGTTTTGTCCTGGCTCTTCAGATGTGGGAGCAGAGGCCAAACATTCGTGCTCTACTCACTGGGATGCTGGGCAGCCGAGAACGGGTGCCAAAGAGGTTCCATTCTAATGGACTTTGAGTTGGGAAATGCAGGAGCGACAGCAATGCGGATGGCACCATTGTAAAGCTGACTTTCTGCAGAAGAGGCACAGCTCAAGTTTTTTGTCCTAGCTCTTCAGATGTGGGAGCAGAGGCCAAACATTCGTGCTCTACTACTGGGATGCTGGACAGCCGAGAGCAGGTGCCAAAGAGGTTCCATTGTAATGGACTTTGAGTTGGGAAATTGAGGAGCGACAGCAATGCGGATGGCACCATTGTAAAGCTGACTTTCTGCAGAAGAGGCACAGCTCAAGTTTTTTGTCCTGGCTCTTCAGATGTGGGAGCAGAGGCCAAACATTCGTGCTCTACTACTGGGATGCTGGACAGCCGAGAGCGGGTGCCAAAGAGGTTCCATTGTAATGGACTTTGAGTTGGGAAATGGAGGAGCGACAGCAATGCGGATGGCACCGTTGCAAAGCTGACTTTCTGCAGAAGAGGCACAGCTCAAGTTTTTTGTCATGGCTCTTCGGCTGTGGGATCATTGGCCAAACATTAGTGCTCTGCTCACTGAGATGCTGGACAGCCGATAACGGGTGCCAAAGAGGTTCCATTCTAATGGACTTTGAGTTGGGAAATTGAGGAGCGATTGCAACGCAAAGGGCACCGTTGCAAAACTGACTTTCTGCAGAAGAGGCACAGCTCAAGTTTTTTGTCCTGGCTCTACAGCTGTGGGAGCAGAGGCCAAACATTCGTGCTCTACTCACTGGGATGCTGGACAGCCGAGAACGGGTGCCAAAGAGGTTCCATTCTAATGGACTTTGAGTTGGGAAATAGAGGAGCGACAGAAATGCGGATGGCACCGTTGCAAAGCTGACTTTCTGCAGAAGAGGCACAGCTTACGTGTTTTGTCCTGGCTCTTCGGCTGTGGGAGCAGAGGCCAAACATTCGTGCTCTACTCCCTGGGATGCTGGGTAGCCGGGAACGGGTGCCAAAGAGGTTCTATTCTAATGGACTTTCAGTAGGGCAATGGAGGAGTGACAGCAATGCGGATGGCACCGTTGCAAAGCTGACTTTCTGCAGAAGAGGCACAGCTCAAGTTTTTTGTCATGGCTCTTCCGCTGTGGGAGCAGAGGCCAAACATTCGCGCTCTACTCACTTGGATGCTGGACAGCCCAGAACGGGTGCCAAAGAGGTTCCATTCTAATGGACTTTGAGTTGGGAAATGGAGGAGCGACAGCAATGCGGATGGCACCATTGCAAAGCTGACTTTCTGCAGAAGAGGCACAGCTCAAGTGTTTTGTCCTGGATTTTCGGCTGTGGGAGCAGAGGCCAAACATTCGTGCTCTACTCCCTGGGATGCTGGACAGCCGAGAGCGGGTGCCAAAGACGTTCCATTCTAACGGACTTTGAGTTGGGAAATGGAGGAGCGACAGCAACACGGATGGCACCGTTGCAAAGCTGATTTTCTGCAGAAGAGGCACAGCTCATGTGTTTTGTCCTGGCTCTTCAGCTGTGGGAGCTCAGGCCAAACATTCGTGCTCTACTCCCTGGGATGCTGGACAGCCGGGAACGGGTGCCAAAGAGGTTCTATTGCAATGGACTTTGACTTGGGAAATGGAGGAGCGATTGCAACGCAAATGGCACCGTTGCAAAGCTGACTTTCTGCAGAAGAGGCACAGCTCAAGTTTTTTGTCATGGCTCTACAGCTGTGGGAGCAGAGGCCAAACATTCGTGCTCTACTACTGGGATGCTGGACAGCCGAGAGTGGGTGTGTCGTGGTTTAAGCCCAGGCCACAAAACAGAACCACGCAGTCCACTTCCCCCCCCCACTCCCCAGAGGGACGGGGAGGAGAATCGAAAGAACGCAACTCCCACGGGTTGAGACAAGAACAGTCCAGCAACCCAGGTACAACACAAATCACCACTGCTGCCACCAATAATAATAATGATAAGAGAAATAACTAGGGAAGAAAATATGATACCGCTCGCCGGAAAAGAGCCCGACAGAAAAGAGGACGTGCCCTTCCGGGTAGCTCCCAGTTACATCCCCGGGCATGACGTGCTGTGGTATGGAATACCTCTTTGGCTAGTTTGGGTCAGGCGTCCTGTCCCTGCTTCCTCCCGGCCCCTCCTCCTCCCTGGCAGAGCATGAGACTCACAAAGTCCTTGGTCAGTCTAAACATCTGTGTTATCAGCTCTGTTCCGAGGCTGAAAGTCAAAAACACAGTGCTGCAACAGCTACTAAGAAGGAGAAAAACTGACTGCTACTGCTGAACCCAGGACAGTATCCACCCCTTATTCCATACCATTCACGTCATGCTCAGATCCCACATTTTCCATATACCCTCACTCTCATTTCAGTGCACTGTTATCTTAGTGCACGGACCAATTCCTATAAAGCTACTGAGTCGGTTCGGTTCATGACGTTGGGCTCCATCTCTTGTAACAGTCTTTCAGAGCAGGAGAAGCTGTGTGCAGTGTTGGATCGTTGTCTGCTGATGCTGATCATTCCTTTACTGTAGAACTCATCCGGTTCTATCAAAGTTCATTCTCTGTTGGGATGATGGTCAGAGGGAAGTCAGGGCCAGTCGCTGGTGCCCTCCAGACTTCTAGTTGATGGCTGTAGCAGGCAACAGCGTACAATTGAGTTCATTGTCTGTTTTCCCCTAAAATCAAATCCCCTTGAGGTACGCATCGGACTTCCCCATCTTCCTGCATTACCCACCAAGTATATCCAGGTCCCTGAGCAAAAGCAATCCCACGAGTGGGTTTGCCTTTACCTGAAGCAGGAATAACCCAGACTGTCTTCCCCAGCAAATTCTTCATGTGCACCACAGGAACTTTGTCCCCCTCTACAATATGTAAAAGTTCTGACTGGGCTGGGCCAGCCCTGTTGGCAGATCCTCTGGTGTTGACCAACCAGGTGGCCTTTGGTAAGTGTGTATCCCAATGCTTGAAAGTTCCCCCACCCATTGCTCTCAGTGTAGTTTTTAACAGCCCATTATACCGTTCGATTTTCCCAGAGGCTGGTGCATGGTAGGGGATGTGATATACCCACTCAATGCCATGCTCTTTGGCCCAAGTGTCTATAAGGTTATTCCTGAAATGAGTCCCATTGTCTGATTCAATTCTTTCTGGGGTGCCATGTCGCCACAAAATCTGTTTCTCAAGGCCCAGGATAGTGTTCCGGGCAGTGGCATGGGGCACAGCGTATGTTTCCAGCCATCCGGTGGTTGCTTCCACCATGGTAAGCACATGGCGCTTGCCTTGGCGGGTTGGTGGGAGTGTGATATAATCAATCTGCCAGGCCTCCCCATATTTGTACTTCAGCCATCGTCCTCCATACCAAAGAGGCTTTAACCGTTTGGCTTGTTTAATTGCAGCACATGTTTCACACTCATGAATAACCTGGGCAATAGTGTCCATTGTTAAGTCCACCCCTCGATCACGGGCCCATCTGTATGTTGCATCTCTGCCCTGATGGCCTGAAGTGTCATGGGCCCACCGAGCCAAAAATAATTCACCTTTATGTTGCCAATCTAAGTCCATCTGAGCCACTTCAATCTCAGCAGCTTTATCCACTTGTTGGTTGTTCTGGTGTTCCTCAGTGGCCCGACTCTTGGGTACATGGGCGTCTACATGGCGTACCTTCACCACCAGGTTCTGCACCCGGGCAGCGATATCTTGCCACAGTGCAGCAGCCCAGATGGGTTTACCTCTGCGTTGCCAGTTGCTCTGCTTCCATTGCTGCAACCACCCCCACAGGGCATTTGCCACCATCCATGAGTCAGTATAGAGATAAAGTACTGGCCACTTTTCTCGTTCAGCAATGTCCAGGGCCAGCTGGATGGCTTTCACCTCGGCAAACTGACTCGATTCACCCTCTCCTTCAGCAGTTTCTGCAACTTGTCGTTGAGGACTCCATACAGCTGCCTTCCATCTCCGATGCTTTCCCACAATACGGCAGGACCCATCAGTAAACAAGGCATACTGCTTTTCACTTTCTGACAGTTTATTATATGGTGGGGCCTCTTCAGCACGCATCACCTCCTCCTCTGGTGACATTCCAAAATCTTTGCCCTCTGGCCAGTCCATGATGACTTCTAGAATGCCTGGACGACTGGGATTTCCTATTCGAGCTCGTTGTGTAAGTAGTGCAGCCCATTTACTCCATGTCGCATCGGTTGCATGATGTGTAGAGGAGACCCTGCCTTTGAACATCCAGCCCAGAACGGGCAACCGGGGTGCCAGAAGGAGCTGTGCTTCAGTGCCAATCACCTCCAAAGCAGCTCGAACCCCTTCATAGGCTGCCAGTATCTCTTTCTCAGTTGGGGTATAGCTGCCCTCAGATCCTTTGTATCCCCGACTCCAAAAGCCGAGGGGTCGACCTCGAGTCTCCCCTGGAGCTTTCTGCCAGAGGCTCCAGGTAGGACCATTCTCCCCAGCTGCGGTGTACAGTACATTTTTTACATCTGGCCCGTTCCGGACTGGTCCAAGGGCTACTGCATGAACTATCTCACGTTTAATTTGCTCAAAGGCTTGTTGTTGCTCAGGGCCCCATTTAAAATCATTCTTCTTCTGGGTCACATGATAGAGAGGGCTTACAATCGAACTGTAATTTGGGATGTGCATTCTCCAGAACCCCACAGCACCCAAGAAAGCTTGTGTTTCTTTCTTATTAGTTGGTGGAGACATTGCTGTTATTTTGTTGATCACATCTGTAGGGATCTGGCGACGTCCATCTTGCCATTTTATTCCCAAAAACTGAATCTCCTGTGCAGGTCCCTTGACCTTACTCCGTTTTATGGCAAAACCAGCTTTCAGCAGGATTTGGATTATTTTCCTCCCTTTCTCAAAGACTTCTTCCGCTGTATCACCCCACACAATAATGTCATCAATGTACTGCAGGTGTTCTGGAGCTTGCCCCTGTTCCAGTGCATTCTGGATCAGTCCATGGCAGATGGTAGGGCTGTGTTTCCACCCCTGGGGCAGTCGGTTCCAAGTGTACTGGACGCCCCTCCAAGTAAAAGCAAACTGTGGCCTACACTCTGCTGCCAAAGGAATTGAGAAGAATGCATTGGCAATATCAATCGTGGCATACCACTTGGCTGCCTTTGACTCCAGTTCATACTGAAGGTCTAGCATGTCCGGTACAGCAGCACTCAATGGTGGTGTGACTTCATTCAGGCCACGATAGTCTACTGTTAGTCTCCACTCTCCGTTAGACTTTCGCACTGGCCATATGGGACTATTAAAGGGTGAGCGGGTCCTGCTGATCACTCCCTGACTCTCCAGACTACGGATCAGCTTATGGATGGGAATCAGGGAGTCTCGGTTGGTGCGATACTGCCGTCGGTGCACTGTTGCGGTCGCGATTGGCACTTGTTGTTCTTCGACCTTCAGCAACTCCACAACAGAAGGATCCTCTGAGAGACCAGGCAAGGTGGACAGCTGCTCATTTTCCTCAGTCTCCAAAGCAGCAATACCAAAAGCCCATCGGTACCCTTTTGGGTCTTTGAAGTACCCTCTCCTGAGGTAATCTATGCCGAGGATGCATGGAGCCTCTGGACCAGTCACAATGGGGTGCTTTTGCCATTTCCTTCCAGTCAGGCTGATCTCAGCCTCCAGTACAGTCAACTCTTGGGATCCTCCTGTCACTCCAGAGATATAGATGGGTTCCACCCCTTGACAGCTTGACGGCATCAGGGTACACTGTGCACCGGTATCTACGAGAGCTTTATACTTCTGTGGGACTGATGTGCCAGGCCATCTGACCCACACAGTCCAGTAAATCCGATTGTCCCCTACTTCCACCTGGCTGGAGGCAGGGTCCCTCTAACAGTCATCACAACGTTGGACACCTAAGTCGTATTGAAAGGGATTATTCTTCGCTATCATAGGAGCTGGAGTAAAATCAGCTCTTCCACTCCATCTGGGAACCTGCTCACCAGAGACTGAAGCCGCAGCTCTCATGGGATGATTAGTCTTGACCCTTGTTCCTATTTTCAATTCATGCACCTGTTCCTCCAAAGCTGAAGTAGGTTTTCCATCCCACTTCGTCATGTCTTCTCCATGATCCCGCAGGTAAAACCATAGGGTGGCCCGTGGTGTTTGCCTTCTATATCTTCTGTCTTGAACAATAGGACGTCTTTTGTTAACAGCTGAGACGTGTGTTGGTACACATGAGGAGCTGGATAAATCAGATAGATCGTCCCTCAATTGTTTGACATCCTGGGCCAGTTTTTCCACAGCTGAGATGATGGAAGGGGTGAGATTGTCTTCGAACTCTCGGAGTTTATGAATCATTTCATCCACTGTTGGTGTTACTATGTCACCCCAGGTTACTGTTGCCAATGAATGGGCATATGATGACGGTGCATTCCGTGTAAGTTTTCGCCACATGGGTCGTGTACATTCGACTTCATCTGGGTCTATGGGTATATCTCCGTTATTCGGTTTGATGTGATAAATCATTTCTACGATGGCTGATTCCCTCAGAGACTGGATGCCTTTGTCTAAAGTAGTCCACTTGGCCGAACGACTCGTAACAT